>NC_090408.1:32320858-32633813 GCF_036365525.1 Heterodontus francisci | reverse complement strand
CAGTGTGACATAAAAAACATGCTCCTCAGAAAATCGCACAGAAGGAATTGGAGACCCTTCAATATCATTTGATTTAACCCTTGCTGTGTTAGTTGACAATTGTTATGCCCCTGCAGTCTTGGCAGGTGGAATAAAATTGTGATCGGTAACGCATTAATTTTACAAGATTGCTACAGTATTGTGGGTGTGTTAGGTGCAAGCCTTAGATTTCAGGTGAATTGCACAATTAGGGCAGAATTTTGTGCGGCCATTTTGAAGCGGGAATGCAGGAGTGGGAGTGGGGGGTGGGGGGAGCAGAGAATCGCATCGGAAGTGTCCGCCTGAAAATCCATCGTGATGTCAGTTCCAAATTTAGTCAGCGGTGGGAAAGCACCAAGGTGGAGTTGCTACTCTGACGCGGTAGGAAAGTATTTTAAATTGCTGAGCAGTTAATTCTGATGCATTTGCATCTAATTCATTACAATTCAATGGATGATTAAGTGGACAGCGGGCGGCACTCATGTGCCTTTGGGTTCAAAGCTGGCAGTACCAAGGCGAGGCTTCAGTGCCACAATGGGTAGGCAGCCACGTCCAGCACTGCATGGGGTGGGGTGGGGGGGGTGGTGTGGAGGCCATTTTCAGACTGCATTGCTGTGCGCTTTGCAAGGGGGGATGAGGGTCGGGCTCTTGAGGGCTCTGCAAGGGAGGGGTCGGGGTCTCGGAGACTTTGCAAGGGGGATTGCAGTCTCTGCAAGGGAGATTGCTCTCTTGGGGCTCTGCAAGGAGGGGGACTTGTGTTTGGGTGGCTGTAATGGGTGAATAAACTTTTGGGTGAGATGTGTGGTTGCCCTACTGCTGGATGAGAAGCTTGGCCATCAGCACTGAGAGCCATCAGGGAGTCTGCCGGGAGGAGCAGCAAAAGCTCAGTTGCTAGGGCAGGATCGTCTCTGCATCGCTGAGGAAGTGGTCCTCCCGCCTTTCCCTTGCAGCCTGGAGGAGAACCTGCAGGGAGGCATCACTAGACCGTGGGGCCACCATGTGTCTTGCCTCTGCCACCCTCCAGGGTCTGCCTTGGGGGGAGGCGGGAGGTGGGGGCGGGGGGTGGTCCAGAGTCATTCCAAAATGGGTCTCAGTTTTGAGCAGCTATCAGTAAATGAGTGCAAGGAAGCAATGTAAGCAGAGGTGGCAGGGCTTTAAATGCGGTGCCAGCACCTGCTCCGGAGTCATCTGACATCGTATTCAGCATCTCGCATCCCGCCCCCACTGCATGATTGGACAGGCCCCGCGCCTCCATTGTGCAAAATGGCCGCCTGCTGCATGATTGTGATGAGGCGGTTGCCCACATGACAAACGGGAACTGTGCCATTTCTGGGCCTGGCACTGGCTCATCAAATTCAGCCCTTAGATTCAGAGTTCCATTAAAAATGAATGAAGAGAAACAATAAGCTAGAGTCTGTCAACTTATGTCAGGTACTTGTTAAATGAAAATGTTAATTACTTGACCGAATTGTTCTAAACTGAATATATTTCCATACTAATAGAGCAGAAATGCTGCTGCCACTTGTTTAACTGTGTGTTGAAACTGTAATTGTGTTTCTGTACCATGTTCTCCTGTTCTAAAACAAAAACTTCATCCAGTCTGGCACTTCTTTCCCCCCGAGTGCATAGCAATGTGTTGTTCACTTTGATATATCTTTGTTCGCCATGTCAGCTGCCCTTAGGTGGCATATTTCTGCTTGGCAGCTATGGCATTGAGAGTGGCCTAGAAGAGATAGGAGCATGAGTAAGCCATATGAGGGTACAGAGGAGATTTACGAAAATGTTGCCAGCTTTTGAAAGTTGCAGCTATGAGGAAAGATTGGATTGTTTGTTTTCCTTAGAACAGAGGAGGCTGAGGGGTGACTTAATTGAGGTGTACAAAATTATGAGGCGCCTGGATAGAGTTGACAGGAAGGACCTGTTTCCCCCAGCGGAGAGGTCGATTGCTGGTGAGGGTTTCAACAATGGTAATGCCGTTGAATGTCCAGAGGGAGATTGTTAAAGTCTGTCTTGTTGGAGATGGTCATTTCTGTGGCGCGAATGTTACTTGCCACTTATCAGCCCAAGCAGGAATGGTGTCCAGGTCATTTATTATCGGGGCACAAACTGCATCATTAACTCAGGAATTGCAAATAGAACTGAACACTGTGCTATCATCAGAAAACATGGAGCAAAGGTCATTGAAGAAGCAGGTGTAAATGTTTGGGACTGTGTAACTACCCTGAGGATCTCCTGCAGCAATGTCCTGGGGCAGAAGTGATTGGACTCCAGCAACCACAAGTATCTTTCTTTGGACAAATGCGAGTTAATTGAAGAAAGCCAGCATGGATTTCTTAAGGAAAATTCATGTTTAACTAACTTGCGGGAGTTTTTTGAGGAGGTAACAGAAAGGGTTGATGAGGGCAATGCTGTTGATGTGGTGTACATGGACTTTCAAAAGGTGTTTGATACAGTGCCACACAACAGACTTTGAGCAAACTTATAGCTCATGGAATAAAAGGGATGGTAGCAACATGGATAGGAAATTGGCTGAGTGACAGGAAACAAAGAGTAGTGGTTAACATTTGTGCCACACAAGTGCCAGGCAATGGCCATCTCCAACAAGAGAGAATCTAACCATCTCCCCTTGACATTCAATGGCATTTCAATTGCTGAATCCCCCACTATCAACATCCTAGGGGCTACCATTGACCAGAAACTGAACTGGAGTAGCCATATAAATACCGTGACAACAAGAGCAGGTCAGAGGCTAGGAATCTTGCAGCGAGTAACTCATCTCCTGACTCCCCAAAGCCTGTCCACCATCTACAAGGCACAAGTCAGGAGTGTGATGGAATACTCTCCACTTGCCTGGATGGGTGCAGCTCCAACAACACTCAAGAAGCTTGACACCATCCAGGACAAGGCAGCCCGCTTGTTGGCACACCATCCACAAACATTCACTCCCTCCACCACCGATGCACAGTGGCAGCAGTGTGTACCATCTACAAGATGCACTGCAGCAATGCATCAAGTCTCCTTAGACAGCACCTTCTAAACCCGCGACCTCTACCACCTCGAAGGACAAGAGCAGCAGATGCGTGGGAACATCACCACCTGCAAGTTCCCATCCAAGTCACACACCTGACTTGGAACTATATCACCGTTCCTTCACTGTCTCTGGGTCAAAATCCTGGAACTCCCTTCCTAACAGCACTGTGGGTGTACTTACCTCACATGGACTGCAGCGGTTCAAGAAGGCAGCTCACCACCACCTTCTCAAGGGCAATTAGGGATGGGCAATAAATGCTGGCATAGCCAGTGACGCCCACATCCCATGAATGAATAAAAAAAAATAATGGATATTTTTCGGGCTGGAGGAAGGTTTGTAATGGAGTTCCCCAGGGGTCAGTGTTGGGACCCTTTTTCTGATATATATTAATGAACTAGACCTTGGTGTGTAGGCCACAATTTCAAAGTTTGCAGATGATACGAAACTTGGAAACATGTGACCTGTGGGGAGGCTAGTGTAGAACTCCAAAAGGACATAGACAAGTTGGTGGAATGGGCAGACAGGTGGCAGATGAAGTTCAATGCAGAGAAATGTGAAATGATTCATTTTGGTAGGAGGAACATGGAGAGACAATATAAAATAAAGGCTACAATTCTAAAGGGGGTGCAGGAGCAGAGGGACATGGATATATATGTGCATAAGTCATTGAAGGTGGCACGACAGGTTGAGAGAGTGGTTAATAAAGCAGACAGTATCCTGGGCTTTATTCATCGGGGCATAAAGTACAAGAGCAAGGAAATTATGTTGAACTTGTATAAGACACTAATCCGGCCTCAGCTGGAGTATTGTGTCCAGTTCTGGACGCCGCACTTTAGGAAAGACGTGAGGGCATTGGAGAGAGTGCATAAAAGATTCACGAGAATGGTTCCAGGGATAAGGAACTTCAGTTATGAAGATAAATTGGAGAAGTTAGGACTGTGTTCCTTGGAGAAGAGAAGGCTGAGAGATGATTTTGTAGAGGTATTCAAAATCATGAGGGGTCTGGTCAGAGTAGATAGAGAGAAACTGTTCCCACTCGTGAAAGGATCAAGAACGAAAAGGCACAGATTTAAAGTATTTGGTAAGAGAAGCAAAAGTGACATGAGGAAAAATGTTTTCACACAGATAGTGGTTAAGGTCTGGAATGCGCTGCCAGAGAGTGTGGTGGAGGCAGGTTCAACTGAAGCATTCAAAAGGGAATTGGACTGTTATTTGAAAAGGAAGAATGTGCAGGGTTATGGGGAGAAGGCAGGGAAATGGAACTGAATGAATTGCTCATTCGGAGAGCCAGTGCGAACACGATGGGCTGAATGGCCTCCTTCTGCACTGTAACAATCCTGTGATTCTGTGCTAGGTATGACTCTGTCCCATGGCGAGTTTTCCCCTTATTCCCATTGACTTCAATTTTACAAGGGTTCCTTGGTGCTACATTTGGTTAAATGCTGGCTGTTTGGTACCCTCAACCTGCCAGTGGCCTGCTATTGAAGCCTAGCCTTAAAAATGGACTGGGTCTTCCACCAGCACTATCGTGGGGGCAGCTAGTGTGTTCTACTGAATCATCGAAAGCTATCTCTAGTATTCCATTCCTTCCTTCAGCTGCACAAACATTCATAAGAACATAAGAAATAGGAGCAAGAGTAGGCCATTCAGCCCTTCGAGCCCACTCCACCATTCAATGAAATCATGGCTGATCTTCTACTTCAACACCATTTTCCTGCACTATCCCCGTAACCCTTGATGTTTTTATCGATCTCAGTCTTGAACATACTCAACGACTGAGCCTCCACAGCCCTCTGGGACAGAGAAGTGAAAAGATTCACTTTCCTCTGAGTGAAGAAATTCCTCTTCATCTCAGTCCTAAATGGCCTACTCCTTAGTCATCTTCATGCCGCTTATGGGATCTTTCTGTTCTGCCATGCTTGCAGTCCATTCAGTTCAAAGTAAATTACTGTGTATATAGTGGTTTGAGATGTGTGTGAGAGATGTGCTCAGCTGCTATATAAATTAAAGTTTTTTTTTGGCAAAGACTTTGACAAAGAAGACTATCTCATTCAGCTGTTGGTGTTGAACAATGATGTATGCTATTGCTGTACTGTGATAAAGTAATGCATTCTTTGGCAAACTATTTCCAAGTAGCACTTGTTTCTGGCCATGGGTTGTAAATTTATACAGCACAAATATTTATGGCCGCAGGCCAAATTGTCAGCTCTTGTTGCTGATTCAGTTTCTGATTGATCATTTCTGAGATAGACAGCAGAGAGGTAGTCCCTGGCTGCAGTCTCTTTTGTAAAGACCATGGTAGGTCAGATTTGTCCAACCTGCAGCCCCAGGGTCACATGTGGCTCCCTAAACCTCAACATCCAGGCAACTCAATCCTATCGTTCTTATATTTCTTACTCACTAGTTTGTCACATTTGAATTTTGAAAGTTTCGTTAGGACTGTTTTCAGCATTGCTGGATAAATCCTAAATCAGAGCACCATGACCTGTTAATGTTCGAAGCTTCGAACATGATAACATGGTGTGATCTCTGAGACTTATGGTTTGCAGTCTTTCAAGCCTAGGAGATAAAAATCTTGGACAACGCCAATAGATGATGATGGAGGTTTTCTATTTCAACCATTGGTTAGCGACCGCTAGAAGAAATTGTGTACTTTTGAAATCCATTTTTCCCAAGGGAGGATGACCTGTTGGGCAGGAATTACCCTCCGGGAGCAGAAAACAGAGGTCGGTACTGTGTCTGGGTCCCAAAACCGACACCATGGGGAAACGGTCACCGACCCCAATTTTCTCGGGGGCTCCCCCTTAAATTGGCTTGGAGATGGGATCACCATCCAATTAAGGGCCAATCAGAGGCCTTCCAGCTTGAAAAGTGCAGCAGGCTGCAATGGAAGGTAAGTAAGGGAGAGGGTGCTTCAAAAATAGATCTTGCAGCCAGACCATCAATGTGAGTTGGCAAGCTGTAACTAGTAGAGTGCCGCAATGATCTGTGCTGGGGCTTCGGCTATTTACAATTTATATTAATGACTTAGACGAAGAAACCAAGAGTAATATATTTAAATTTGCTGATGATACAAAACTAGGTGGGAATTTAAGCTGTGAGGAGGATACAAAGAGATATAGACAGGTTAAGTGAATGGGCAACAAGGTAGCAGATGGAGTATAATGTGGGGAAGTGTGACGTTATTCATATGGTAGTAAGAACAGCAAAGCAGGATATTTTTTTTAAAAGGCGTGAATCTTTCTAAATGTTGATGTTCAGAGAAACTTGGGTGTATTTGTACAAGGAACACAAAGTTAGCACACAGGTACAGCAAGCAATTAGGAAGGCAAATTGCATGTTGGCTTTTATTGCAAGGAATTTGGAGTACAAGAATAAGGGCTTTGGTGAGACCACACCTGGATAACCGTGCGCAGTTTTGGTCTGCATATTTAAGGAAGTATATACTTTCCTTGGAGACGGTACAGCGAAGGTTCACTAGATTGGTTCCTGGGATGAGATGTTTGTCCCATGATGAGAGCCTGAGTAAATTGGGCCAATAATCTCTCTGGAATTTAGAAGAATGAGAGATGATCATATTGAAACATACAAGATTCTGGAGGGGCTTGACAGGGTAGATGCTGAGAGGTTGTTTCCCCTGGCTGGGGAACCTAGAACACAAGGGCACAGTCTCACGATAACGCATTGATCATTAAGGACTGAGATGAGGAGAAACGTCTTCATTCAAAGAGTTATGAATCTTTATAATTCTCCATCTAAGAGGGTTGTGCATGCTGCATCATTGTGTATATTTAAGGCCAAGATCTTTCAGGGCATCAAGGGATATGGGGTGCGGGTGGGAAAATGGAGTTGAGGCAGAAGATCAGTTACGGTAGTTTTGAATGGTGGAGCAGGCTTCGCAGGCCGTATGGTCTACTCCAATTTCTTATGTTCAGGCAAGTAGGGAGGGCCTATAGGCCTGCTGGGAGCATTGGTCCCTCAGCCTACTGCTGAAAATCCCAGTTGGCCCCCTTTAATTGGCTGCAGTAGGCTCTTAATGAGCCCTATCGGCTGCCTGCCGCCCCCAACCTGCCTCCGCAACAATGGCCCAAGGGTAGGATGGAGCCGGGGAACCGGCGTGCCTGCCGGTGGGTCAATTTCTAACACCTGCCTCCGATCCTGGCCCAGGCGGTTGGGCTGAAAATCCAGCCCATTGACTTTTCATGGCCTCCCTAGATGTACCAATTTCTATGTGATGGCTTCAGCTATCACCATGAAGAATGGTTAAACAGGGAAAGAGAAATAAGCACCCATATTGCCATGTTGGAGCCTCCATCACTGTTCCGAATGGCCTCACCTATTTGGTTTACTATTTATCTTGGTGTACTGCCTGCTTATAGTGAGCATTGACTGATTATTTGAGAGCAATGACAAAAAGTACCAGTCGGCATGTCAGGCCCCTAACTGGTTGACATCCAAGTGGCCCTGTCATTGATATCCTGAAAGGAAAGCCAAGTGCATAACAAGGCTAATTGGAATGCTGTTGAGCAGGAAGTTGCCATGTTAGACTGGCATCAATCTACCAGTTAAAAAGATCCCAGACGTCATCTCTTCTCAGGCCAAGCAGGTCACACTGCATCTAAGTAGCTTTGCACTGATTTTGGCCCAAAGCCTGCCTTCAGTGAATGAAGTACTGCAGCATTATCCTAATAGGGTAAATAACTTGGTAAATGAGGAAGATCATTCAGCCAAAAAAGAAAGGCTTTCTTCTGTATCGTGCCTTTCATGACCTCAAGGCATCCCAAAACGCTTTACAGGCAGGATAATTCCCGCACCATCTTTGAAATAATGCCATAGAAACTTTTACATCCATCTGAGAGGGCAGATGGGGTCTTGATTTAACAGAATGCCACTTTTTCGAATGAGACAACGGTCTTCCGTGAAGTGTCAGCCTAGAGTTTATGCTCAAATCTCTGGAATGGGGCTTTCACCCACATTCTTCTGACTCTGAGGCGTGAATGCCAACTACTGAGCCACGGCTGACACAAGACTAAAGAATCTTAACTCCATGTTAAGTCCAAATATGTTCTACCAGTTCCTGAGAACTAGGAGTCCAAGGTCAGGTCTGTGCAAGATCCAGGGAGGTGGGAGATGGGGAAAATGTGACCATCCCTCAATTCCTTCCCAAGGTCACATGCTAAGCTTCCATAGGTAAGGTGGAATAACATATATTTGCTGGAAGGTTACCCGAAATCCAATGTCTCAGACCAAAATGGCTGGGAACAAATGGCAGTGCAGGAGCTATGAGGATGGGGGTGCTTTTGTCTTTATCTGTTGTTTACAAACTAGAACGTCCAGCTGGATCGATTTTTTTGTAGTTTTTGGAGCTGGAACCCAGCTGAGATTGACTGACCTGGGTCAACTCAACAAACAAAGGTGGGATGTTCCCGCTATGGAACGCTGAGCACCACACTAGCAGGTTTAGAGAGCTGGACCTTCCATGGTTTAAAACCCGTAAAATAGGAAGTTTGAGTTGTAATTGAAGCGTGTGTGAGACATCATCACAATAGTAAATTTCAATTTCTTTCTAAAACTTTCTTCTTAACTAATACAACCCAATTTGTAACAATAGCATCATATTGAAGATGGGGCTTTTATGATATCAAAGTAATAACGAGATTAGATGTTTATGAGATCACGAGTTTAACAGCACAGAAAGGCTGCTTACAGTGCTATTGGCTTAGCAACTGAGCATGAAATAAAATAACACAGAGCCTTACAACAAATTCAGTGTGGAGATTTACAAACTGTTACATGAGAAGCTTCCATTTTCTGCATTAGATTCTCTGAATAAAAAAATGTGAAAATTGGGGATTTACTGAGATTTCAAGTCTGTTCTTAAGCACAAATACTGAGCAAATATTTAGTAATTGGGTACCTGGACAGGAAAATATTTGCCCAGGGGATTTAAATGAAAAGATATCCACATATTTTATACATGAAAAGGTAAACCAGGTCTTATGAATAAATGAATGTGTATTCTGTGGATGTAATATTTTAAGATAGGGGATTTCCCTTGTAATAACCTGAACGCTGGCAGCAGAGGATTTAGGACTGGCTGGGTGAGCGGAGCACGATTTAGTAAATGGAATTGAACTAAATCCACATTTGGAAAGATTCTCTGTTCTGCAGTAAATTGGATTTTCCATGTTTAAAAATTAGTGTTTTGATAGCGGGGATAAGGATGGACTTGCTGGAGCCGTATGCTATTTCTGTTGTGACATCGGAAAAATGATTGTTCACACTCTGCACGTAGAATGGATCTACATCCACTCCTGCAGACCTCAGCAGTAGCCTTGATTTTTCAGAAACTATTGAAATTGATTGCTCAGTTAAAACAGACGCTGCTCCACTACTAATCCATCTCCTTCGGGCCTCCTATCCAAATTGACAAAACTCTCTGACCTAGAAATTCGGTGTGCCTGTTTTTGGGCGTCTTACTCGTAGAGTTTCACAGCCCGTGCTCAATTTGCGGGGAGGGGGGTGCGGATAGTGGTCTGAGGAGCCCCGGACCTTGGGCCTTGGACCTCCTCATTGTGCATGTAGATGGGGCTGTGGTAGGAGCCTGCACAGGTTAGTGCAGGGGCCTGGAGGAGGAATGGGTGGGCCTCTGAATCAGTGATAGGGAGTCAGTGGGGAATCATGTAGGAAAATCACAGGCCTCTGGAGTACTGTCGGGGTGGGGGGCTGGGAGGCCAGGGAGGAAGTTGCGGGGGGGAGTGGGGTGGCTGGAGGTCAGAGTTGGAAGTGAAGTCGGTGATCTCTGGATTGGGAGTGGCGGTGATTATGTTAAGTATAGGTAATGCAATACCTATATAAGAAGGTGGATGGAACATGTCCAGGGAATTATAGACCAGTCAGCTTAACATGGGTGGTAGGAAAAATAATGGAATCCCGTCTAAAGGAGAGAATAGAAGAACATCTAGGAAAAAAAATTACAATAATGAATAGCCAGCATGCATTTCAAAAGGGAAAATCTTCCTTGACAACCTTACTGTATCTTTTGAGGCGGTAACAGAGAGATTAGACAATGGTAATGCATGTTTGTAATTTATCTGGATTTTCAAAAGGCCTTTGATAAGGTGCCCCATAATAGACTAATGAATAAGGTCAGAGAATGCACAGTCAGGGGCAAGTGGCAGAATAGATACGAACATACAAATTAGGAGCAGGAGTAGGCCACTCGGCCCTCGAGCCTGCTCTACCATTCAATAAGTTCATGGCTGAACTCATTTCTCCACATTACTCCCCAATAACCTTTCACCCCCTTGCTTATCAAGAATCTATCTACCTCTGTGTTACGACCAGGTGAGAAAGGTGTCGAGGGGTCTTTTACTGTCTTCATCTGGTCTCCTTGTAACAGAGTTTAATTTTAAAAACACAGTGTTTTCAGCTCCCCTTTGGTGAATCCTTGTTCACCGCTTTCCATTTATAAGGCAAAGAAATGAGCACACCAGTTTTTCTTCAGTTTAAAGAAGAAAAGTGAAATTTATTAAACCTTAAACTTAAACTTTAATACAGTTAACACCTACGGATATATGACGCGCCCACGCTAGCATGTACACACAATGCACAAATGCAAATAGGGACAGAAAAGAGCAGAAGAAAAATAAAATAGAGAGGTTTGAGGTAATCTCTGAAGAGGGTTTTTTTTTACTGTGCTTCGAGCTCGCTGTAGGGTCCTTGATTGTAGGTAGATCTTGCTTTTTGTTGGGGCCCAGTATTCTTCTTAAACCTTGGCCACTGTAGGAGACTTTTCTCTCTTGGGGTTCATATATCTTCAATGGTTTCCGAAGCTGGTGAGAGTGAGTTGAGAGCAGACAAGAGAGAGGTCTTTTCCAGTCCGGGAGCAAACAGCCTACTGAGTTTTAACCCTGTGACCAGTTCAAATTCAAAAAACTCCAACAGTCAGTTAGTCTGACCACGTCTGTTTGTATATTCGGCCATCTTAGTAATTAACCTGGAATGCTTCAACGTCTGGTAACCAAAATTCTATTGTGGACTAAATTGTAGCATGGAGTGCCCCTTTGTCAGTTCCAAGTACTGCCTGTTACTATGCAAATGTCTTTCCAGTCAGGGGCTAGGCAGTTCCTTATGATAGGCCCTCTTTTCTTCTCAGCCAGAATTTTAAGTTTTAATGTTCATGTGGTGAAATAATGTGTCTCATCCTTGGCAGGTGGAGGGCTTGCCTGACACTCTGCCTTAAACATATTCAACGACTCTACTTCCACCACCTTTTGAGGAAGAGAGTTCCAAAGACTCACAACCCTCTGAGAGAAAAAATTTCTCCTCATCTCTGTCTTAAATGAGTGCCCCCTTATTTTTAAAGTGACCCCTTGTTTGAGATTCTCCCACAAGGGGAAACATCCTTTCCACATCCACCCTGTCAAGACCCCTCAGGATCTTATATGTTTCAATTAAGCCACCTCTTACTCTTTTAAATTCCAGCAGATACAAGCCTAGCCTGTCCAATCTTTCCGTATAAGATAGCCCGCCCATTCCAGGTATTGTTCTAGTAAACCTACTTTGAACTGCTTCCAACGCATTTACATCCTTCCTTAAATAAGGAAACCAATACTGCACACAATACTCCAGATGTGGTCTCACAATGCCCTATATAGCTGAAGCATAACCTCCCTACTTTTGCAATAAACGATAACATTCTATTAGCTTTCCTAATTACATGCTCTACCTGCATACTAACCTTTTGCGATTCATGCACTAGGACACCCAGATCCCTCTGCATCGCAGAGCTCTGCAATCTCTCACCATTTAGATAATATGCTTCTTTGTTATTCTTTCTGCCAAAATAGATAACTTTGCATTTTCCCACATTATACTCCATCTGCCAGATTTTTGCACACTCACATAACCTATCTATCTCCCTTTGCAGCCCACTTATATCCTCTTCACAACCTACTTTTCTACCTATCTTTGTTTTATCGGAAAATTTAGCAACCATGCCTTCAGTCCCTTCTTCTAAGTCATTTATGTAAATTGTTAAAAGTTGAGGCCCCAGCACAGATCCCTGTGGCACACCACTCATTACATCTTGCCAACCAGAAAATGACACATTTATACCTACTCTCTGTTTCCTGTTAGCTAGCCAATCTTCTATCCATGCCAATATGTTATCCCCTACACCATGAACTTTTATTTTTTGCAATAACCTTTGATGTGGCACCTTATCAAATGCCTTCTGGAAATCTAAGTACAATACATCCACCCGCTCCCCTTTATCCACAGCATATGTAACTCCTTCAAAGAACTCCAATAAATTGGTTAACATGATTTCCCTTTAACAAAACCATATTGACTCTGCCTGATTACCATGATTTTTTCTAAGTGCCCTGCTATAACATCTGTAATAATAGTTTCTAACATTTCCCCTAAGACAGATATTAAGCTAACTGGTCTGTCGTTTCCTGCTTTCTGTCTCCCTCCCTTTTTGAATAAAGGAGTTACATTCGCTATTTTCCAGTCTAGCGGAACCTTCCCTGAATCGAGGGAATTTTAGAAAATTAAAACTAATGCACCAACTATCTCACTAGCCACTTCTTTTAAGACCCTAGGATGAAGTCCATCAGGACCTGGGGACTTGTCAGCCTGCAGCTCCAACAATTTTTTAAGTACCGCTTCCCTGGTGAATGTAATTTTCTTGAGTTCCTCCCTCCCTTCCATTTCCTGACTTACAGCGAATTCTGGGATGCTACATGTATCCTCTATAGTGAAGACCAATGCAAAATACCTGTTTATTTCATCTGCCATCACCTTATTATCCATTATTAATTCCCAGACTCACTTTCTATAGGACCAACGTTCACTTTGTTAACTCTTTTTAAATATCTATAGAAACTCTTACTATCTGCCTTTATATTTCTCGCCAGCTTTCTTTTGTACTCTAATTTTACCTTCCTTATCAGTCTTTTAGTCAATCATTGCTGTTATTTTAATATTCTGTCCAATCTTCTGACCTGTTACCCATATTTGTGCAATTATATGCTTTTTCTTTAAGTGTGATACTATCTTTAACTGTTTTAATTAACCACGGATGACTGGTACCCCCCCCCCCCCCCTTGGAATTTTTCTTTCTCATTGGAATGTATCTAATTCTGTGTATTCTGAAATGTCCCCTTAAATGTCTGCCACTGCATCTCTATTGACCTATCCTTTAACCTGATTTGCCAGTTTACTTTAGCTAGCTCTGCTTTCATGCCCTCATAATTACCCTTATTTAAGTTTAAAATACTAGTCTTGGACCCGCTCCTCTCTCCCTCAAACTGAATGTAAAATTCTATCATATTATGATCGCTACCTAGGGGCGCCTTAGCTATGAGGTCATTAATTAATCCTATCCCTTTGCACAATACCAGGTCTAATATAGCCTGCTCTGTGGTTGGCTCCAGAATGTACTGTTCCAAGAAATTATCCCGAAAACATTCTATGTACTCCTCATTTAGACTACCTCTGCCCATCTGATTTTTCCAGTCTATATGTAGGTTAATATCCCCCATGATTATCGCCCCGTACCTTTCTGACAGGCTGCCATTATTTCTTCCTTTCTACCCTGTCCTACAGTGTGGTTAACATTAGGCGGCCTGTACACCACTCCCACAAGTGACTTCTAGCTTTTATGATTTCTCATCTCTACTCAAACTGCTTCTATATCCTGGTTTCCTGAACTTAGGACATCCCTCTCTATTGCACTAATACCATCATTAATTAACACCCCTCCACCTTTTCCTAGCTTCCTGTCCTTCCTAAATGCCATGTACCCTTCAATATTCAGGTCCCAATCCATGTCATCCTGCAGCCATGTCTCTGCAATGGCTATTAGATCGTACTTATTTATTTCTATTTGCGCTATCAGTTCATCTGTTATGTTTCGAACTCTACATGCATTCAGATACAGAGCCTTTAGTTTTGTCCTTGTATTATTTTTGTAACCTCTAGCCTTATCTGTTGATTTACTCTTAGATTTGTACGCTCTGTCCCTTCCTGTCACAGTCTGTTTATTATTTCCCATAGTAATACCTTCCTCTCTTTCTTTGACTCTACTCCTTGATTTACCATAACTTCCCAAATTTTATCCCTTGCCCTCACCATTCAGTTTAAAACCCTCTCCACTTCCCTAGTTATGCGGCTCGCTAGAACACCGGCCCACAGCACAGTTCAGGTGTAGACCGTCCCAATGGTACAGTCACCACTTGCCCCAGTACTGGTGCCAGTGCCCCACGTACTGGAACCCACTTCTACCACACCAGTCTTTGAGCCATGCATTAATTTCTCTAATCTTATTTGCCCTATGCCAGTTTGCACATGGCTCAGGTAATAATCCAGAGATTATTACCTTTGAGGTTCTGTTTCTTAATTTAGTACCTAATTCCTCATACTGACTATGCAGAACCTCTTTCCTGGTCCTGCCTATGTCGTTGGTACCTACATGGACCACGACGACTGGATCCTCCCCCTCCCACTGTAAGCTCCTCTCCAGCCCTGAGCAGATGTCCCGAATCCTGGCACCAGCAGGCAACACAGCCGTCTGGACTCTTGCTCTTTGCCGCAGAGAACAGTATCAATCCCCCTAACTACTGTCCCCTACTACCACTACATTCCTTTTTTCTCCCTCCACTTGAATGGCTTCCTGTACCATGGTGCCATCGTCAGGTGCTCATCCACCCTGCAGCCCCCACTCTCATCCAAACATCCAAACAAGCTGAAAGAACCTCAAACCTAGCTAGCTGGCTTCAAGACAGAAAGCAGAGAGTGGGAGTAAAGGGTTACATTTCAGAGTGGCAGAATGTGGGAAGTTGTGTCCACAAGGATCAATGCTGGGACCACTGCTGTTCACAATTTACATTAATGATTTGGACTTTGGAATCAATAACAACATTTCTAAATTTGTGGAAAACACCAAATTGCAGGGGAATAGTAAATACTGTGAAGCACATTAATAAACTTGCAGAATGGGCAAATAATTGGCAAATGAAGTTCAACAGAGATAAATGTGAGGTAGTACCTTTAGATAGGAAGGATAGGGAGGTCATTTATTACTTGAAAGATGTGAGTCTAGGTGAGGTATAGGAACAAAAGGAATCTTGAAGTACAAATACACCAATCACTAAAGGTTGAGCCAAAGGTTAGCAAGGCCGTAAAAAAAGCAAACCAAGCTCTCGGGTTTATTTCTAGAGGGGTGAATTGAAAAGTAGGGAGGTTATGCAAAACCTTGGTTAAGGGCTGAATTTTGTGCCTCTGGCGCGGCTCCCGACACTGGGCCAAAATGGCAGGCAGAACCCCGCCTCTGCAAGCTGGAGCCCCTCAGAACGATTCTACGGTGTTGAGCCAATTAACAACCTGGCGCCAGGATCCCCATCCCTTTAAAGATGTGAATTCCGCCTCCAAGAGCTGCTGGTCAATCAGAGGGCCGACAGCTCAGCAGTATCAGCAGTACCACTGGGAATGGTGGCCACTGCCGGGACTGCAAGAGGTCTTGGACCCGGGCCCAGTGCTAGAGCCCAGATCCAAGGCAAGTGATGCACGGTCGCCAGAGCCAGACCAGCAGGCCCCAGCGAAGGGTGGGGGGAGGATGGGCATTTAGTACAGTGGGAGGGGGTCACAGGTTTTCCCAGTAGGGGCCCTCCGTGGGTCACAGATTGCCCACAGAGGAGGACGTCCCCCACCCCACAAGCCCACCGGAAGGTCACCTTGTTTTATTAGATGACCTCCACGTGTGGCGGAGGACCCTCCCTCCTTGCCCCCCATTCCTGGCCTCACCACTGGTTAAATCCCAGTGGTGGCAAGAAGAGGTGCTTAAGTGGCCATTAATAGGTCACTTCAGGGCCTCAATTGGCCTCTGGGTGCGAAGGGATCTTTGGCCTGTCCTTCCGTGTCCCCGCCTCCCGTCACAATTCTGTGGGTTCCCCCCCCCTCCCCCATCTCTGAATGTATCTCAGAGCAGGGGGGCCATAAAATTCAGCCTTTAGAGTACTGGGTGCAGTTCTATTACCATATTATAAAAATAATATAGAGGGACTTGACATAATGCAGAGAAGATTTACAAGGATGATAACAGAAATATGTGGCTCCACATATCAGGAAATAGTGATCAGGCGGAGTACCTTTTTCTCTTGAAAAATGAAGACTGAAGGGGTGACCTATTAGAGGTCTTTAAATGTATGAAAGGTTTTGATGGATTGGATACAGAGAGAATGTTTCCACTTGTAGGGGGAGAGCATAACTAGAGAGCCATCATTATAAGGCAGTCACCAAGAAATCCAATAGGGAATTCAGAAGAAACTTCTTTGGGCAAGAGTGGTGAAAATGTGGAACTCGCTACAATGGGGAGTGGCTGAAGTGAATAGTATAGATGCGTTTAATGGGAGGCTAGATAAGCATATGAAGGAGAAGGGAGCAGAGGGTTATGCTGATAGGTTTAGATAAGGAAAGATGAGAGGAGGTTCGATTGGAGCATTAACACCGGCATGGTCTGGTTAGGCCGATTGGCCTGTTTCTCGGCCATATATCTTAAGTATTTACCTTTTGTCATTTATGTGGTGTTTCGTATTGGTTTTCCTGGAGGCAAACAGCACTGGCACTGGCTGCCTCAGGGCAAGCCAAAGTTACAGCAGGGACCAGAAGCAGTGTTAGACCCCTTATTTGGATATGGAAATGGATTCATGCCTGCTTCAGAAGAGGGTAAAGACAACTTTTGTATGGTGCAATTTGTGGTGGAAGAGTGTGCGCATCAGATGCCATTACAGTCCCCAAATGGGATCCAAAAAGACACGGCTGATCTCAGTTTTGTGCCTTCTCTGTATTTGATCCCCTCAGGCAAATTCACAAATTGGTCTCTATCTCATTCCAGAAGTGATGTTTCCACATCCCTGCTCCTTGAGTGTAGAATCCTATCAATATTTTAATGAGTCCGTTGCGATTTACCTGCATGGCGGGCAATGGACGAGGCTAACTTTCCATTTTTGCTTGTGTGTGGCAGATATCCTCACACATCAGGACCAGGCCGTAGTCTGAGGAATGCCAGCAGTTCTGTGTTATAAACCAGGTGCCTGTTACAGCAAACAGCCCAAAATATAATACACAAAAGCAAAATGCTGGAAACACACAGCAGGCCAGCACCATCTGTGGAGAGAGAAGCAGTGTTAACATTTCAGGTCTGTGACCTTTCATCAGAACTGAGAAAAGTTAGAAATGTAATAGGCTTTGAGCGAGTGAAAGGGGGGAGGGTGGGAAGAACAACAAAAAAGGAAGGTCTGTGATTTAGGGCGAAGAGCAGGATAGATTAAATGACAAAAGGCTTCACAGTACAAATCAAAGGGAGTGGTAATGAGATGTAAAGAAACAATGTCTAGAGGAGGTGTGAATGGCAGGATAGCAGCCGTTCGAAGGCAAAGTAAAGGGATTAAGGAAGAAACAGAGAAAAAAACAAACCGGGAAAAGAATAAACCAACAAAAAAAAACCACAAAAACAAAATGGGGCAGAGGTTATGATCTAAAATGATTGAACTCAGTGTTGAGTCTAGAAGGCTGGGAAGTGCCCAGTCGAAAGATGAGGTGCTGTTCCTCGAGCTTGTGTTGAGATTCATTGGTATACTGCAGCAGGCCAAGGGCAGAAAGGTCAGCCTGGAAGCATGGTAGAGAATTGAAATGACAGGCGACAGGAAGCTCAAGGTCATGCTTATGACTGAACAGAGGTATCCCGCCAAGAGGCCACCCAGTCTGTGTTTGGTCTCCCCAATGTACAGGAGGCGGCGGATACAGGATACTAAATTGAAAGAAGTACAAGCAAATTGCTGTTTCACTTGGAAGGAGTGTTTTGTGCGTTGGACAGTGAGGACGGAGGAGCTTAAAGGGCAGCCCAAAATATAACATGGAATCTAATAAAGCACTGGTAAAAAGCAGTTCATCCAAGATGCTGGTAGAGTCCATTTCCCTGTCTCACTGTGTTTGTGTGTGTCTCTCTCTTTCTTTGTCTGCCTCCTCAGCTTTTCACTCTCTTTCAATCTTACTGTGTCTATGGGCTGGATTTTACACCGGGCGGACGGGAGCTGGCCATCGACGTAAAAGTCGGTGGCGAACCCACTTCCCCCCAGCCCGGGGATCCAACACACATTTTACGGGTCCCTGGGCTTTAATTGTTCCAAGGTGGGACTTCCACCCGCTTGAGGGAGGAAATCCCACCTCATTGAGCTGCCAGCCAATCATCGGGCCGGAAGCTCTTAGTCCCAGCAGCGCCACTGGGAGTGGTGGCCACTGCTGGGACTGCAGCCCAGCAGAGGACATGGAGAGCTGGGACTGGAGGTAAGTTTGGTTTGCCTCGCCGGGCAGATCGGTCGCAGCCTGGCGAGGCAAGAGTGGTCGTTTGGGGCCAAGTATCACTGGGTGGCCTTTCACGTCTACCGGATGCTCACTTGCCACAGGTAAAATACCTGTGGAGGCAACTTAAGGGCCTTGATTGGCCTGGGGGGGGGGTTTGGGGGGGGTGGCCTGTTTCCTGCCCCCTGCCCCCACCCCCTGCCGGCCCAGGTAAAGTGGGCTGGAGGTGGAAGCGGGCCGGGAAGGCCTCCCAGCGCCTCCTGCTTAATTTTACGCCACCCCTCTGCCACCATCCATCTTGCTAGGGTGGCGTAAAATTCCAGCCAATGTGTCATACATTTGTCTACCTCATTGCTGCCTGTTTGGATCTCTCTCTCTCTCATTTTATCTCTGTCTGCTGATTTCTCGCCTCTCTATGTTTATGACGCTGCCTGTCTCTGTCTCTATCCACTACTACCTCTCTTTCACTCCCTCCCCCCCCTCCCACGTATGCCTTTGTCTGTGTGTGTGTGTGTGTGTGTGTGTGTGTGTGGATTTCTCTGGCTCTGGCTCTATTTATCTCTCTAACTTCTGTAATGGCTTCTTTGCAGAGTGTGTATTACAAGTTAAAGTCATACAGTCATTTATGCATAGAAGGAGGCCATTCGGTCCATCGAGTCCAAGATGGCTCTCCACTGAGCAATTGAATCAGTTCCACTCCCCTGCTCAATCCTCATGGCCCAGCAAGTTTATTTCCTTCAAGTGCCCATCCAATTACTCTTTGAAGTCATTGTCTCCGCATCCAGCACCCTCGTGGGCAACAAGTTCCAGGTCATTACCACTTGCTACATAAAAAAGTTCTTCCTCATATTCCCCTTGCATCTTTTGCCCAAAACCTTCAATCTGAGTCCCTAGTCCTTGTGCCATTTGTTAATGGGAACAGTTTTTCCTTGTCTAACTTATCAAAGTCTGTTATAATCTTGAACACCTCTATTAAATCTCTCCTCAATCTCCTTTGCTCCAGGGAGAACAACCCCAGCTTTTCCAACTCAACCTTGTAACTAAACTCTCCCATCCCTGGAATCATTCTGATAAATCTCTCAAGGACCCTCACATCTTTCCTAAAGTGTGGTGACCAGAACTGAACTCAGTACTCTAGTTGGGGCCTAACCAGAGTTTTATAAAGGGTTCAGCATAACTTCCCTACTTTTGTACTCTATGCCTCTATTTATGAAGCCCAAGATCCCATATTAGGGGAGGTGGTGGCGTAGGTTAATGTCACTAGTCTAGTAGCCCAGGCTAAAGCCCTGGGGACATGGATTTGAATCCCACCAAGGCAGATGGTGAAACTTGAATTCAATTAATAAAAATCTGGAATTAAAAAAAGAAACTAGTCTAATGGTGACCATAAAACCATTGTCGATTGTTGTAAAAACGCATCTGGTTCATTAATGTCCTTTAGAGAAAGAAATCTGCCGCCCTTACCTGGTCTGGCCTACATGTGACTCTAGTCCCACAGCAATGTGATTGTCTCTTAACTGCCCTCTGAAATGACCCAGCAAGCCACTCAGTTGTCAAGGGCAATTCGGGACAGGCAACAAATGTTGACCTTGCCAGTGATGCCCACATCCCTGGAACGAATTAAAAAAAAAAATGTTTTGCTAACCACTCTCTCAATATGTTCTGCCACCTTCAAAGATTGATCTACATGCACGCACAGGTCCCTCTGCTCCTGCACACTCTTCAGAACTGCGCCATTAAGTCTACATTGCCTCACCCTATCCCTTCAGCCAAAATGCATCACCTCATACTTCTATGTATTAAATTCCATCTGCCACTTGTCTGTATATTCTGCTAGCCTATCTATATCCTGTTGCAGGCAGTGTGTATCATTCTCACTGTTTGATAATGAACTAGAATCCAACTTGTTCCTGTTTTTGTACACAATTTCTTTTCCAATTGCTTGACTCAGTGCCTTATGTTTTCTCTTAAGGAGCTGTATAAGAGGGGGACAAGAATTAACTTCCTTCGGAAGGGCTATAGACATTCAAATGGAGAGTGGGATAAGGGAGGGAGCAGTAACCACTCCAGCATGGAATAAATTCTTCAGTTTCAAAATACAATGTATTTTTTGAAACAAAAACCCTTTTTGAAACATCTTCTATTTCACAACATTCTGTAAAAGAACAATTGTTGAGATTGTTTTGTAATAATACATATATTTTTCTGTCATTCTTCAGGGACCAGTGCAGCTTCAAGTTACTGAATAGTTAATTCTAAAAGCTTGGTCATGCTCTTCTATATTTAAATTGTTACATTAATAGACAAAAAATGGCATTTGTCTAACAGATGAACATATTTCACAAAGGCAGCAGCTAGGGTCATAATTAAATTCTTGATAAATGACACCATTTTACTTGAACCTGCTGCTTGTTTTCTAAAAGAAAATACCATATATGTTTGCTGTGTTTTTGGTGCCTGTGTTTACTTCTCTGCCTGAAACTCTTCTCTTGTTGGCATAGGAGCTTGGTTTTCAGCAAGATGAGCTCCTGGCAAGGATGTCCTAAGTCTATATTAATAAAGGGTCATCATCTCTGCTTAATATGTTTGCACAATATTCCTGCAAATGCTATTTTAATTCAGTTGTTGATGTTAAATTCCAGAAAGTTGTGGAAGGATGATGCTGGAGCCAATCTTTACTCAGTTGCACATTTATTGTGCAGAGTAAAAGGTTTACAAACATGGAGCTCCTCACTCAAACCCTCCACTAGTCTCAGTGAGTGTCTGCTTATAATTGCTCAAGTAAGACCCCAATTAATACCTTCCACCTGCATATGATTAAACAATCGATACACAATTAACAGATTGACAGTTGACCCATTTATTTGAATGTGTTTACCAGTGCATTAACAAATTATAAGTGTAATAAATTGTATTTATATAGCACCTTTCACATAATAAAAAGTCACAAGGCGCTTCACACGAGTGTTATAAGCACATTTGACAACGAGCTACATAAGGCGATGTTAGGGCTGATGGCCAAAAGCTTGGTCAAAGCGGTAGGTTTTAATGATGTGTTTTAAAAGAGGAGGGAGGGGTAGAGAGGTAGACAGATTTAGGGAGGGAAATTCAGAGCTTAGGGCCTTGGCAGCTGAAGGCACGGCCACCAATGATGGAGCGATTAAAATCGGAGATGCACAAGAGGCCAGAATTAGATGAGTACAGAGATCTTGGAGGGTTGGAGGGCTGGAGGCGATGACAGAGATAGGGAGGGTCGAGGCTGTCTTAGTCAGGAATAACGTAAATCATGCAAACCAGCCACAGATACTCTGATCACGAGCTCAAATTAATTTTGGAATATTAAGAACACTTGGATTTAGTGACATTGTCAGTTAGCACACTGGCCTTTTGCCTTTGGGATGTTGGTTTGGAAACATCTCACAATGATGTCTAAAAGTCTTTTGCCTGTAAGGGTACAAAGTGTGAGTTTGGGGTATCGTAGTCCACTTCCCAGTCAATGTATTCCACATCACATACTATTAAGGATTTAAGCACCTTTTTTCCCTTCTATTCTTTTTTTAAAAAATGCTGATGAGGCCATATGAGATTCAATATCAGTCAGTGAATGAGTTATGAGTGAAAAAACTACCCCAAACCTTTCTATCAGATGGAAGGTTACTGCCTCCATTTACTAAATCACTTAACCCTAATATCATCTTTAAACCCAGCCTCATCACGGTTCTTGTGGTATTCTGCATAATCTGTTCCTTCTATGTAGTAATATGCAAGTCTTCACAATACGTGCATCACTCATTCTGCTTACATGTCTAAACCAACTGTGTCGACTTCCAGTGATTCACTCCACTACCCATTTGCTCAGTTCTGTCATTTCTAAGTGACTGTGGAAACTGCATAATTTATGTACTAATTGTCAAAAATGTTTAGCTTCATTCACAGAAGCATGAGGATAACTATTGTAGGAAATGTAACCGCTAAATTGATGTACATGGGATGATCTCTCATTAGAGTTAAGGCACATTGTTGCAGAAAAGCATATTGAGTTTAACTCTGCCTCTAAGCTATTGCTGACCTGAGGGTGCCTGTTATGATAATGTAGAGTGAGCTTTACATTGTATTTAACTAGAGCTGTATCAGCTTGAGCGTGTTTAATGGGCAGTGTAGAGTGAGCTTTACTCTACGACTAATCTCTGCTGTATTTGACCTGGGAGTACTGAATGAGCCTATGTGAAAGAAGCTTTACTTTGCATCTAACCCATGCTATATCTAATTTGGGAGCACTTGATGCTGATCCTGATGTACCCCAGCATTAATGCCCCTCACCATGATGAGTAGAAATCCTCCCTACCCAAGAAAGCCTTGGAATGCTTTTAAAAATTCAGTTCGCTGAGCAAACTGCCTCCAATGAACAACATTCACTTGATAGTTTCCCAAACTTCAGCAATTTGTTTCTTATTCGTTCATGGAATGTGGGCATCGTTAGCAAGGCCAACATTTATTGCCCATCCCTAATCGCCCTCGAGAAAGTGGTGGTGAGCCGACTTCTTGAACTGCTACAGTCCATCTGGTGTAGGTACACCCAGAGTGCTGTTAGGGAGGGAGTTCCAGGAGTTTGACCCAGTGATAGTAAAGCAATGATGGCGTATGACTTGGAGGGTTAACTTGCAGGTGGTGGTATTCCCATGCATCTGCTGCCCTGTTCTTCTGGGTGGTATAGGTCATGGATTTGGAAAGTGCTGTTGAAGGAGCCTTAGTGACTTGCTGCAGTGCATCTTGTAAATTATACATACTGCT
This sequence comes from Heterodontus francisci, assembly GCF_036365525.1. Lineage (NCBI taxonomy): Eukaryota > Metazoa > Chordata > Chondrichthyes > Heterodontiformes > Heterodontidae > Heterodontus > Heterodontus francisci. The sequence goes on along the minus strand of NC_090408.1, from coordinate 32,610,604 downwards.
GCCTCTGTGCTCCAATGGCAGAGAGAGTAAATGTTTGGCAGTCCATGCAGCAGCTTAATCATAGAGTCATACAGCACTGAAACAGGCCCTTTGGCCCACTGATTCTGTGCTGACCATCAACCACCCATTTATACTAATCCTACATTAATCCCATATGCCCCCAACACATCCTCACCTTCCCCTACCTACACTAGGGGCAATTTATAATGGCCAATTTACCTATCAACCTGCAAGTCTTTGGCTGTGAGAGGAAACCAGAACACCTGGCGGAAACCCACGCAGTCACAGGGAGAACTTGCAAACTCCACGCAGTACCCAGAACTGAACCCAGGTCGCTGGAGCTGTGAGGCTGCGGTGCTAACCACTGTGCCACCCCTTGACTGTGCCAGTCAAGCAGACTGCTTTGTCCTGGAAGGTGTTGAACCTCGTGAGTGTTGACTCCTGACTTGTGCCTTCTAGATGGTGGGAGGCTTTGGGGAGTCAGGGGGTAGGTGACTCACTGCAGAATTCCCAGACTCTAACCTGCTCTTGGAACCACAGTATTTATGTGGCTGCTCCAGTTAGGTTTTTGGTCAATGGTGCCCCCAGGATGTTGGGGTTTCAGCAGTGGTAATGTCATTCTATCAAGGGAGATAGTTAGATTCTCTCTTGTTGGAAATTTCCTGAGAAGAGAAGAGAAAATAATTACATGGAAATGCCCCAGGAAAATGAATCTCCATGAAATTTCTCACTGATCCCTCATGGTAATATGCTAATGTACACATGATGCACGTTTTGGGTCCCACACTGGATTATGAGGAATGGTATCTCTTGACTTTCAAATATGAGTGTTGATGTTTCATGTTGAGTTTACCTAAGCTAAGGCAAAGGGTTGCCGAGGCAACTTCTCTGCTTGACCAATGATTTCGGCAGGAGGCCCAATCAGCTTTGGTGTCTGGGATTCACCTGCATACTTTAAGCGAACTGCCGGACCTAATTGTGCTTCTCATTGGTGGCTTTCTGTTTGTGAGGGTAGGAAATCCAGTGGAGCAGACGTTGATCAGGGGTCTACAGTGGTGAGCATTGGTGGCAGTTCTTTCTTTTGGATGAGATGTTAAATCAAAGCCCCGTCTGCCTGTTCATAGGGACAGAAAATCCACAGCACAGTAAGGAATTTTTGTTGGTGTCCTGGCCAATATTTAGGCCTCAATCACCACCTCCAAAAACAAATTCTGGGGTGGAGGGCTGGTGGAATGCTGAAGGGGATGAAATGTGTCAGGTTCAGGAAATGGGTGGTGGGGGGAGGAGCAGAAGGGAGTCCGCATAAATGGGGGAAGTCGGGGCAGGGAGGGAGAATGTGGAAGATGGTGTTTTATAGCACTGCATTTAGAAGGAATGACCAAATAGCCAATAAGATTGGGCTGAAAAACTCAATTTTCTATCAGTCAGTTTAAAACAAAATAATTAAAACTCTTTTCTCTGGGTAATAATTATCAGCTGCTACTGGGAGAAAGAAGTTTAAAAAGAGAAACAAATATAATTATCAAGTGGAAAATCGTTTTCAGTAAAATAGAACAAATGTTTTCTTTTTAGATGAAATAAAAATACAATAATTATGTTCATTATAGACTTCCAAATGATGGGGGGAAAACTACCAGAGTGTCAAAAATCTAAACTTTATTCAGAGGGCATCAACTTTACCACCACCTCCGTGCCCCCACCAGAAAATTAATTTTGTGCCTTCAATGCTTGTAGCCCCTTAAGGCTTTCATGTACCTTTTAGTTTATTTTCTGTAATATGAGCGAAGTAATGTAGCGTGTCTCTGTATCTTCGGTGACAAGCCAATGATCAACAGCACTTTAGGTGTCATTACTTGTTTTCACTTGTCTTAGGCTTACAATCAGCCATTTTGAAAAATATAGCATCACTTTTGGGTTGCCTAAGTTTTGTCTATGTTGGAGTGCATTGATTCAAACTGCACTGATCATCCATTTATGGCTAGTGTTCATTAAAGATTTATTCATTGCTTCCCATAAAATAATCTAGAATTTCTTTCCTGCTGTCAGTTTTCTGACTAATTTCTCTCACTTGCATCGCACTGATTTTTTTTGAATATTGGGATTACATGATTCACTGTTGATGCAATCATTCTATTAGTGAAATTGAAAACAGGCCCATGTTCATTGCTTTGAGACTTCTAAAGTGAGTTTTATCAAAGCTCCAGTGACCCGGGTTCGATTCTGGGTACTGCCTGTGCGGAGTTTGCAAGTTCTCCCTGTGACCGCGTGGGTTTCCGCCGGGTGCTCCGGTTTCCTCCCACAGCCAAAGACTTGCAGGTTGATAGGTAAATTGGCCATTGTAAATTGCCCCTAGTGTAGGTAGGTGGTAGGGGAATTGAGGTGATGTGGTAGGAATATGGGATTAATGTAGGATTAGTATAAATGGGTGGTTGATGGTCGGCACAGACTCGGTGGGCCGAAGAGCCTGTTTCAGTGCTGTATCTCTAAATAAATAAATAAAGTCTAGATTCCTATGGAACTGACCTTTGCATTTTAATAGATTTTGAGGCATTTCCCAATTTGCTCTAAAATTGTTCTCTATTAGAATATCTGATTCTCTGTGCTGCTTATCACTTTAAACTTGGCCCCTATAATAATTGGTATCCTTTCAGATGCTGTATGCACTTTTCACTTGGCTCAAACAAAATGATTTGATTCTTCTGGTTACTCTGTGTTAAACCAGCTCGTGTATATATCCCTATCTTTTTTAAAAATTGTTTGAGCTAGCTCTTATTTCATTATTCTTGACCTTGTCTTGTCTATCAGCCAACATATTCACACTCCCATTATAGATCTCACTTCAAGTTGTCACAATTGAGGTCTTCACCCAACTCTCTCTTTTTAGTGTCTTGGCAGATATCAATTTCTATGGATGGGTCTACATTCCCTGTGAACATTCCTCTGCTCTTTCACATCCACAGCAGACTTATCCTTTTTCATTCACTTTTATTCCTGTAAATACCCCTAGACAATGAAGTTAAGTGGGAAGAGGACATAAACATAGGAGTAGACCTGTTGGGCCTAATGGCCTGTTTTGTGCTGTAAAATTCTATGTAATACAAAGCCTTTCCCATTCAAAGTATAATTAAACAATTAAAAAAAGACTAGCATTTATATAGCGCCTTTCACAACCAACCAGACATTTCAAAGTGCTTTACGGCCACTGAAGTACTTTTTGGAGTGCGGTCACTGTTGTAATGCAGCAGCCAATAGGTGCACAGCAAACTCCCACAAACAGCAATGTGATAATGACCAGATAATCTGTTTTTTTTTTGTGATGTTGATTGAGGGATAAATATTGGCCTTGACACTGGGGAGAGCTCCCCTGCTCCTCTTTGAAATAATGCCATGGGATCTTTTACATCCACCTGAGCTAGCAGATGAGGCCTCCATTTGGCATCTCATCCAAAAGGCAACATCTCTGATAGTGCAGCACCCCCTCAGTACTTCACTGGAGTATCATCCTTGATTTTTGTGCTCAAGCTCTGGAGTGGGACTTGAACCCAGAGACTCAAAGGCAAGACTGCTACCTACTGAGCTACGGCTGACACTTTTTTTCAGCCACTATGTACCCCCTCACACTAACTGAATTCCATCTGCCACTTTTAGCTATTCTGCCATCTTATCACTATCCTGTAGCAGCTTCCTTTTGATTTACTTACTACACCTCCTAATTTAATATCAGTTGCAAATAGCTGATATATACAGTGAACAGACGATCCCCGTGGAGAACACTGTAACACACCACGATCCACTTTTAGCCACTCCGGAAAAATGGCCTTAACTATTCTGTTTCCTCCATTTTTAACTAGTTTGTAATCCAATTTGCTACCTATCCCCTAATTCCATAACCCTTAATCTTCTCTGAAAGTCACCTGTGTGGATCCTTGTTGAAGACTTTCCCACAGTCCATGGATGCTACAACCACTGACTTTCCACTATGTTGTCACCTCAAAGAACTCTCAGGTGTGTCAAGCACAGTCTTTTTTGCTGACATCCATGTTGGTTTCTTTTAATTATTTTCTCTTCATCTCAGTATTTCGTAATGACATCTTTAATTAAAGAATCCAAATTCTTCCCTACGTTCAATGTCAAATTAACTGACCTACCCGTCTTTCAGAAAATACGTGTTACATTTGACACGCTGTGGTTCCCTGATACACATCTACTCTCAATAGAACCCAGAAATATAATTTCTTGGTCATCTGCGACTACTTCAGCGACTTGCCTCAGGATCCTTGGATATATCCAATCAGGCCCCAGCACTTTATCCTCCTTTAGCTTAATTGACTTCTCTCATATTTTCCATTTATTTACTATGTGTCTCATCTCACTTTTCACCAATTGAGGATTTACTTCTTCCCCAATATTCTCCTTTGAATTCAAAGCTGTGTTCGTTTGATTCAGCATCCAGGAGCTTGTGATTAAATTAAGGTTGAATAACGCACTTGATGTTTTCTCCAATGCTATAGCTGATTGTCACATTAAGTGCCTTCATCAATGCTTCAGTTTTTTTATTGAAGTTTAGTTTCACTAGTGCTTTTTCTGTAGGTGTGCCATGCACTCTGTTGATACTCGCTCAACCCAGTGGCTTTCAGACCTTTTTCATTGGAGTAAGGTGTGGGCTCCCTGCAAATATTCACACACTCCTGTGGGGGGTAGGGAGGTGGGGCTGCAAATGCAGCCATGCTCCTGAGGACTAGCTACAGACATTCACACACTCCTGAGGCGGGCAGTGTTCCTGAAAATATTGACACACTTCCAAGGGATTATAATGCAGTAGAGTACCACCTTCCAGTATTTACAGATTCCTGTGAACCCTGTGTAAGTGTTAGAATTTCTCTGGGGTGTATGGATGCAAATACTGACACACAGTCCCGGAAACCTCTTGTAAAACTCCCCCTGTAAATACTGACCTACTCTCAGGGACGGCCTGCAAATATTGACATAACCTTGGGAATACTCTGTATTTATTCACACATTTACAGGGAGCCCCCTTATCCTAATTCCTGAAAGGTTGTGAAAGCTACTTTGAATTGTAAGACTTGAAGAGTTGTAGTCTCATATTCTGGTACCACTTGCTGAATGAGTTAGGGTGGGATAGATTGGGCCTTAACTTGCTGTATTGGGGCATCTAATGATGTCTGCTGTTAGTTAGTCTTGCCTTTGCCCGTTTAGATTTTTAAATGTTTTTGTGTGGAAATTGCTGTGCGAGCTGATAACATCACAGCAAAAGAAAGTGAGCATCCTGGACCCGAGTGAACAGGGCAAAATTCCCGATTTTCTGCGCCCAGATGCAGGAGTGAAATTTCAGAACCTTAGTATTGCCAAACCAGGGGAAAAACAATTGGGGAGGAGGGCTTTCTATACTGCATGCGTGAAAGAGCAGAACTGATGGGCCAAATGAACTTTTCTCTCCCTCTGGAATTTTTTTGTCTTGTGTGTCATGATGCAGGCATCATAGAACATGTACGACAACAGAATTAACTTGCTGGTTTCTGGGCTGTAAATTCTACCTATGTAATAGAGTCATAGAGAGATACAGCACTGAAACAGGCCCGTCAGCCCACCGAGTCTGTGCTGACCAACAACCACCCATTTATACTAATCCTGCATTAATCCCATCTTCTTTGGCCTCCTTGTCTCGAGAGACAATGGGTAAGCGCCTAGTGGTGGTCAGTGGTTTGTGGAGCAGCGCCCGGAGTGGCTATAAAGGCCAATTCTAGAGTGACAGACTCTTCCACAGGTGCTGCAGATAAAATTGTTTGTTCGGGCTGTTACACAGTTGGTTCTCCCCTTGCGCTTCTGTCTTTTTTCCTGCCAACTGCTAAGTCTCTTAGACTCGCCACACTTTAGCCTCGCCTTTATGGCTGCCCGCCAGCTCTGGGGATCACTGGCAACTGACTCCCACGACTTGTGGTCAATGTCACAGGACTTCATGTTGCATTTGCAGACATCTTTAAAGCGGAACCATGGACGGCCAGTGGGTCTGATACCAGTGACAAGCTCGCAGTACAATGTTTCCTTGGGGATCCTGCCATCTTCCATGCGGCTCACATGGCCAAGCCATCTCAAGCGCCCTGACTCAGTAGGGTGTATATTCTGATGTTCCAGCTTGCAAAGCGAAGGGCTGGTACCTTCTTTCCTTTTTTCGTGTTGTTTGGTGCGGTGTATCAGTCCACCTTTCGGGCAATGACCCTGAGCTCCAAGCACCCATTGAAGCAGGTAGACTGTGGCGGGACAGAACCTTATTGACCGGGGGCTGCCCGGTTTGAGGCGAGCGGTAGCTGTCCAGTGCGATGCAATGACCTCTCCCACCGACAAAGGCAACCCGTGGCGCCCAGTTTCTACGCCAATTTATCTGGACATAACCCGTAACTGCTGCCTTCCATGTTGTGTCAGTCGCTGTGAGGCAACTATGGAGTGACCTCTCCATGGCGCATGCCTGGGCAAGTATATGGAGGTTGAGAGTTGCCCAGTCGTCAAAACCCCCCTCTTGGCCTTTCTGGTGGGGTCCAAAGGAGTGCAGAGCACGACGTTTGGCACCGGTATGGCTGCAGGAACTGCCGGAAACATGCCAAAGGTGACACATGACCGCCTACGGGGTTCCGCTCCGGATTATCTGTTAGGGTTTACTCCCTTAGTCTTGGTCTCTCCCGAGACGCCCACAAGGCAGTGGGGTTGTTAGGGCCCCTATACAGGTGTAGGATGGTGCCTGTGGGAGGAGGGGATGCGAGGGGGGGTGCGAGGGGGAGCTGGGAAGGGGGCTGTAATGGGATGGGGGGGATGCAGGGGAAGGGGGTGCGGGGGGAAGATGGTGCGGGGGGGGCGGGCTGGGACGGGGTTGTTGGGGGGTGAGCTGAGAGGGTGGAGCAGGGAAGGGGGAAAAGGGGGGAGAGGGGGGGAGGGAGGGAGAAGTGGGGGAGGGGGGGGAAAGCGGGTGCAGGTAATAAGGTCCCTAGTGCCCACCATCGACGTCCGGAAAGCTCATCCACGTCCTTCAGGAGGTGAAGCATCTTTTGGCAGACTTACAGAGGTGATTACATTCACTAAGGGTTTTTTTTTTGCAGTGGTTTGTATAAAGGCATGCAGCATTGCCGACAGTGCGCTGCAGATGCTCTCCGAGCTATCTCCCGCGGGCGCTTTGAAGTTGCGGCCGGGGGGCCGTTCGTGGATTTTTTGGGTGATCGGGGCACCTTTTCTCAAGACTTCTCTAGGGTCCCGCTGCTCCTTCTTCTCCTCAATGGACTTACCACACACCGTGGCTGCAGACACTCTGGGCGGTGAAGACAGCAGGAGCGGAGATTAAAGTATCGGCAGCTGTGCTCGTCAGTTTCGTCCGGATCAATTTCATTGACAAAAACCATTAATCCCATATTCCCTATCATATCCCCATCATTCTCCTACCACCTACCTACACTAGGGGCAATTTACAATGGCCAATTTACCTAACAACCTGAAAGTCTTTGGTTGTGGGAGGAAACTGGAGCACCCGGCGGAAACCCACACAGTCACAGGGAGAACTTGCAAACTCAACACAGGCAGTACCCAGAACCGAACCCGGGTTACTGGAGCTGTGAGGCTGCAGTGCTAACCACAGCACCACTGTGCCGCCCCATCATTTGTCAATCAAGCTACAGCCAGCCAGCAATTACAAAAAAAAATGGAATGAAGAGTTCTTGAGGCACTGCTTATAATTCATGGCACATCAGCAATGTGGTTGACTCTTAACTACCCTCTGAAATAGCCTCGCAAGCCACTCAGTTGTATAGGGATGGGCAATAAATGCCACTGATGCCCACAACCCATGAATATGTTAAAAAAAAATTACTAGATGCAGAGAGAAATACGATGAACTGGTGCTTCCCTTTGTGGACTGCTACAGACACCAGTATGGAAACCTGTACTGTAATCTGGCCTGAAATCGTACCCACTTGTCTTGTTTTTGGCCCTTATTTACATAATGATCACCAGCATTGTGTGTCGTAAACCTTTAATTCACTAATCATTTCTGGTGTTCTCAGTAATAAATCTAATCTAAGGTAAATCTAACATCTCCCTGTCTCCTATGTTGAGAAGCAGTTACTGATTAACTTTCTGAACTTATTTGTGTTTTCACTGCTTGGTGATCTGTCCGTTTTACCTATAGGATAATGCAATCATGATTGATTATCACATTACGTTTCCTTGCTACCTCTTCTTTGCCTGAACAACTTTTTATTGACCCACCTAATGGAAATGAATGATTGCCACTAATAACTCTGAACTGCAAGCTAAACCTGAGAAATAAACATCACACAATGAAAAGAATGATGTGGTGGGATTGAGGTTGTGAGATCCTGAGTTTGAAATGTCTGTGACTGCCTTTATTTCCCCTCTGCTCCTGAAGGTGCCAGTTCCTTTGTAGGGTATATCCCAACATGGCAGCTGGTGGAATTTAAATTCCACTAATTAATAAGTTCAATGAATTAATAAAAAATCTGATATTGAAAGCTAGTCTCAGTAATGATGGCCATGAAACTATCATCGATTGTCGTAAAAACCCATCTGGTTCACTAATGTCCTTTAGGGAAGGAAATCTGCCATCCTTGTTTGGTCTGGCCTACATGTGACTCCAGATCCACAGCAATGTGGTTGACTCTTAATTGCCCTCTGAAATGGCCTAGCAAGCCATTGTCGAGGGCAATTAGGAATGGGCAACAAATGCTGGCCTTGCCAGTGACGTCCACATCCCAGGAAAGAATTTTTAAAACTCACTTAAGCTGAGAGTCTAGATGCTGAGAGGGTCAGCAGGGTATTCAACAATGGGAAGCGGCATAGGTTATCTCAATCCTGTCCTCACCTATGCCTGGAATTATCATGGGCTGATTGCCTGGCATAACCACGGTGGATGCTCAGCAGAAACCCCAGAGAAATAGTGAGAATTGTTAAATGTTACATTAGAAGCATAACACTTAAACTGCCCTGACCGGCAGTTCCTGCACTGCCTGGTGTGGTACTGAGTCACACAGACTTGAAAGGATGCAGGGACCAAACCTTGGCCTATGCTGAGACAGTTGATTTCAGTGTGGGGCTGCAGTTGGGGAGCTATGGTTTCCCACAGCAACCCTGGGCTCGGCAGGGGAATAAATCAGCTCGGGTTCCTTCTGAATATTATTTAGTGCTTGCTGCTGAAAAGTTCATACGTGAAGGTATGCTTGCATGTAATTACAGTTGTCAATCCTGCAGGAATTAACTAATCACGGGGACACTGCTCCGAGCAATCCAGCGGGAATAAAATCATATGGGCAATAACAAAATTATGATTTGAAAAACTTTTTGAACACTTTCGTTCTCTAGTTATAAAAATATTGGACATGGGGACCAAAGGCTGTTTGCCCACGAGTCAAAAATCATCCAATCAGGTGATAAAACATCTTTCCAATTGGCATGGGAAGGTGCCACGAGGATGGTCATGTTGGGTGACCAATGATGAGAGCATGTGGGCAGCGTGGTTAGAGGCAGGAGGCCAACTAGAGTGGCAGCCCTACATGTAATTCATTGAATAAAACGGGCTGTAAGAAGAACACTGTTTGTTTTTAATCAGGAAGAAATAAATGAAAGGCATTTTGAACCATCTGCGACGGAAATGTGTCATATGGCCCAAACCCAGACGATGTATAAAAATCTGTAAATTGTGTGCGTCAGCAGTTCTATTTGTCTTGCCGTGAAGTGTGCGGACAAATAACACTCTAAGATTGTGCTTACAGAAATTCTATGAAACGTTATCCTGCTTCAGCTAAGAAACAAGAATATTTGTTTCTTTCTGAGAAGCATTTTGGCTCAAATTCTTCCCAAAGAATTCAAAGAGACTTCCTGTTTAGTTTTATTTTTCCAACTCCTTGGGAGTTTGTTTCCAGATTCCTACTTTTATATTCCAATTGTTCAGTACCTCAATTACACAGCTTGCATCTATAGCAACAACATAGCTTTCTTGGCTACATCAGAGGGCGTGTAATGTAGGATGTACAGTCCAGACCAGTTGAGGGTGGAAGGAATGAAACAGTTGGGCTTTTATTGATAAAACAGTGTATTTCATTATGGTAGCTTCCAAGAGCAAAATTATCAGATTTATTGAATTCAAATTGCTAGGCCAGTATTTATTGCCCATCCCTAATTGCCCTTGAGAAGGTGGTGGTGAGCTGCCTTCTTGAACCGCTGCAGTCCATGTGAGGTAGGTACACCCACAGTGCTGTTAGGATTACAGATTGTGGTTGAATACAATTCTGCTGCTGCTGCTGATGGCCCACAGCGCCTCATAGATGCCCAGTTTTGAGTTGCGAGATCTGTTCGAAATCTAAACCATTTAGCACTGTGGGAGTGTCACACGACATGATGGTGGGTACCCTCAGTGTGCAGACGGTACTTTGTCTCCGCAAGGACTGTGCAGTGGTCACTCCTACCAATACTGTCATGGACAAATGTATCTGTGACAGGTGGTTTGGTGAGGACAAGGTCAAGTATGTTTATCCCTCTTGTTGGTTCCTCACCACCTGCCCATGGCCCTTGCTACCCTCAGTGCTTGTTCCAATTGGTGTTCAACATGGAGAAGCACTGATTCATCAGTCAAGGAGAGGTGGTAGCTGGTAATCAGCAGGAGGTTTCCTTGCCTATGCTTGACCTGATGCCATGAGACTTCATGGGGTCCGGATTCAATGTTGAGGACTCCCAGGGCAACTCCCTCCCGACTGTATACCACTGTGCCGCCAGCTCTGGTGGGTCTGTCCCGCCAGTGGGACAGGACATACCGAGGGATGGTGATGGTGGTGTCTGGGATATTGTCTGCAAGGTATAATTCCGTAAGTATGACATTGTCAGGCTGTTGCTTGATAGTCTGTGGGACAGCTCTCCCAACTTTGGCACAAGCCCCCAGATGTTGGTCAGGAGGACTTTGCAGGATCGACAGGGCTGGGTTTGCCATTGTCGTTTCCGGTGCTTACATCGATGCTGGGTGGTCTGTCCAATTACCTTCCTTCTCTTAGACTTTGTAGCAGTTTGTTACAACTGAGTGGCTTGCTAGGTCATTTCAGAGGGCATTTAAGAGTCGGCCACATTGCTGTGGGTCTGGAATCATATGTAGGTCAGACCGGGTAAGTACAAAAATCTAGCACTAATGGAGTGCTGCACTGTCTGAGGTGTTATCTATTGGATGAGATTTTAAACTGTGGCCCTGTCTGCCCTCTCAGATTAACAGAAAAGATCTCATCGTGCTATATTGAAGAAGAGCAGGGGAGTTTTCCCTGGTGACCTGGCTAATATTTATCACTCAATCAACATCACAAAAACAAATTATCTCGTCATGATCTTATTGCTGTCTATTGGAGCTTGCTTTGTACAAATAGGCTGCTGCATTCCTACAACAGTGACGTTACTGCAAAGGTACTCCATCGGCTGTAAAGAGCTTTGAGAAATTCTGTGATTGTGAAAGGTGCTATTTAAAGGCAAGTTTTTCTTTCTTTGAGTTGGGGCACCCCAAGAGGTCAATGTGGCATCATATGTTTCGGGAGAGGTGACAGGGCAGACAAACAGGTCAGGAAGGAAAGTCGGGGGAGGCAATGCAGCCGAATCAGTAATTTGCATTGCTATAGTGTGTAGCAGTTGAAGTGAGGGAGCAGGCTCTTCACAGAAGAGATATGAGTGCAATTAGATTGCAAAATAAATGGACCCTTTCTCTGAAGATAAAATCACCAACATAAAGGGATTAATATTTGGGAAGTAAAGACAGATACAGGCCAGTTACCCTAGTCATTCGTTATTTACATTGCTAGCTCCTTCAATATTTAATAGCTTTGCTGAATATCACAAGATATATATTATATATACACATATACGTGTGTGTGCATATGTGTGTGTGTATATATATATATAAAATAACTGACAGTATTTTATTTGTGTATGTATGTGTGTGTATGCATATAATGTAATTTAGATTTGTTAGCAGTAAATTGTGTTCATACTGTTGCTCACAGCCCCAAGGATGCATTCCAGTTTCAGTTTGTTGCTGAAATACTGATTGTAAAATCTATTTATATTTACACGTCCGATGAGTGATGGCCATAAAATTATAGCACACCACTGAGATAAGTCCTCACATGTACTGCTCTCCAAGACTTGGCTGAGGAAGCCTTGCTGCCTGAGTAGAGGGAAATCTAATCCCAGACCTAGAGCTGAATCAATCAGGCAACTGAGACACAACTGACTAACAACAATTGAATCAGTGGGTTGCACCTCAGCCGAGGAGACGAAGACATTCCACTTTCAGATTGAAGCATCAGGGGTCAGACATAGATATCTCCTGATCCAGCTGGACCACAAGCTAGCAGATAGCAGGAATTGCTAACACACTTGCATTGTGAGGTTGGCAGGGAATCAATCATGTTCCTCCAGCATTAATTGGGTGGGGAGACACACACACACAACCTCATGTTAGTGTGCTCCTTGATATCTGTTACGCCATTCCCTATCATTCAATACCACAGGTGTTACTAATCCAACATTGCGTGTGGCATTGGGCTACAGGGATTGATAGCATTCACCCAGTATTCCCTCTGGTGTAGGGCTATAGAAAATAGCAGGAAATGTGCAGGGAGTCACTTTGCTTCTCATGGAGTATCCAAATCCACAAACCACCAAATCCATAAGCCTGTTTCTTTCCTTTTTACTGCCGTATTCTCAGGGGGTATTTGCACAAAAACTCATCTGGTTCACTAATGTCCTTTAGGGAAGGAAATCTGTTGTCCTTACCTGGTCTGGCCTACATGTGACTCCAGATCCTTAGCAATGTGGTTGACTCTTAAATGCCCTCTGAAATAGCCCAGTAAGCCACTCAGTTGTCAAGGGCAATTAGGGATGGGCAACAAATGCTGACCTTGCCAGTGACGTCCACATCCCAGGAAAGAATAAAAAAAGGTTTCCCATTGGGGATTCCCCTCTACCCTTTGCTTCTTGGAAGAGGAGGAGCAGGAACAATGGTACGAAGCCAGGCTGCAGTCTGAAGTGGAGCAGATTGCCATGGTGAAGTCTCCGCGCCCTCCTGTTTCACCAATTTCAACATGTCCCCAGCTGTCTTCTCACCATCTTCATGGCCCTCATTCAATAGAGGATGAGCAGTCATGGGTCTGGAGGGCTCAACATCTCCAGTAAAAACAGCTAGTGTGCATAGATAGAGCCGGTCAATCGGCATCTGAAAGAGGTGATGGGTTGAATTTTCCCGGAACCCGGAAGTGGCCATTGTGGCATGTCAAACACGATCTTCCCAGAGCTGGCCAATTAAGAAGCTGTCTCCAGGGCCCCCATCCAATTTGGAACAGCGGCCAGGCTCCAGCATCGGGAGGTCATGTCAGTGCAGCCCATGGGTAGGGCTGTCAGCCGCCCTGGCAGTGTGAGTGCTGCTGAGAGATCAGCAGTGGGACCGTTAGTGATGACATGGAAGCCCCTTCAGTAGGAGGGCAGTGGCTGCCATTGCAGCAAGAGCTACATTAGTGGAGTGAGCAGGCTCCATCAAGTGGCTGCAACGCCATTTACTTGCTATTTAATGCCAGCAACATAAGGCCTCACATGATTTGCGGCTCAGACCTCCCGCTGTGAAGCCACCTGTGCTCAATTTTCAGGCTCCTGACACAGTGGGGGACCTGTTTGCGGTCGGAATAATTGCAATTCATTTTCACAATAGAGTCTAATTGCCCTGTTAAGTGCCATAATTGGCTACTCGGCACTGCTGGGCAGGTAGCTGTCGTTGCTGGGAGCCCGCCTCTGGGAAAAGTGCACCGGAGTGGGAACATGCTATGGAGCCAGCGACACGCGCCCCCCACCCCCACCTCCACCATCTCTGCAGGGCTGGGAAAATTCAGCCCAATATCTTGAGTAGGCACCATTTACCAGAACTGTTGAAAGGTCTCACCTGAAAGTTGAATTTATCTATTCCCATTTCTGATGCTGACTGCCTGCTATGTACTTTCTGCATTTTCTTTTTGATCATGCAGTTTGGTCTGCTGGGCCCCTAAGGTGATGCCTTCATACTGGCTCCTCTCACCTTCAAGCAGAGTTAGAAAAGTATTCCACCTCAGGAACTTGTAAGCATGATCTCAGAGCTGGCATAAAGGGGCTGAATGGCCTCTTTTCTCAGCTGTAACATTCTCTGATTCAGTGACAGTGGTTGATGTTATGCTGTATACTGACGAACTTAGGAAGTGCAGCAAGCATTTAACTATCTGCCCTTTGTAATTTTGTTCTTTTTATTCATTTGTGGGATGTGGATGTTGCTGGCAAGGAAAGCATTTATTGCCCATTCCTAATTGCCCTTCAGAAGGTGGTAATGAGCCATGTGGTGTAGGGACTGCCACAGTATTGTTGGTGAGGGTGTTCCAGGATTTTGTTCCAGCAACGATGAAGGAACGGCATTATGTTCCAACTCTGGCTGGTATGTGACTTGGAGGTGGTGGTGTTTCCATGCACCTGCTGCCTTTATCTTTCTCGTTCGCGGGCTTGGGAGGTGCAGTGTGTGGAGACGGAGGACATGGGTGAGGTTTTAAATGATTACTTTTCATCTGTGTTACTATGGAGAAGGACGATGTAGGTGTGGAGATCAGGGAGGGGGATTGTGATATACTTGAACATATTAGCGTTGAAAAGGAGGAAGTATTAGCTGTTTCAGTGGGCTTAAAAGTGGATAAATCCCCAAGCCCAGATGAGATGTATCCCAGGCTGTTACGTGAGGCAAGGAGATAGCAGGTGCTCTGACACAAATTTTCAAATCCTTGCTGGCCACAGGAGAGGTACCAGAGGATTGGAGGACAATGAATGTGGTACCATTATTTAAGAAGGGCAGCAGGGATAAACCAGGTAATTAAAGGCCAGTGAGTCTAACATCGGTGGTAGGGAAACTATTGGAAAAAATTCTGAGGGACAGGATTAATCTCCACTTGGAGAGGCAGGGATTAATCAGGGATAGTCAGCATGGCTTTGTCAGGGGGAGATCGTGTCTAACTAACTTGATTGAATTTTTCGAGGTGGTGACTAGAGGTGTAGATAACGGTAAAGCAGTTGATGTAATCTACATGGACGTCAGTAAGGCTTTTGATAAGGTCCTGCATGGGAGATTGGTTAAGAAGAGCCCATGGGATCCAGGGCAATTTGGCAAATTGGATCCAAAATTGGCTTAGTGGCAGGAGGCAGAGGGTTATTTTTGCAAGTGGAAGCCTGTGACCAGTGGTGTACTGCAGGGATCAGTGCTGAAAGATAAAGGAAGCAGGTGCATGGAAACTCCACCACCTCCAAGTCACATACCAGCCAGAGTTGGAACATAATGCCGTTCCTTCATCGTTGCTGGAACAAAATCCTGGAACACCCTCACCAACAATACTGTGGCAGTCCCTACACCACATGGCTCATTACCACCTTCTGAAGGGCAATTAGGAATGGGCAATAAATGCTTTCCTTGCCAGCAACATCCACATCCCACAAATGAATAAAAAGAACAAAATTACAAAGGGCAGATAGTTAAATGCTTGCTGCACTTCCTAACTTGCTGTTTGTAAGTGTACATAATGATTTAGACGTGAATATAGGAGATATGATCAGTAAGTTTGCAGATGACATGAAAATTGGTGGTGTTGTAAATAGTGAGGAGGAAAGCCTTAGATTAGAGGATGATATAGATGGGCTGGTAAGATGGGCGGATCAGTGGCAAGTGGAATTTAATCCTGAGAAGTGTGAGGTGATGCATTTTGGGAGGACTAACAAGACAAGGGAATATACAATGGATGGTAGGACCCTAGGAAGTACAGAGGGTCAGAGGGACCTTGGTGTACTTGTCCATAGATCACTGAAGGCAGCAGCACAGGTAGATAAGGTGGTTAGGAAGGCATATGGAATACTTGCCTTTATTAGCCGAGGCATAGAATATAAGAGCAGGGAGGTTATGATGAAGCTATATAGAATGCTAGTTAGGCCACAGCTGGAGTACTGTGTACAGTTCTGGGCACCACACTATAGGAAGGATGTGATTGCACTGGAGAGGGTGCAGAGGAGATTCACCAGGATGTTGCTTGGGCTGGAGCATTTCAGTTATGAAGAGAGACTGAAAAGGGTAGGGTTGTTTTCCTTAGAGCAGAGAAGGCTGAGGGGGGACCTAACTGAGGTATATAAAATTATGAGGGGCATTGATAGGTTAGATGGGAAGAAACTTTTTCCCTTAGCGGAGGGGTCAATAACCAGGAGGCATAGATTTAACGTAAGGGGCAGGAGGTTTAGAGGAGATTTGAGGAAAAGATTTTTCACCCAAAGGGTGGTTGGAATCTGGAACGCACTGCCTGAAGAAGTGGTAGAGGCAGGAACCCTCACAACATTTAAGAAGTATTTAGATGAGCAGTTGAAACGCCATAGCATGCAAGACTATGGGCCAAGTGCTGGAAAATGGGATTAGAATAGTTAGGTGCTTGATATCCGGCACAGACACGATGGGCCGAAGGGCCTGTTTCTGTGCTGGATAACTGTATGACTCTATGTTGAAGGAGCCTTGGCGAGTTGCTCTACTGCATCTTGCAGATGGTGCACATTGCAGCCCCATTGTGCTCGTGGTGGAGTGAGTGAATGTTTATGGTGGTGGATGAGGTGCCGATCAATGAAACAGAAAAATGCTGGAAATACATCAGCGTAGTCGATTTAATGTTTCAGGTGAAGCTTTTCATTAGGATTAGCATCTACCTTGTACATGTGTGTTTTTCGTCGGCTGGCACATGCAGAGGCATGCTACAAAAAGTGTGACTTACTTGCTGTGGTTTCATCTTGCTGTCACTGTCCTTTCCAGTGGATTCTCTTCTCATTCTGCTTCAATCTGATAACTATTATTCACTGGCAGTTATTGCCTCTTATCTCATTTGACAGAATTTTCATTTCCTTGGCCCCATCAGGTTAGCCCCTCAGTTAAAGGGCTTACGCTGATTTTCAAAGCTTTCATTTCAAAAATTAAAGGGTTATCATCCCTCCTGGATTCAGGCGAAAATTTTTTGGCTTTTTATGGGTAGATTTAATTCAATTAATAACGGAGGTGGCATACTGATTGCACAATTAACACAGCTTAACTGACCTCTCCCACACAGAGGTTTCCAGATCTTTCTGTTATCTTCCAACCCACAGCATGTGTTCCACTGTCGGGCATTACGTGCACAAGTGAGAAATATCACTGCATAAAGGAGAAGACAGAATTTTGTATAAGATTTTACAGCCATTGAATTAAAATATCCCCCCTGCCCTCCCCACCCACTCCTCATTCCGGTGTGATTCTGAGCTCTCCAGGGCACTTGCTACATTTCCCTGGCTAATTAGGATAATGAGGATTGCCGTAGGAACGTTGCCATGTAGTCTGTCTTAGTTTTTAGTTATACAGCACTGAAACAGGCCCTTCAGCCCACCAAGTCTGTGCCGACAATCAACCACCCATTTATACTAATCCTACATTCCTACCACATCCCCACCTGTCCCTATATTTCCCTACCACCTACCTATACTAGGGGCAATTTATAATGGCCAATTTACCTCCCAACCTGCAAGTCTTTTGGCTTGTGGGAGGAAACCGGAGCACCCGGAGGAAACCCACGCAGACACAGGGAGAACTTGCAAACTCCACACAGGCAGTACCCAGAATTGAACCCGGGTCGCTGGAGCTGTGAGGCTGCGGTGCTAACCACTGCGCCACTGTGCCGTCTTCCAGTACTGTTGTCAAATACCAGCTTAGAGTATTAACTTCTCCTGCTGATAGTACTGTCATCAGAATGCAGCCACCACAGTGATTAAGGGAGAGTGAGAAATCAGTCCAAGAGTGTCAAACGAGCAACAACAGGAGATATAGCTTCCTTGTGATCTCCCCACCAAGCACCATTTAAAGACAAGGGGGTTACCCAGGTGCTCCCCAAAACCATTTAACACGTAGGGCAAAAGGGAAGGAGCTAGGCCTCTCCCAAAAACTATCTAAAAGCTTGGGGTGGACAATTGCTCTCAAAAAACTATTTGAGCACATAGGGAAGACAAACCAGGCGTTTATCAAGCACCCTTTGCAAATATGAGCAAGATCCAGGATACTCATCGAGGCTAAACTCTATTGTTGACCAAAGGAAAGGAATCTCTGTCTGCCAAGTCAATCTCTTCTCCATTAGCATCAACATTTGAAAAGTTGACGGGTGCCCCGATAATTTTACTCGCAGTAGTATACCCATCAAAAGGTGGGCCAGTAATTCCACCCACACCAAAATATCCTGTTAAGGGGCAGGTCAGTAATTCTATCCATCTCAGGGTAACCTAAAGAGACGTAGGAGAAAAATTCTACCCCAAAACCCAAGTTACCCTTTCAGAATGAATACAGTATTTGTAACCACCACAGGTCAAGTTATCTTCTCAAGATATGGGTCAATAACTCCACCCATGTCAGGTAACCCCATCTTGCCTGTATAGCTACTGTCATTAGAGTCGCTGTAATGGGAAAACTCTAGAACTGTCGGGAACAGACAGAAAGGAGAGGAACATCCAGGCCCCAGGAGTTTGTCAGACACTGGTGAATAACTTCAGAGAATTTAGATGGCTAACCCCATCTTGTGAACTCCCCACAACCAGAGACTAAGAATACAGATTACTGATCAAGCCAGGGTGCCCACACATTCTGAGTCAGAAACATGAATAGCTGGGAATTGTTAGGAATGATCTTTACCATTAATGAGACAGATTGGAAACCTGTTAAATCATATGGACATGTGTGAATTTTGAAAGATGACATATATTAAGTAGGTCCCATGTGCAAAACAGAATCAGGGGCTATTTGTTGATCCCAATGAGTAACATTTGTTTGGTCAGTAAAGATTATGGTAGAACAGAACATCCTACTGTCACTTATTCAAACTGGGAATTGTTCTTTTCTGGTTTTCGTTTACAATCCAACACAAGGATATAGGAATGTACAGGAAGAGGAACTTATACAGAATCTTGTTATGTTCTCAGGACCCCCCATTGCACTTCACAATGTATTACTTTGAAGTGTATTCACCATTGTTTTGTCAGAAAACACAACAGATAATTTGCAGAGAGCAAGATCCCACAAAAAGAAGTTAGATTTAATAACGAGTTCATCTTCCAGCCCTTTGACAACCCTGCATCTCTCCAACTTTGGCCTCTTGTGCATCCCTCACTCCCTTCACTTGATATTAACAGTCGTGACTTCAGCTGGCTAGACCCCGAGCTCTGGAATTCAATGCCGAAAGCTCTCCACTTCCCTCTCTCTATAAAAACCATCATTAAAACCTACCTCTGACCAAGCTTTTAGTCATCCCTCATCATATCGCTTTCTTTGGCCTGGTGTCAATTTTTGTATGATTATCCTTCTTTGAAGTTCCTGCAACATTTTTCTGTGTTAAGGGCTCGATGTAATTGCAAGTTATTCTTGTTTAATGGGTTTTGGGTTGATGTTGTCTGGGTAAATAGGGCCGCAGTTTAACATCTCATCCAAAACACATCATCTCTAACAAGGCAGACAATTCTCTATGACTGGAGTTTTAGCCTAGATTACATGCTCAAGTCTATACTGGGGCTTGAACTCACCACTTTCTATTTCAGAAGCATAGAGTGGTGCTACTGAGTCAAGCTAATACAGTGGTGGGGCTCGTGCCCTTGAGACTGATTATTGCAGGCTATCTCGGTGTCAAGAAACCAGATCCCATGATATGCCATTCTACCAAATTTTAGGCTGGTTTTACACTGCTTTGGATGGGGTTGTATTAATTCACCTTCTTCTGCCTGTTCCTTGTGTAGCCGTTGGTTATTCACCGGGCAGCTCTTTCTGTGAGAAGTACTGTGCTTTCCTGTAGATCTCCAAATAAAAGATCAACACCCCCTCCATGTGTTTCACTGGCTTTGTGATTGGTGTTGCTGTTTCCTGCTTGCTTTCACGTGTCAGGCATCCGTGCAATTTCCCTTGCACGATTTATTCATGCATGCGTGTGACTGTGCCCCAGTGATTTGCATATTTGTCAGTGTGGTGTTACCTCATGCATCACTAATAAGGACATTTGTAAAAAGGGCTGCTGTCATGCCAATAGCAGTGTGCATCAGCTGTGGTGAAGAATTGAATCACAGATTGAAAAACTGGCTATACTGTCTGGTTTTCCTCTCAGGAGTCGGAGGCTGGTGAACACGGCTCCATGTGTGTTGAATGCAAGTCTGCATTTCCAGCACTGCTTCACACTAAGAAAAATGCTCTGGTGGGGGAAGCAAAAACATTGGAATGACAGGAAGAAGCAGTTGGTTGCTGTGAGTTGGGGGTCTTTGGAACATCTAACTCATCCTTCCATAGAAGTCTAAATGGCCTCCTTCATCTGTGATCTTTGAACTGTTTTTTACCCCATCACAAATGATACAAGCATGTGATATAACGGCAATGACCCATTGGGACTGCTCTTAACACCACTAGACAATAGTGTACCTAAACAATACTGTTCAACTCCCCTGGAACAAGTCAAAATGCTTAACATTTTCTTCTTATCTGATTCAATGTGACTTTCATCACTACAGAACAGTACCAGCATGAGCGTCTGGAAGATTCACCATTCACTTAATCATAATTCTAGTTCAAGATCACTCATCGTGATGATTTTGTAAGAACCATATCAAAATGGAGCAAAGCACCTGCCAGTTCTTGTTTATAGTAACTTTGTCAGGCATCAAATTGAAAGTGACAAGAAACTATTTTCACTGCAGTCATTCTGTGATATATTCCTTTCTTGCCTTTTTGTGATATTGATGTCATTTTAGTTTGTGACACAGAGCAACAGTCATTGTCCTCTTAAAAAGTACTCCTGTAGGTGAAGTCATTTCCCTCTTATCACAGGATAACTGCAGATGAGGATCCATAACTATAGGTCAGTTTATCTCATCCACCCAAATTGGGGCCCCTGCTGTGTCATCTAACTGTGTCATCTTGAATGTGTCTGTAGTTTCCAACCTCCCCACCAATCCCAACCCCCCGCCCATCACCATTGTCCTACCTGGAAGTGTTGACTGCTCTTTGAAGAACTTCTTCCTGACATCTGTCTCAAATTTTCTTTTCACCTGTACCCCTTTGATTAGCATCTTGGCTCATTTGTAGTGCTCTGGATTAAGCTAACTTATGCTACTTAATATCTTGCACACTTCCATACCTCTTAAGCTTCGACATAATGTACACAACAATGTAAATGATTTGTGCAACCCTGATTTTGATTGCTCCAACATGGCAGGTCATGCCTCAGCTACCGAGGTCTTAAACTCTGGAGTTCCCTCCCTAAGCCGCTCCGCTTCTCTACCTCTCTTTTGACCATCCCTAAAACCTGCTCTAACGTTTCCTTACGTGGCTGTGTGCCAAATTCTGCTTTAAAATGCCCCGTGAAGTGCCTGGGGACGTTTTACTATGTTAAAGGCACTATGTAAATGTTTAAAATACATTGAGGCTAAAATTCCACTCCTGTGTTCTAGGATAACACAGCTGAACTGTGGAGCAAGAGGGCTTGCCTCAATTGACATTTTAAATGCACTGTGCTTGATTTCTGCAGACACCAGCCTCACTTACCCTCCAGAGATATGTAAGTGAAGGCAATGCTCCCTGCCCCTTAAATCTTAGTGGTTGGTGTGAGCAATGCCAAGGCCTGTGTGAAGGCAGGTCCCTATTTATGCAGGTGCTCAGCACTACTGGAAGTGCTCCTCCTAAAAGCTATAGCTGTCTGGGTATGGTCGGGAGTTTTGTATTTCTCCATTCCTTTTTTGTTTTCCTTTGTTAATATTTGATTTTGGAGGATAATTTTCTTTTCTTTGGATTCAAATTTCATTTATTCTTTACTTTTCATTTTACCTTTATTCTCCCTTTTACAACCTGTAAGTCTTGAGGTGTTTCACTGGAATTCTTGCATTTTGGGAGCTGGAGGACAGGGCGACATTCCAGAAGATTTTTCAGCCTGTACCTGAGGTGGGTAATGCAAACTCTCCATTACGCAGGTAGGCCGAACACCAGATCCACCACAGCTCCTCGAGCATTTCACAGGGGTCTCTTCAGACTGGAATTCAAGCTACAGGGTGGCATTTGGTTGTACTCACAGAGAAGTGGTCTTCAGAGATTTTGAGTTGAAAGGGACAGACACACTGACCACAGGATTACCAACTCTGGTTGGATGCATTACTGAATGTTTCATCGCATGATTTTGTGCTTGCAATAAACCCCTGCCCAATCAAACAGCAATTTTCTCAGCTGCCATGCTTCACAGCTCCAGCGACCCGGGTTCAATTCTGAGTACTGCCTGTGCGGAGTTTGCAAGTTCTCCCTGTGACTGTGTGGGTTTTCGCCGGGTGCTCCAGTTACCTCCCACAGCCAAAGACTTGCAGGTTGATAGGTAAATTGGCCATTATAAATTGCCCCTAGTATAAGTAGGTAGGGGAATTGTGGGGATGTGGTAGGAATATGGGATTAATGTAGGATTAGTATAAATGGGTGGTTGATGGTCGGCAAAGACTTGGTGGGTCAAAGGGCCTGTTTCAGTGCTGTATCTCTAAAATATAAAAAAATATATAATCAAATGTATTCAAATAAAACTTTAAAAACATTTTTCTTTAAATGCCGCTATGATTTATCACCCAGGTTGCGCTGGAGATTAATCTATCATTCCTGGAGACTCCAGGGTAATCCTGGTGGGTTGGCAGTCCTAAGCAACAGACATGTGCACCACCTATATGCCAGCCTGGGTGCCAATAAGAGTGTGGGCATTATGCAGCTCGGTTGATTTTAAAATAACTTGAGGTGTTATGGCTGTGAAAAATGTGACTACGGCACAGTTTACAACTCTATTTTGCACCTTTAAAGGCTTGTCCCCTGCAGTATGGGTACACATGAGATGCAAAGAATGAGCTGTAAGGTTGTGAGAGCGCTTGGCGTGGCTGAGAAGAATGTGGAACAAGCCGCAATTAGTGGGAAGCAATCTTCGGGCCATGAGATACATGGTACTGTTGGACGCTGTTTCCATGCCAGGCTCCTTTCAGTGTGCTGTCTTTATTTCCCATCTGTTCAGAGGCCCTGCAGGTGTTGTAGACCGTGTTGAACCTGCTTGCCATTTGGTGCCTGGGATGGTACCCTGGTGGCTTCTGGGAAGGCGCCCTTTTAGGCAACCATCCTCACCGGACAAAGCTGCAGATCCATGTCCAGAGATTCCCTCCCTGGGATTCCCTTCAGTTTATTTATGCCCGACTCTTCTTTGGCTAACAAACATTTGAAATTCATTTTGAAGCCTGATAAAGGCTGCAATAAATAGTTGCCCCCATATTTAACCTTTTAGTGTGCACAGCCCTTTAATTTTACCCTGCAAAGGCCCTTTTTAATATGGAAATCAGGGTCATATGATGCAAACAGTCGCCTGTCAGATTGAAATTTGGCTGGGAAT
Source organism: Heterodontus francisci (assembly GCF_036365525.1). Classification (NCBI taxonomy): domain Eukaryota; kingdom Metazoa; phylum Chordata; class Chondrichthyes; order Heterodontiformes; family Heterodontidae; genus Heterodontus; species Heterodontus francisci. Next base: position 32,587,085 of record NC_090408.1, on the reverse strand, counting down.
GCACTTTGGCACTCTGCCACTTAGTCACTCAAAGGTCAAAATAGACCCCAACCTGTGTTTAACATTTGCTGATGCCAGCGAATCATATTTTATACTCCAATCAAGGATGTAGCGAGCCGTTACTTAACTTGACTCTAAGCTGTCAATATCCATCTGTGGACATCCCTCCACTTCTCTCAATTACCATGTCAGCATCCTGAAAGAATGTCAGGTCATTATTGCTGCGCTTTAGCATTTAATTTGGGATTAGACACCCAGTTAACAGGAGCTGCTTGAGTCTGCTTTTTTCTCTCTTTCTTTCTCTCTCTCTCGGGCTTTGTGGAAGCTTCTTGTCGATTTGACACATTTGACAAGGCTCGAGGGAGAAGGGATTTGGGACCTGAAAATTGAAAACAGCTATGGGCCAAACTGCGGTGGATGTGCAGCAGAAAGGAGGAGTAGTGTTCACCAGGATAATGCCATTTTTGCTCCTTTGTTAACTTTATGCAAAAAATCCTGTTCCTGAGCTCACTGAGCAATTACTATGAAGAAAAAAATAAACTCAAAAATTCTGAAATGGAGAGAGAACTGCTGGAAATATATAGGCGGTTCAGCAGCATTTGAAAGAGAAAAGGCAGCTTAACATGTTGGGTGTAATCCATTCAGCTGTCCTCTTTAAGGGTGCAGGCTTGTTCATTGAAAGGTTCGTTCATTTAAAGTGCGCCAATTGCCAATACGAGTTGGGTCAGGGATGTTAAAGGTTGATCAAACTGGGCTGCCAACTAGGATCAGGGTAGGGCTGCCAACTGGGATTGGGTTAAGGTGCCAGCAAGGATCAGGTCAGCATTACCAGTGGGGTTGAAGCAGTGTTGCCAACCCTCCAGGATTGTCCTGGTGTCTCCAGGAATTAAAGCTTAATCTGGACAGTACTGCCGGCAACCCGGGAGAAACATTATTGGGGGCATTAAAATTAATTCTTTTTTTTTTCATTTTTTTAAAAACACATTCATTTATTATTAGTCATTTAGTAATACAGAACTTGAGTATTGCTGAAAATAGAGACATGTTGTCAAAGCTTTTCGTCTTGCACTCATCAGGATAATCGCAAGAACACCAATGTAAGGGAAAACAACAATTTATACTGCATGAGAAGAGAGTGCTGATTGGTTGGCAAGTGAACTCTGATTGATAGAGGCGTTGCCATGGAGAATGCACCAGTTTATGGTGACTGACAGTTAACTGCCAAGCATTGTTTGAAATTTAAACCAGGCAGCTTGATTCTGATTGGTTAAGGCATTGCCCTGAGGAATGAACCAGCGAATGGCTGTCACTTGTTTTGTCCAGCTGAAATAGGTGCAATGTTTGTACATATTCTTTCTGCCTGCAAAGAACAGGGCCTAATCTATTAACATATGTAGCTTCCAGTACGCACAAATGCACCACACTGCGAGCCCTACTGACAATCTTAAATTGGTTGTCAGCAGAATTCTTAGCACACCGTGGATTATTTAGAAAATGTCGTCCAATCACGGAATCACATCTAATGTTGGACACTGTGTTTTGTGTTTGGCAAGCACGGGCTGGTTGGGTACAGCCCGTACCTTGCTTGTTGCGAACAGCAGAAGGGACATGTTGTTTAATACAATCCGCCAGTCTTTGGGACGTACGGCCTATATACCTAACATCACACTGGCATTGAAATTCATATATCACGTTACTCATTTGTGTGATAGGCAGGACGTCTTTTTGGCTTGAGGGCAGCATCCCATTAGTGGCGAACACTACACGTGTTGCTACTGCATTGCAGCAGCATGAAATAGCTAGCTTTACCTGATGCTCAAACTTTTGGGATATATTACCCTTGCAGGGTAATTTGAGGTAGACTGGGCACTTTTCAGGGCCGAAAAAGACAGTCTTAGGCCCATTCATAACTTTGCGTGATATACAGTGAGAAATTATCTGATCAGGGTAGCCATTGTCATGCAGGATGTCTTTGATTTGCCCTATTTCAGCATCAAGCTTGCATGGTGAGTAAATGGCTCGGGCCTTATTTATGAGGTTGCTAAATAATCCACAGTGTGCTAAGAATTACACTGACAACCAATTTAAGATGGTCAATAGGGCTCGCAGTGTGGTGCATTTGCATGTACTGGAAGCTACATATATTAATACACAGGACGCTGTTCTTTGCAGACAGAAAGAATATGTACAAACATTGCGCTTGTTTCAGCTGGACAAAATAAGTGACAGCCATTCGCTGGTTCATTCCTCAGAGCAAAGCCTTGACCAATCGGAGCCAAGCTGCCTGGTTTAAATTTCAAACAAAGTTTGGCAGTTAACTGTCAGTCACCGTAAACTGGTGCATTCTCCATGACAACGCCTCTACCAATCGAAGTTCACTTGCCAACCAATCAGCACTCTCTTCTCATGCAGTATAAGTCGTTGTTTTCCCCTACATTGGTTATTCTTGCGATTGTCCTGATGAGTGCAAGATGAAAAGCTTCGACAACATGTCTCTATTTTCAGCAATATTCATTTATCGGTTATAAAAATATTGGAGATGGGAAGAAAGGTTTTTTAATGTGGGGGGCAGTTGGAGGTGGGAAGTGATGAAACCTCCAGGAATGCATTTAACCAGAAGTGGCAAACCTAGGTTGGAGGTACCAGTACGATTCAGGTTAAGGCTCTGAAGCCTAATCCTCCCAAAATCTACTGCTGTTTGCTGGTGTTTTTTCGAAGGTTGCCAACTAATACCAGTGATAAAAGCAGGTGCTTTATGATTTTTGTGGAAAAGCTGAATTTGCCAATATACTAAAAGGATATCACTCAGTATTGGAGACAGTGGTAAAAAACTGTGGAGAGAAAGAGCCAGTAACAAGAGAGAAGGGAGATGGAAAATGCCTGGTACTGGAGCTGTAGCTGAAATTGAGCATTCTGTAATAGAGACGTCATCGTGCTATATTTTAGCAATATCTTCTTTAGTGCATAATGAGTTAAATTCCAGAGGGGCATATAAAATTGTACTTATTGCTGTTACATTACCAGAAACATAAACGTATACAGGAGACATCCAGCACTGAAAGGGTCAAACTGCCATACGCCTTCATTCAGAAGGGATTGAATGCTAACTTGCTTTGAGTTTACTAATGAGGCCTTGGGGACAACACATTCTTCTTGATGAAGAACACTGGGATTAACTCATACTGTTCATTTTGTATGTTTGTCTATATAGGAGAATAACTGCTTTTAACATCTCATGCCTTTGAGTTACATTTGAAAAAGCAAGAAGGTTTCTATATTATATGATGCTGTAACAGAGACAAGCTGAGATGTCCTAAAGTGCCTCTAGTTGCCAAGGCTGCAAATTATACAGTGGACACTGAGCAAGTTGCAGCTTCACTGTTAACTCTGCACTTCAGCTTTTGCATACCTGAGTTGTGGGACAAGCTGTGTGCAAAACTTTGCATAACAAACCTATTGAATCATTGCAGAAGATTAAGGTGCAGCTATTGTGTTCCTGGGATAAACCCAGTGGTCAGCTGAACTGCAAGCAATAGTTGTTGTATTGTTCCAGTCCTTATCATGTAGAGGGCTAACAGTCTGGGCAAATCTCTTTGAGACTGTGTATCTCATGGACTTTGCCATAAAACAATCATCTTCATCCATTTCACTGCTAAAAGAAATGCTTGCAGTGCAGCCTGCAGAGCAGGGCTACAGTATTCCATCGCTTTGTGGATATAGGCTAGGTGGACACTGACCAACTACCGCAATTAATTGGTTCGTAGAGGAGCCCGACTCTCTTTTCTCAGCTTTACCAATTGTCACCAATGTGCATCTGGCCATATTATCCATCAGGTGTGATGACCAAACCAATCCATGGCCACAGTTGTGATGTCTTCTCTTTACATCTCATGCCTCACATATATTAGATAATGTTTGACCAACTTATTAGGAGACCCTATTTGTGCAGTGTCTCTTTCCATGAGTGCCTTATTTAAAGTGTCTGTGTTAATGAGCAGGATGAAGCAGAGGGCTTCTATGCAATGCATGCGAATAGCAGCTGCTTCCACAGTAACACTGGTGGGAGAGTGTGATTAGTCTGCTGCTCTGTCACTGGAGATCCCTGGATTAGAGACAAATAGAAAAAAAGCCGGGAATTACAATATACAAAACAAAACCTTTCCAGACACGGGCCAATAATACTCACAAAACCTGAGTCTGGACTTAAAAATGGGAAAGAATTCAACTTATCAATAATCAATCACAATCAACATGTAAAATGTGTATACCAAATGTGTTAGATTTTGGACTGAAAAGCCCAAATTGCTTATAATTATAACAACTGATATATTGCTTTTAACACAAGGCACATGTTGGACAAGGAGCAAGAATTGGGAGAAATTAGGGGAGGTGACCAAAGGCACCATCGAAGAGGAAGGTTCTGAATTGGCTTTTTAAGTTGGGGAGAGAGATAGCAAAGTGGAGGGGTTTAGAAAAGAGAACCTCAGAGGGCAATGGCAGGGTGGCTGAATGCGGTGCCAGTGAGGGTTGAGTGGAAGCAGGGCAGATGCTTAATAGTTTAACCGCAGATGAGTGGAGGGTGAGAGCAGAAAATTAGTGCTGGAAGAGGTTGTGGAGATTGGGTTGAGGGAAGTCCTGGAATGATTAACAAGGCTGAGATTTTGAAATGATTGCACCAGGGAATGGGGAGCCAGCGGAAATCTGCAAGGACAGGGCTGATAGTTTAGTGGGAGTTAGTGTATGATAGGAGGTAGTGATCAGCAAACCAGGCTGAGAATTAAGAAATCAGGGATGTGGGGCTGAATGTTCCAGCCAATCCCAATTTTTCTGTAAATCTCAGGTGGCATAGGTCAAAAATTAACATATGGTGAGTGTATTGAAAATAAATGCAAGTTAGTAAAATAAATCCTACAACTTCCTTCCATTGCATCACCACCACATTGGACATAAAGGAGTCTTGTTTGTCATAGGCAGCAAAGCTGAATGGTAGAATGTATTTTTTTTTTGGTTTCAGGGCCTGTTACTCTGAATAGTTGACTGTGCACCAAGAGTTTGGTGAAAAAATGTTTCAAAATGTGAACAATTCAAAGGCACCACAGAAGTCACCTGAAGCCCTTTGACATGGTAGATCTCCCCAAGAGCTGTTGAAGCAAAATTCCCATGGCACCTGTCTCCAATATTCAAATGACTGTGATGCCAAGGAGTTGGCCAAGGTTACAGGAGCACATGGCTGTGATGATGCATCGCCTTCCCAAAGGCAGAATATCTAGGCCAAGATATTGTAGCGAGATTGGCAATGTAATCCGTAAGCTTAGCCATTTGGTATGCCAATCTTGCCATTTATAATTTCATCCATATATCCCTGGATTCCTAATAGGAATACTGCACACCTAGCATGGCGGTGGATTCTAAGCAGTGAAGCCAATGGCCTATATATTGATCATGCCATTATAGAGTTGCCAACCCTCCAGATTATCCAAAATCTCCAAGAATTAAAGATTAATCTACTGGACACTGTTATGAACAACCAGAGAGAGCAATCATAGGGACATTAAAAAAAATTGTGTGTTTTATTCACTTTTGTTTGATCATTTTCATTTGTAGGAATGGGTAAAAGGGCTGGTTGGGCGGGAATGTTGGGGGAGCGGGGGGAGGTCATGTGATGAAACCTCCAGGAATATGTCCAACCAGAGCCGGCAACCTTACACCATTAACTGTGTGATTTGCTGTGGTGGTAAAATGTTACCATTTAACTTGGTGACAACTTTAAACAAGTTCTGTCAACTCAAGAGAGCATAGAATTAGCTTTAAAATAAAAGCAAAATATTACAGATGCTGGAAAGCTGAAATAAAAACAAAGTGCTGGAAATACTCAGTAGGTCTGGCAGCATCTGTGGAGAGAGAAGCAGAGTTAACATTTCAGGTCAGTCACCTTTCATCAGAACTGCTTAAATATTGATGCATCCATAAAATGGATCAATACAATAAAATCCAATTCTTATTTACTTTTACTTTAGTTGATTATGTGATCTGGTTGGGTGTTTTTTTTTAATCATCTCAGGTATCCAGAAACCTCAAGTATCCACATGCTTTACAGTTACAAACAGGGACGTTTCCCACCATTCTGGTTTTTGTCCCTTTGTTATTAAATTATTAACTAAAATGTCAGGAGATTTGGGCATTTACTGCAGTTGCAAATTGTTTGAAACCATGACTGGTCATGCATGAGTGTTCTATCAATTGTTGATTAAAACATTTGAGCGCTTGATCCCCACAACTGGATTCCTCCATGTCACATGGAAATTTTTAGATTTCAGAAAGGAGGGAAGGCAGACAACAAAGCTATCTTCATGCAGCTGACTGTCAAGACTATTCCAAGTAAGGGATCATTAGAAGAATCATACTTGAATTAAGTGTTATTTTTCCTGCACTGCTGACAACTACCAATTGATTTAGGCTGCACATAGTATGGATTTTACATTGGGTATTAAAACATAGTTGTCAACTAATTAATCAACTAGTTAAGATGAATTCTGTGTGTTTAAAGGGTAATTGACAAAATTACCAGTGTTGACATTTCAAGCAGGGCTGGGTACCATTAATGTATTCAGAATACAAATTCAGAGCCTTTTTATGACTATAGATGGATGGAATAGGATGACTACAGGACTACACTATCCATTATACACCAATTGATTCCTAGTAAATGTATAATTTGTATGCCAGGAAGTTTTGTGCTGTCGATGGTAATTGTAGCTGCAGTTCATCTGATGGTTCTGGTGAGACTCTTCACTTGGATCAGTCTGATTTTTGGCACTCCATCTTACAGAACCGAACTTGGAGCATTCAATCAGGCCACTTAGATCATTATTTTTACGTCTGTGCCGCAACATTGTGAAAACTGGTTTAAATGCAGGAAAATTGCGATTGCCATTGATTTTACTGGTGGTGAACCTATGATTAACTTCTTACTGTTTTCGGTGACAGTAATAATTCCAGCGATGAGGGGTTTGTCTTATAAAGAGAGATTGAGCAGTTTAAGCCTTTACTCTCTAGAGTTTAGAAAAACGAGAGGGGATCTATCTGAGGTATATAAGATGATTAAGGGGATTGACAAAGTAGACATAGAGAGGATGTTTCCTCTGGTGGGGCAATCTAGAAGGAGAGGTCATAGTTTTAGAATAAGGCGTAGCAGATTTAAAACAGAGATGAGGAGAAATTACTTCTCTCAAAGGGTTGTGAGTCTGTGGAATTCACTACCCCAGAGTGCGGTGGATGCCGGGACACTGAGTAAATTTAAGGAGGAGAGAGACAGATTTTTAATTAGTAATGGATTGAAGGGTTATGGAGAACAGGCAGGAAAGTGGAGTTGAGGCAGAGATGAGATCAGCCATGAATTGAATCGTATTGAATGGCGGAGCAGGCTCAAGGGGCTGAATTGCCTATTCCTGTTCCTAGTTCTTATGTTCTTATATGTTCTTGTGTAAGGGTGGAGCAGTGCAAAAGTCCCGGAGTTTTAGGGAGTGGCATAATAATTTCATAAACCTCTTTCTTTATGTGCTTTTGAAAGGTCCCTACTGCATAGTTGGCGCAAGACCCCAATATATTCTGGGCCAGTGAGCTCAATTTTTTCTTGAAGCTTCATCAAAGAATATTTCACATAAAATATCTTCTTAAGTTTCCCCAAATGAAGCAGTGTGTCAAGTCTGTGAGACAATCAACATCATCAAAGAGACAGCAGCTCTCTACAGTAACTCCCTCAGCTATCAGAAGGGATTTAATTGCTGCTGGCTTCTCATTCTCCTGTTGAAGCCCAGCACTGAATTCAGGCTCCAGAATGTACACATCAGATTGTTTCACCAAACTGATGGTGACCCAGTCTTTCACCCAAGTGCCCCAGTGAGCAATGTGAATTGAAGAAATAATGGAAACAGTAGCACTGAGGCAACACATCAGTGGAGCTGAACAGTGAGAGCTGGAGAACTAGCCCACACTGAGAACATTCAGTTAGGTTTATCGTTTTAATCAAAAGTTGATGACAAGTCAGAATTTATCAATCTTTCTGTCAGTAAATGAGGTTGTAGATTTGTTGGAGTTTAGACAATTGGTCTCTTTACACTGTTTTGTTACCAGTGAAAACACTGCAAAGTGATGCTATTTCAGGAAAACTTGCACCACAGAGCGTGTGACAGGACTCACCTGCACTGCACCAGTCTATTTGTTGAGGTGCATTGCAGTTACATAAAGCAGTTAGATAAGATTCATCTTGGGAATTGTCCCATTTAGTCCATAATTTAAACAGGACCCATTCTGATCTCTTTATTTATTGGCTGTTTTACAGATATATTGAGAACCAGAAGAGCCTTCAAACTTTGAATGCTTTTGACATGGAGCCTTATGTTGAACTACAGAATCTGTAAGTAAATCAGGAACACAAAGATGTTTTGTAAAAGATTTCATTAGTCAAATGGTGCTCACTGTTAAGCAGTAACAGAAAGTTACTGCTCTCTGTTTTCTTAGAGACTGGTTGAATTCAGCTCGACAGGATGGTGAAACTGGTAGCTCCTGTCTTCAGAGCTTCTGATGAATTCCAACGTTGTGACCACTGAGCTCTGCCCAAGGGAATAAACTGGCTTCAATTTGAATATTCTATTTGTCATTTTAAGTTGGAAGCCAGTTTTGAAAATCTTTCCGTGTTCGATTCCATTGCTTAACTGACAAAATGGCATGGTACACAATGGTCTGGAATTTATGGGGCTTTTGACAGCGAACTATCTACCTTCAGCATCATTACCCCTCTGAATCTGACTGCAATTCAGGATTTAGTGCACAAGCAGGTTAACGTGGAAATCCTGTACTTGCGGTCCGTCACTCACTTCTCCGCAGGCTGCACTGTGGATTCCCCTCCCAACCCCATCCCCAGCGTCAGCAATGAACAAAATCATTAATCTGGCGAGAACATAGCTTTTTCCACTCTTGTATCGCTGTTAGAAACCCCTTAAAAAGTTAAGCCTTGTTCAAAGACTCGGTTTTTAATGGCGATCTGACTAATAACATGCGACCCAGCAACCAATCTGCTCCTGACAAGATAATTTTTACCTCCATTATTACTAATTACTAGATTATTTAAACAAGATTTTTTAAATCATTTTTTAAAAAGTTTGTTCATGATATTTTAGCTTCTACCTTAGCCCCATGTGTATATCCCAATCTTTATTTCGCTCCGAAATTTAAAAAAAATGATTTGATTATTAGTGCTTTTCATTTCCTGGTTGGCTGTGATCTGAGGAAATTCTTTCATGTGATTGGCTGCTTGGCGAGCTTGATAACATCACTGCAGCTCGAAGCTGGGAATCCCCATTAAACTACACTGCAATTAAATGCATGTTGAGAGTTAAATTTCTCACCACAGTGATTGCTAGATCTTTAAACAAGGCTTTCTTTGAGGTCAGTGGCGAGTGCCCTTATTTCATCACTAACTGTAAAATCCAGGCCATTGTAACCAACAAAATGATATGATACACAGAATGTAACCAATAACTCACTGTGATACAGCCAATGTAACCAATGATACAGTGCAATACAGATAATGAGCTAGATTTTAAATGCCCTCCGCTGCTGGGAACGATGGCGGGGGAGGGCAATGAAGATCGGTATGGTGGAGGTCCGCCACCGATCCCGACAGGGTAGGCCCCGTAACGATCTCGGCGGCGGCAAGGCCTCGTTGCCGCCGCCCGCCGCTCGGCGATGGGACCCACATTAAAATATGTTAATTGCTACTTACCATGCAGGCCACAGCAGGTCTTCCAGCACACTGCAATCTTCATTCTGGTGGCCGACAAAGCCACACCTTCGAATCCCCGTTCAGGTAAACGTGGCACGACATCTGTGGGGAAGGGGGAGGTGGATTTTTTTCTCTGCGTGGTAGTGGGGGGAGCGGTGTTAGAATTACTCAGATTGGTTGCGGGGAGTGTGATGGGAAAGGGTAAAGGACAAAGGTGCTGAAGTTTGGAGGGGGAGGCCAAATTTTCAACCTATGTATTCCAGGGGGGAAAATGGAAGGAATGTTGTGATATGCCATTAGGGGGTGGGAGACTGCATGGCAAGACTTGTCCTTTCATTTTTTAAACTCTAAAGTTACTGGCCCTTTAAAAATTTCAAAGCTCTTTTTGGGCTGCAAGCCCTTTAAAAATGGCACTGGTGCTTGCACATTGGTGCCGGACACCGTTGCCGTCGACGGCTCATCTGTCCCCTCCACGTCATTACGGGGGGGTGTCGCAGCCATGCAAATGAGCCGCTGCATTTGAAATCGCGGAGGTTCCGTGGTGTGGTCCCCGTGAGCGAGGGCCGTATTTTTTTACGCCTGCCGCCTATTTCAGTTGCAGTCTTAAAATGCAGCCCAATGTAATTGACAATGCTGTGCGATACAGGCAATATAATGACAACACGGTGTGATCCTCTATCCAAACGCTTCACAAGTCCTTCCATTTCTTATCTTGTACATTGTATTTTTTGCCTTTCCCACATTATGTTACTTTTTAGATGTTGCTCATCTGTAGCACCTTCTATCCTTAAGGAAGGGCCAATGGCTTGAAACGTAGACTGCTGTTTTTCATGTGGATGCTGCCTGACCTGCTGAGTATTTCCAGCTTTTTCTGTTTTTCTTTTCTGGTTTCCAGCAATGGCAGTGTTTTGTCTTTTGCACTCTGCTTCAGTTCTGCTCAACTCTGTAGCTCAAGAGCCTTCTCAGTATTCCCCATTGAGTGAGATCACTGTTTGCTTCCTGGGGAGTACTCATCACTTTAACACATCTATTTTCATGTTTCATAAGAACATTCAAAAGAGGAGTAGGCCCATTTCACCCCTTGAGCCTGTTCTATCATTTGACAAGACCGGGGCTGATCTTCTACCTCAGCTACACCTTCCCCATATTCCTTGATTCCCTTAGTATACAAACATACATACAAGCGTACAAATTAGGAGCAGGAGTAGGCCACTCGGCCCCTCACGCTTGCTCCACCATTTGGTAAGGTCATGGCTGATCTGATTGTAACCTCAACTCCATGTTCCTGTCTACCCACGATAATCTTTCATCCCCTTGCTTATCAAGAATCTATCTATCTCTGCCTTAAAAATATTTAAAGACTCTGCTTCCACCACCTTTTGTGGAAGAGTTCCAAAGACTCATGACCCTCTGAGAGAAAAAAAATTCTCCTCATCTCTGTTGATCAAATCTATTAATCTCTGCCTTGACTATACTCAGCAACTGAAGATCCATAGCTTTCCGAGGTAGAGAATTCCAAAGGTTCACAACCTATGAGTGAAGGAATTTCTCCTCATCTCAGTCCTAAATAGCCAACCACTTATTCTGAGATTCTGCCCCGTAGTTCTCGACTCCCCAACTAGGGGAAACATCCTCTCAGCATCTATCCTGTCAAACCCCTTAAGAATTTTATGTTTCAATGAGATTGTTTCTCATTATTCCAAACTCTAAGGAATATAGACCGAGTCTACAATCTCTCCTCATAGGACAATCCCCCTCATCCTAGGAATCAGTCTAGTGAATCTTCGTTGCTGTTCCTCTAAGGCAAGTATATCCTACCCTAGGTAAGGAAACCAAAACTGTACACAGTCGTCCAGCTGTGGAATCACCAAGGCCCTATAGAATTGCAATAAGACTTCTTTACTCTTGTACTCCAATTCCTTTGTAGTAAGGCTAACATGCCATTTGCTTTCATAATTGCTTGCTGTACCTGCATGCTAACTTTCTGTGATTCTTGTACCAGGACACACAGATCCCTTTGCGTACCAACATTTCCTAACCTTTCTCAGTTTAAAAATATTCTGCTTTTCTATTTTTCCCACCAAAGTGGATAACTTCACATTTCTCCACATTATATTCCATCTGCCATGTTCTTGCCCATTCACTTAACCTGTTTAAATCCTTTTGTAACCTCTTTGCATCCTCTTCACAGCCAAGTTTCCTACCTAACATTGTATGGTCAGCAAGCTTGAATACATTACACTCAATCCCCTCCTCTTAGCCATTGCTATGAAGATAATGGGAGGCTGAGAGGACCAATGCAACATAAGACCCTGTTTTGATCAGGCTTCTTGGAATCATTAAAGCGTTTGGCCCATCGTGCCTATGGTGACTCTCTGAAAGAGCTACCAATTAGTCCTCTTGTGCTTCCTTTGTTTTCAGCTCCTAAGTTAAGTCAGGTTTGAGGACGAAAAATAGATCATGCTGGAAATCTTCGGCAAAAAAGTCTTTAAATACATGTTTCATGGAAGAATTATTTTAGAGAGCTGAAGGCATTAACCAGATTTCTGCTAATGAACACTGCCTTACTTTAACAGCTTGAGACCTCAGATCTTTAAACTTGGTCTATTCAGTCCAAAGATTCAGTTCCTCCCCTTGATCTGAAATTCACACAGAAGGCAAGGGCCTGTTGTGCCTTTAGAGGCCTGCTTAATGACACACAATTCAGAGTCCAACTGAACACAAAACCTGGCTTAAGGTTCCGGTCTACATAAACTTTTTGCGTTGATCCAACCTGAACCAAACTTTACCTTTAACTGCTTGGTCCGAAATGCACTTTTGCAGCAACTGGACCAAGTCTTGAACTGTGAGTTAGTTCATTTATATAACTTATATTTTTGCTGGAGAGTTCACCAACTCAATACAGTAAAATAGCTCAACTACCTGCCAATGTATGGGAGGTGACAGTGCTTTTCAGTAGGCCAGTAATGAATGCCCTAAAATCCATAACTGAAAAGCAGCTAGAAGATGTTAGATTCTAAAGTTGCTTTAAACCTGTAGTCACCCACCATCCATAGATAAATAATTGTCGTTATAAAGGACAAATGCTTCTCTCTAGCTTGCCCAAGTTGGCCTCTTTTTGCAAAATACTGCCTGGAGTTATCGTAGAGAATATTAGATTATCAGTGTGTCTGCTGCATTATGAGAAGTCTGATCCAACTAGGGCCCCACTTCCCAGATTTTTACTGAGTGCTTGATGGCATTTTTCAGCTGTATGACACAACATGCAATGTGTACTAATATTAATCTAAGATGCCTGTCAGTGAAAAGTATCAGGAGAAAAAAACTGAACAAAGAATCTATTCAGGGCTTTGATCTGAACTCATCAAAAGGTACTTTTCATTTTTAATAAATGTTGAAGTTTGTTTTTGGTTGTCTTACTGTCCCTGTTGACGTTTAATTTGTACAGAATACAAATGACCATGAATTGAAGGCTTATCCAATCCACCCATCTGATCAGGTGTGTAATAAATCACAGTTATGAGCAAGCAGAGTTTGTAACGTCCTGCATTTGTTCTCATTTCCAGGACAATCATAAATTCAGGACTTCGGTCGATCGCTCCACGAGCATTTGCCAAAAATCCTCACCTTCACTACATGTAAGTCATCCCAAGCTTAGATTGGGTTTATAGAGGGTTAGGAGTCGAGTGTTTAAATTCAGATGCTGAGGTAATAAAGATTACATTGTTCTGCAATCTATTACTCAAGAGACCTAAAATGTCAATGGTCCAGAAGCTTATTTCTTTTTGTTAAATTAACATGCTTATGATGCACAGAAGTTTGAACAAGCTCAGAAAGATTTGTGAAAAAAAGACCTTGGAGGTTCCACAAGCTAGTTTGTGCTATATAAAAAATATTAGTGTGAGATAATGGAATATTGTTTATTTATGAACAACAGCGCAACTCTAACTTATAGATATTCCACACGCATCTGCAGTTTCACGAGAAAGGTTCTGATGATGTGAACATTTTGCATCTCTGCCAAAGAAATGTTCAGTTTGAATTTTGAAAGCCAAATGTTGATACATATTATTGCAAAGAAATGGAAGACAATCAGTCAGCAAGGATGAGGAAAAATGTTGTGAATTTTAATCTGAGAGAAACCTGCATTGAGACATTACCTTGCCATTTGAATCAATTGTTTTTTAAGGGATGTGATTGTTAATGGCAAGGGATAGAAGTAACCCTTAGTCCCAATATAGTTCTTGGTGATCCTTTAGCCAACGGTCATGTATTGAATGCCATCATGGATCAGGATGCAAGAACAAGTTATGAGCTGTTTGTCAAGGCTGTGTTGTATTACTGTTCCATACACTGAGTAGAAAATTATCTGTGTGTCATATCATCAGGTTTTCTTGGATTAAACATTGTACAACACAATTGTTCTTTTGTGATGAGGTCAGGAATTATAATTAGGGATGAACTATCCATCAAGCTGTGCCATTTCCTCTGTTAATTTGGAACCTATCTCTGATCTGTTCTAACAATGAAATTAATTATCTGTCAAAATATGAGGGGCTGAAGCTGAGACACTCAACGTGGGGTGTACAATTCCACTTTCTGTAACCTGCCAGGCTGACAAAGCTCACTCCACCCTCCAGGGTAGCCATTTATCCTCAGATAATGTGTCTTACAGGGCCTCGGATTTCAATTGTCTGTTTGGTGCAGAGGCTGAAACATGATTTTAGCTGCAGTGTAATCTGGTCAAAAGAGGAGCAATTCCAACTAAAATGAAGATGTACATTTGTACAATATTTATTTTACAGTACTTCATTTAGCCATGAAATAACATTTGAATCCCCCAGACACTAAGCAGGTTGCTAGTGCTTTGTCCCTGGACTGATAGGTAAACATTTTATATTTTCACCGCTTTACACCAATATATGGTATCTTCATTAGAAGGCAATTATTTGGCAGATGGCTTGCTCCTGCATTATCCGGAGGATTGGCTGTAGATGCTGGTTTTATGGGTCAAGGTGGGACCAATAACTGGCGTTTCCACTGCTGCTGGGAGAGAAACAGGCAACAGATTCTAGCTAAGCTTGCTATCCACTAATGGATATTAAAGGTATGCAATCAGCCAGATGCACCAAGTATGGTGTAAGGTTAGTTAGCTACACTCAGTGTCAGGTATACACAATGACTGTGCTGTACAGTGTTAGTCAGGTGTATAAAGTACCTGTCCTAGAAATTGTGAGCCAGGTGCACCAAGCACCTGTAGAGATACACTGAACAACATCCTAAATGCACACGTGTAACAGGAACTTTCTGCAGTTCACACGACAGATTGTTGAAGAACACTTAATAATTATTTAGCTTAAAGGCATGTTTAAACATATAACTAGCTTTAGCAGTTTTACTGTGTGAATATTATGCTATGAAGATGAGAGTTGAAGGTGTTGGGCCCTCAATCACTTGCTCTTCCCAACCACCAAGATCTCTAAGGCCTGGGTTGATGCTGTGCCCCCTGTGTGTATATCTCAGGCCTGTCTGATTGGCACTCCTCCCAATGTAGAGTTCCATTACCACACTTTATAAAAAGAAAGACTTGCATTTATTTAACACCTTTCATGACCATCCAAAGCACTTACAGACAATGAAGTACTTCTTGAAGTCACTGTTGTAATGTCGGAAATGTGGCAGCCAATTTGAGCACAGCAAGCTCCCACAAACAGCAATATGATAATGAGGTTTTTTTAGTGATGTTGATTGAGAGATAAATATTGGCCTGGACACCTCAGATATCTTTCCTGCTGTTCTTTGGAATAATGCCTTGTGGGATCTTTTACATCCATCTGAGAGGGCAGACGGGGCCACAGTTTAATGTCTAATCCAAAAGATGGCACCTTTGCCAGCACAGCATTTACTCTGTGCTGCACTGAAATGTCAGCCTAGCGTTTTGTGCTCAAGTCTTGGGAGTGGGATTTGAACCCACAATATTCTGACTCACAGGTGCGAATGCTACCCACTGAGCTACAGCTAACAACCTTTAGATAGTGCTTCTTGGTATAATCCAAAGCAATGCCAATTATTTCTGAATTATGGCTAAAAGGTGAGCGTGGAATTGGGTCTCTGCAAATATTGCCTTAACTCATGAAAGACAGTGTCAGCTAGCCAAGGGGAAATAACGCTACCATATTAGCATGTCTGTTAATAATGCAACAGAAATAACAGTCTACTAACACAGCAAAAACAATGGCAATCTGATGACAGGTAAATAGAAATGTGATGACACTGCAGCTCCCTATGGACTGGGAAAGTTAGCTGAAATCTATGATGTAGGTTGCACCTAAGATTAATATTTATGTCTAGCTTTTATCAATGTTAATTACTTGGTTAATATGTAAACAAAAACGGGTGTGAATTTCCTATAATCCCAATCTGCCACTGGAAATGTGATGGGGGGGGACTTCTGCCCACACATCGATGGCCCTCCCCTGAACCTGGCCTACTTCCTGGGGTAAGATATCTGAAAATATTTACAGTGCCCGTGGAACTCCCACCTCGGTTGGGGGAGGGAATTGCCAGTCCCGGGAGTGGGGGAGAATGGGTAAAGATTTTTAAAGTTGCCAGTTTCTGGAATGTTCTGCGATTGATTGCATTGCCAAAACCAGCATTTTTTTAAATCTAAAATCTAAACTCGCATCCAGCCATGGCCCACAGGTGGATAACATCGTACCCATGATCAAATATGCCTGCCCATATTTGGCAAGAGTATGTTATGTGTCTAATGTCACTCTGCCAGAAAATGCTCGAGGTGCTATTGGTGAGCAAGGAGCAAGGAACAACTCCCCACCTGATTTTTGTGCCTCCACCTCACAGGTAATTTGGTCCCATGATTAAGGTCTATATCTAACTTCAAGTATTAATTGTATCTCATGCGCCATTTGGTATCTAATGAGTTACTGTGTACGGGGTAAAACTTGTAACCTACAACTCATCATTGTGAATCTTAAACTTGCCCTTCAGCCATTCACACATGGCGTCATTAATTTAGTAACTAAACTTCAGGTGCTGAAATATTAATAGTGCAAACATATGAAAGTTTTTTTTACTTTGATTAGAGTTCTTGAAGGAATCTCTCTGATATATTTCTCCAATATACTTTCACGTTTCATAGGAGCATAGAATCTGGAGTAGGCAATCCATCCCCTCGAGCCTATGCCGCCATTCTATTAGATTATGAGTGATCAGTACATCAACTCTATTTACCCGTCAATGCTTTGATATCTTACCTAACAAAATTCTATCAATCTTGAAAACTTCCATTCTCTCAGCATCAAAAGCCATTTGGGGGAAGTGAGTTCCAGATTCCACGACCTTTTATATGGAAAAAGTGCTTCCTGATTTCTCTCCTAAATGGGCTGAATCATATTTGAAGATTAGCCCCATTGTTCTGGCTTCGCTTACCAGAGAAAATGGTGTCTTTTTATCTACCCTATCAAATCTCTTTTTATGATTTTCGATAGCTAGGTTAGATCACCTTCAAAACTGAAGGAAATGCAAACCAAGTTTATGCAACCTGGCCTCATAATTTAACCCTTCAAGCCCTGTATTATTCTGGTGATTCTACGCTGTATTCTGTCCAAGGCCAATATATCATTCATGAAGTACGATGATTAAAACTGAACACAGTGCTCCAGATGATCAAGGTTCCGTACAACCAAAGCATAACTTCCTCACTTTTGTATTCCAGCCCCCTTGATATAAAGACCAAATTTCCATTAGCCTTTTTGATTACTTTCTGTAACTGAGCACCAGCTTTTACTGAATTGTAAACCTGGACACCCAAATGTATTTGCTCCTCTACAGCTCTTATCATCTAGAAAATATTCCAATTTGTCTTTCTCTGATCTAAAGTGGATGATCTCACAGTTCCCCACATTGAACTCCATCTACCAATTTTGTCCACTCACTTCATCTGCTTACGTCTCTTTGTAACTTCCATCTATATAATGAACTATGCTTCCTAGCTTAGAGTCACCTGTAAACTTGGATATGTAATTGTCTATTTCTTCATCCAAATATATGATGAAAAACTGAGACCCCTGTAAAGATCCTTGGAGAACACCACTTGTCACCTCTGTTAAAATTCAGAAAGCCAAGTGGTGAAGGATAGACCTGGAGCCAATCTTTAAGCATTTATTTACAGAGTAAACATGCACCTCCTCAATCAACAACCACAGTTCAGTCTATGTCTATTTATAGAGGGAATAAGTGAATCCCCAGTTAATGTCCCCACAGACAATCAAATACAATGAATATACAATTAATCACCTCCTAATCAGAGTACATTCCCTTTATTTCTACTCTCTATCTCCACCTCCTAACCAATTGCTCACCCATGTCACAACGTTACCTCCAACTCAGTACACTTTTATTTTTACTAATATTCTCTTGTGCAAAAACATATAAAATGTGTCCTGGAAGTCCATGTAGACAACATCCACTGAACCTCCCCTACCTACCACATTAGTGATCTCCTTAAAATAATTAATCCAAGATGACGGACCCTTCTTTGATCAGCTCTTACTTGGTGGGGTTTGGTGGGGAACAAAAGGGAAAGTGTGTGATAGGGTAGGAGAGATTAAATAACAAATCTGTCATTGGACAAAGGAAAAGAGCATGTTAATGCTTGTGGTGAAAGTCAAAGCATTAGTCCTCAGAGAGTGTTAATGGCAGAATAATGAGCAGCTATGTCCACATGAAAAACAGGCACGTGGTTAAAAAAATAAAATAAAAGAATAAAAAAAGGTATGGCTATGGGTACCTGCATGGGTCCTAGTTATGCTTCTCTTTCCACAGATGCTGCCAGACCTGCTGAGTGATTCCAGCATTTCTTGTTTTTATTTCAGATTTCCAGCATCCGCAGTATTTTGCTTTTATTTATCCTAGTTATGCTTATCTTTTTGTGGGATATGTCGAACTTTCTGTGTCCCGTCCTACACAGGCCCCCTCCCTCACCTCTTTTTCTGGTACATTGATGACTGTATCGGTGTCATTTCCTGCTCTCACCCCAAACTGGAAAACTTGGTCAACTTTGCTTCCAATTTCCACACTTCTCTCACCTATACATTGTCTATCTCCGACACTTCCCTTCTCTTCCTCGACTTCTCTGTCTCCATCTCTGGAGATAGGCTGTCTACTAATAGTCATTATAAGCCCACCGACTCCCACGTCTACCTTGACTACACTCCTCACGCCCTGTTTCCTGTAAGAACGCCATCCTATTCTCCCAGTTTCTCCATCTCCGAAGCATCTGTTCTGATGATGCAACCTTCCACAACAGCGCTTCTGACATGCCTTCCTTTTTCCTCACCAAGGATTCTCCGCGCTCCCCCCCGCCCCAAGTGTGGTTGACAGGGCCCTCAACTGTGTTCAACCTATTTCCCTCCTCTCAGAACTGTGACAGGGTCTCGTGTCCTCACTTTTCATCCCACCAGCCTGCACGTCCAAAGGATCATCCTCCACATGATGGCACCACCAAACATATCTTCCCTTCCCCTCCCCTGTCAGCATTCTGTAGGATTGTTCCTTCCGCGACACCCTGGTCCACTCCATTACCCCCGACACCTCATCCTCTTCCCACGGCACCTTCCCATGCAATCGCAGGAGCTGTAATACCTGCCCTTTTATCTCCTCTCTCTTCACCATCCTAAGCTCCAAACACTCCTTCCAGGTGAACCAGCAATTTACTTGTACTTCCTTCAATTTAGTATACTGTATTCGCCGCTCACAACGCAGTCGTCTCTACATTGAGGGTATCAAATGCAGATTGGGTGACCGCTTTACGGAACACCTCCACTCAGTCCGAAAGCATGACCCCGAGATTCCGGTTGCTTACCATTTCAACACACGCCCACATTTCTGTCCTTGGCCTGCTGCACTGTTCCAGTGAACATCAAAACAAGCTTGAGGAGCAACATCTGATCTTTCGATTAGGCACTCTACAGCCTTGCAGACTCAACCTTGAGTTCAACAATTTCAGAGCATGACTGGTCTTTTTTATATTTTTCAATTTTTTTATTATTTTATTTTATCTTTTAACCATGTGCCTGTTTTTCACCTGGACGGAGCTGCTCATTATTCTGCAATTAACACTCTGGACTAATGCTTTGTCTTTCATCAGAAACATTAACACGCTCTTTGCCTTGATCCCACTTTGTTATTTAATCTCTCCCACTTGCTGCCTGACCTGCTGAGTATTTCCAGCACTTTCAGTTTTTACTCCAGTCAAACATATGTCTGCTATTGCTGATGTAGCTCATTCTGACCTTAAACATTAGCTGAATGTTGAATTGCAATTCAAGCCAGGAGAAAGACCTTGGGATAGAAATTCGTTTCATGCAAAGCGGATGGTATTGGATGGGCTTCCCGTTATACACAGCCCCGATACATAATTCAATTCACTGCAATAAATAGCAGGCACCACATATAATGAGCAGTTGATCAGATACTGCACGTTTTGCACCACCGCCAGAGATGAATTTCAACCCTTTGTTTCTCTGATATGAGGGAGATGTGGGAGTGTGTCTGATGTAAGACAAGGCTAGACTTGTAGCTTTTTAACCAATAATTTAGATGGATTTGAGTAATCGGTCTCTGGGCTAGGCAGTGAGTGCACACTTCACTTTGCGAACAATCACAATGCTTCTTTGGCTGGTCTTATAATGATTTTGCTACCCATGGCTGATTCAGGTCCTGGGCCAATCTGATATTAGAGAGGCATTAGCACTGTGCCTGACACTAATAATAAAAGTGACAAGAGAAAGTCTCAAAGAAATTAGATAATGATTCGGATTTTCTGGCAGGTTTAGTGAGGAGCATAGATCGATCGATAGATAACAGAATGTTCAACTTGGAAATTCTTCATTTGGATTGTTCCTGCAGGTAATTGAACACATTTCGCAGATTAATCTAATTTGTTGTGTTTATTCAGAGAAGCAAAAAGAGATAAAATTGGAATAAGTTTTGGCTAACTTCCAGTGTAGTAAGCCAGATTTAGGAATTTTAAACCCATGGTATCTGGTCAGGACACAGAAAGAACAGCAACGGGTGTTGTGACAAAGCTGAGGAATTTCTGGCTTTTATTTCAAGCAGTGCTTTTTAATAGCTACTTGTAAAATGGAAGCTGGCTTTCCTTAGTTCAGAATGGAGATCAGAAGCCCTGTTTCAGCAAGATCCAGGCCAGATATTTTCTGTTCAATTCCGTGTAAATCATTTCAGATACAGGTGCTTTGTAGTAGGCACCTATTAAAGTATTTGAAGAAGGTTAGGGAAAGTGGCCTACTGTGGAAACAGCTGCTGATCAAATTGTATCTTTCATGAGGAATGGTTAAACAAATAGAGTTTAGAAGCTTTGGGAGAGTTCAGCTATGAGGAAATGCCTTCATGCCTTTAGATCTGACTCGAAATCCAAATATCATAGGGGGAAGCTTGTATTACCTGTGTATATCATGAGGGCCGACGAAACATTCTTTCATCCAATTCTGTTGATTAGGAAGTTGTGCAAGAAACATGTTCTGATAAGGCATTCTTAACTTCTTGTAGATTCTATCTTTATTGTTTCCTAGTCATTGTGCTCTCTGTGTCTTGCTGTGTCTCTCTGCTTCTGCACATTAATCAACCTGCAAAGAAACCTATTAGATTTCGCCTGTACACATTAATCTGACTGAGCAATACTTGCCATCTTTTGAAGGAGACAAAAGCACGTGTTTTCACCACATGATTAGGGGGAAATGACCTGTGTTATAATCATAGAATCATTGAAATTACAGCACAGTAGGAGGCCATTCAGCCTACAGTGGTGCTAACCTTTTAACGAGAGCAAATTACACTAATCTCATTTCCCTGACTCCTTTTATATTTCTATGTAAATACTTTATAGTGTCAACTTGGTTCAGTTAGCTGCATTGTCCCTTTTGAATCAGAAGGTTATGGGTTTAAGTCATACTCTAAATTTCAGAAGCAAAGCTTTTTATGATTTACTGTGATTATCAGCGAATCTTCATGGGTGATTCATTGTTTGACATTAGCTGTGCCTCAGTGTTGCACTCTTACCTCTGAGCCAGAGGTTGTACACTAAAATCCCACTCGAAGAACTTGAGCAAAGATCTAGGTTGACACTCTAGTGCAGTACTGAGGGAGCGCTGTTGTGTCTTTCAGATGCCCCATCTAAACCAGAGTCCTGTTCCCTCTCAGGGAGATGTAATGGGTCCATAACACTACATGAAGAGGAATAGGGAGTTCTCCTAAGCATCCAACCACCATTTCTTCCTCAACGTACATCATTCATAATAGATTATCAGGCCATTCATTCATTTGCTGTTTGTGGAATCTCACAAATTGGCTGTTGTTTTCACCTGTAAAAGTAATCCATTGACTGAAAAGTGTTTTGAAATGCCCTAGGGATGTGATAGGTGCTATATGTATACATTTTTTTTTCTTACTTGTTCAATTTCTTTTTAAAGCATATTACATTCTTTTCCTTGGTAGCTGTTTGCAGTAAAGCATTTCAAATTCTAAGAACTATCTGTGTGAGGAAAAAGAGCATTTTCCCAACCACACTCAAAAGCCTAGTGATTTTTCTACTTGAAGTCCTTTTTAATCCCTTTTCCTTTTGAATATTTATCTCCAGTAATCGCTCTTCCACGTCCCTTTCAGGTACTCCTGTAATCCCATTATTAAATATCTCTTCCATTCCCTCACTTTCAAGTAAAAAGGTCGTCCCTTCAACTCTGTAGCCCAGCTTCTTATTGACAGTCCTTTTAATTCTATATGTTTATCTAAGGGCTATTTACTTTTCTGTTGACTGCTAGTTTTATTTATTATTCTCTCTTAGCCTTCCTAATTTTCCCTCTTGCTTTCATTTTATACTTATTTATGTTATGTATTTTTATTTCTCTATTATTCCCATCATATTTATTAAGGCCTTTGATGAACATTCTTTACTTCCTGTCTGAATATATTTTGCCATGACCTTGTCCATCTCATTTAAATATCTTCCATTTATGATCCATTGTGTGATTCTCACCCCCCCCCCACCCCCCACCCCCACTCCAACTCCCCCAACCATTAAATCCTCTTTAATTGTACTGAAATTAGCAAATTTCCAGTCCAACATTTTTATCTTGGTCTCTTTTTTTCACCCTTTTCTTTTCAAATGTGGAACTAATTATGTTCTAGCTACCATTTCCCAAGTATTCTCCCTCAGGTCATTAACTTTCCTGCTTCATTACCCAGAACCAGATCCAGCATGACATGCTTCCAATGGGTGTGTAGCAGGGTCAGTGAGGAAACAGTCTGGGATGATTCTAAGACCCTCTCCCATTTTGACTTCAAATGTTTGTCTGTTTGTATTGTTCAAGTCCCCCATTATTACAATTCAGCTAGTGCTGAAAAACCTCTCTTAATTTCCTTCAACTACAACAGCTTGCAGTTATATAACACATTTCATATAGAAAAATATCCCATGGCACTTTATAGGCACTGAGGAGTATAGATACTAGACCAAAGAAGGGGAGATTAGGAGCGATGACGAAAAGTTTGGCTAATGAGGTGGCTTTTGAGGAGGGCCTTGAAGCAGGAGAGGAAGGGGCGAAGACAGAGGAGTTTAACGGATAAATCCCAGAGAGTGAGACCCGGTCAGCTGAATGCGTGGCTGTCTAATGGTGGAGTGAAGGGACACATCAGAGGAATGGAGAGTTGTAGGGCTGTAGGAGGTTAGAGTTGGGAAGCTTGAGGTCATGGAAGGATTTATAAACAAGGATGAGAATTTAAAATCTGAGGCACTGGGGCACCAGGAGCCAATGTAGGTGAGTGAATATGGGTTGGTGGTGAGCCAGACTTGATGTGGGAGAAGATACAAGCAGCAGCGTTTTAGTAAAACTGGAATTTAGGAAGAATGGAGCAAGGGAGGCTGAAAAGGAGCACATTGGAATAATTGCATCTGGAAGTGATGAAGGTGTATTTGAGGGTTTCAACAGTGACTGGGCTGAATGGGGGTGCAGGCAAGCAATGTTAGCAAGGTGAGAATAGGATGCGATCTGGACAGAGTGCAAGTCTGATACTCAATTTCCTTCCAGCTGTTCAATGATCTATAATGTATTACCAAACTAGTAATATATCTCTTATTATTTCTTAACTCAATGCAGACAGCCTGTCTGTGCACCACCAGCAGTAAGAACTTGACTTTCAGTGGCTGCAAACATGTACTTAATTAACGAGCCGACCTCTCCTTGCTTCTCTCGTTTTCCTTAACATTTTACAGCCACGAATAGAATATTTAGTCCTAATAATTGTGAAACCAGTGGCGTGCTATTCCACTCGCTGCACATACAAGGTGTAGGTTTTGATTCACAGGAGCAACACTGTCTTTCTTTCATGAACATAAAACATTGAGGAGGAAAAACTCAATAAGGCCCATTAGCGGGGATCATGATGCGTGATTACCCCATGCCCAATGGATGTGATGCAGGCAGCACACAAGCTTTGTACTCCCTGCTCATTTCCATGATTGTGTCATGAGGCCCCTGCACTAGACACACTGCTGAGTGGCTGCACGCTCAGCAGGGGGCCCAAACTTCATGTGAGACTAGCATCAATTAAAGTTAGCTTGCATTTCTTAAAGCCAGCCTGCACTTCTTAAAGGGTAAGAGCACTCTGGCTGTAGCAGGTGCTGGAAGTGGCTGAGAAAGACATTCTGAGCAAGTATAAACTGGAGTAATGGAGCAGTGGACCACAGAAAGGGCTGCTAGGTTCTCTGGTACAGCATTAGAGCCCTCAGTGAAGGAGATGGAACATACCAACATACGAATACACAAACTTATGAACAGGCACGAAGGGAATATACAAGAGTGAGTAGTTGAGTATTGTATGGATTATTGGAAGTGTTGTCGGATAAAGTTGGTATGGAATGGTTGCTTTGTGGTGTATTTTATTTCAGGATTGTGGCCAAGAGGACACTGTGATGGTCCATAACAGAGGGATGGTGAAGTGGGGAAGTGTTGAGCACCGGGGATCTGGGGATTTCTTCAGGGGAGCAGGAGTTTGATGAGATGCTTGCGGATAGCTGGTCCGGAGCATGGAAGTGCCAGCTCTGGGGGAACAGGCAGGAAAGTGGAGTTGAGGCCAAGATCAGATCACTCATGATCTTATTGAATGGCAGAGCAGGCTCAAGGGCCTACTTTTGCTGCTATTTCTTATGCTCTAGGTACTCTTTCAGTCCCCTTCTTCCTCCTCCTTCTGATGTGATTGTCAAGGTCCTGGTGGTGAGGGCTGTGCCCTCACAATGACCAGGTTGTGGAAGATACAGCAGACCACCACAAATTGAGAGACAAGCTCCGTCAAGTACCGGAGGGCTCCTGCCGAGCAGTCCAGTCAGTGGCACCATTGCTTCAGGACACTACTGGTTTGCTCAAAAACATTCCTAGTTGCAACATGGCTCGCATTGTAGGAGCCCTGATCATGTGTGGTCTGGTGGCCAAGGGGAGTAATTAGCCCTTGTCATCGAGGAGCCACTCTCTCTGGAACTGCAGACTGGCACAGTATGAAAGCATTATGGAGGTTCCCAGGATAGCAGGCATCCACATGACGTTCTGGGTGTGGTCACACATCAACTACGTGTTGAATGAGTGGTACCCCTTGCGGTTGCAGTATGTCTCCCCATGAGATGCAGTGCCCGCAAGGCCATGTACGTATGGTCGATGGCTCCCTGCACCATGGGGAAGCTTGCTATCCTGGCAAAGCCATGGTGCACACTCCTGCTTCTCTCTGCTTAGAGAGAAGACAATGAAGTCTCCTGTCCTGGCCTACAGGGCCTCTGTGACCTCCCGGATGCAGCGATGGCTGACAAACTAATATGTTGCTGATGTCACCTGCTCTAGCTTGGAAGGATTGCTGGCGTAGAAATTGAGGACCACTGGCAGTGCTGTCCTCTCCCTGCTCAGAGGATGCAGGTCTGGGTCGAGGAGGTGGCCCATTTATGTGACCACCTCGTTGGTGAAGCACAGCTGCTGAATGCACTGCACCTGGCTAAGGTGGAGGTAGGAGAGGTGTTCTCTGAAGACCCTAGGTGAGTAAGGTCTGCTGTTGAGAGACCCTCCTCTTCCTCCCTCAGTGTGCAGCTGGTCTTTGCTGCCTCTGCACCATTTCCCTGTGATACTACTGCCCAAGAGGAACTGTAACTATAGCCCCCATGACTGGGAGCAACTGCTGTACTCAGAGGCCTTTCAAAAGCATTTAATTCCTTGTAAAGAAGAAGCCTGGAGTATTTAAAGCCCAGTGCCATAGTTCGGATTTCTTTCAAATGCAGCCCTCTTCCATTAGATAGTTGACTTATTGAAAATTTTGACAGTTTTGAAGAATTCTAATTTCTGTTTAAAGTAATTGTGTAGCAGCCACTGCTGTCCCCAAGGGTTTAACACCTTATAGGTTTGGCTCTGTGCTATACCACCCAAGCATTTGTCTTTGATGAACTCAGCTTGGAGAAAGGCCAGAACTGTGTAGACAGTGATGTTTATTGATTGAAAACTTGGTACATTTTAACAAATAAGGGGAAACTGACATAGAAGTGCAGCTTTACACTTCCTTCAGCATTATCAGATCAAAGCAATCATTCCAATAGTTTGTTGCCCTGAGATACAGAGCTGAATCCCGCTAGAAAATTAACAGTGTGTTAACAATGCATGCTCCCAGCAATGCACAAATCAACTGGCAAGATTTTGCGCTCAAGCGGTATGCAATGAGCTGCGAGTCTCCAGGACTTGCTGTTCAATTTACATTGCTCCGCCATTTGCTTCACATAAACAATGGGAGGAATTTTATTCTGGCCACGGGGGTCTCGACGTCCAGCGAAAATGACACCGAGATCCCCATGCCACCTCTTCTCTGGAAGACCCGCCAAATCTAGTGCCAATCAGGCACTAAAGTGGACAGCAGCGCCCTTCCACAGGATCAAGGACCCCGTCGCTGGAAGTCCTGCCCTTGGAGAACTGCCAGCCAATCAGAGGCCAGCAGCTGCAGCACCACCGCAAAGGTGGTGGTTACTGCTGGAAGAGCACCTACCGGAGGCCGAGTAGCGTCGCTGGACCCAGGCTACGGATAGTCAGGGCGGGAGATATTTTGCAAGTTGGAGGTCGCCATAGATAGAGTAGTGTTGGCAGCAAGGGCAGGTGGGTGTCTTTCACCGGGTCCCCCCCTGTTCCTGATGCCAAGTCCCTAATTAAGACAATAAGTGCCTTTTAACACGGAACGCCAAGACCCCAACCCCCCTCCCCCCACCGGAGCTGGGAAGCAGCCCACAGGGTTTTCCATGCCACTTCATGTGCGGTGACAGGGCTGCCTGCCGTGCGGCTAATTGCGGCTGCAGCAAAAAAAAAAGTAAGAGGCCCTTAATTGGGCATTAATTGCCCAATTAAGGGCCTCAATTGGTGCCCCGGTCTAAATTTTGGTGGAGGCGGGATGGTGGTTTCTACTAAATGCTTGAATCTCCATTGGTTAAGGAGATACACTGTCGATGCTGTCATTCACTAAGGTGCCAGATGGCCCAGGTCCTCTCACTATCAGTAAGTTACAGTGCAAAAACATTTTTGAGCAGAAAAGTGCAGGATAAAGTTTAATGGTGTACAACGTGCGATGCCCTACTCCAGCAAGATCTGGCCTCTAAGTATAATTTTTAGCTGTTCCCCTATCTACCATTGAAAGTACTCAGCACGGTTACTTGCATCTCTTTCTGTTGCCTTAGTATAACGAGACACGACATATAACAAAAGAGCAATGATTCAGCGTGTGCCAGATATTTTTCTAATGTCAATATTGATTCATTTTGTCATGCAGGGCCCCCACCTGCCACGAATGAGGCATATTAATTTTGTCATATGAACATTGATGTTAAACTGTTACTGGAGTGAAGAAGGGACTTTTTAAAAAAATCACCAGTCACTTGGCTGGAAAAACATTTTTGCATACTAACAGCCAGTGCTTGGAGGGACAAAGGGGCTATTCCCTGCTCCAATTTAACCCACAATGGACTTTGAGCACCAGGTATTGTGTGTAAGAAGAGACATTCCAAGGTCGGCTAAGACAAGAGAATCCACAAACAGATGTGGTCAGACCAGCTAGTCACATGACTAACCTGCTTGGCAACCTAGGTTTTTTCTGAATTATACAAAGAGTTTGAACTGGGAAAGACTGTTTGTTCCTGGATTGAGAAGACCTCTCCTGTCTGCTCCCATCTCTTTCTCACAAGCCTCTGGACCCACTGAGGACACATGAGAGAAAAGTCTCCTACATCAAACAAGGTTTAAGAAGAATACTGGGCCCCAACAAAAAGCAAGACCTACCTACAATCAAGGACTCTACAGTGGGCTTGAAGAACAGTAACCAAAACCATCTTCAGATATTGCCTCAAACTTTTCCACTTTATTTCTTCTGCTCTTTTCTGTCTCTGTCTGCATGTGTGTATCGCATATGCATGCTAGCATGGGCATGTCATGTATCAGTAGACGTTAACTGAATTAGAGTTTAATTTGAATAAAGTTCAACCTTTTTTCTTTAAACCTAAGAAAACCTGTTTGGCTAGTTTCTTTACCTTATAATTGAATGTTAGTGAACAAGGATTCACTAAGGGGGAGTTAGAAAAATGGTATCTTGCAATACCTTGTAACTCATAATGTCCCTTTCAAAATAAAGAAGTCAAGAAGCCTTCAGTAATTCTTCACATTCCTTTTAAAAGTACACATTTTATTTAATACTTTTATGAGAAAAATGAAGAGCAGTTGCCCCTCCCCTTCGCCACGCCCTTTTGATTTGGGTAAAACAATATTTTAGGGCGGAACAATTTCCGGCCGTGATCTCTCACATTCAATCTGCCTGGTGACTTCCACTGCCTAAAACAGATGTTGGTCACCTTAAATAAGCTGATGAGTGTCCTAACACCTGCTGTAGGCCCCCACTCCTAAATTCAGCCTAAACTGGGCAAAGCATGTGTTGCGAATGCTCTGCTCAGTTCATCCAGATCTACAGCCGCCTAACCAGCATTTCATTAAGGGACATTTGGAGGCTGCCTGGCATTTGTCAATTGGTGTATGCAGTTTAGTGGGCCTTTGTGGATAAAGCCTGAGGCCTAATTTGCAGCCAGCCTCAGGCCAGAGCCTTTGGGCTCTCATTTCAGGCGAGATGCCTATTTTGCTCTGAAAACTTTAGTGTGGAATAAATTGCTTGGCCCCTGGGTTTATCGTTAACCTCCACCTTATAACACTATGTACGTGTATTCTGACTACAGATCGTCAACCAAAAAAGAATTTCAAAGGTACTTGGGCGGTCTCTCTGAAAATTCAAGCCCTTAATCCATTTTGAAAACAAAGCACAGCTGTGAGTTTAATAAGCAAAACCCCCATGTTGAGACAGTCACCACAGCTGGTGCCCTTTGAACGCTTGGTACAATAGCACGGAAATAGGCTGTAAATCCTGGAAGATCACAGCCGGTGATCCATATTAATTATTTCTATAACCAGGGTGGCTAGAAGCCTTTTCTCATTTGTTGAATAGTGTGAGGAAACTTCTATTCCTTATCACATTTTGTTCCCTCAAATGTAATTAAAAACCTCGAAGAACAGAAGGAATCCAAAGTTACATCATATGAGGCACGGATGCTGGGAGTATGAGTCCATATAATATGTGTAATTCATCTAGACGTCTTTTATGTGAGATGTTAAGCGAAGGCTCCATCAGTCTGCTCAGGTGAATATAAAAGATCCCAGTGCACTGTTCAAAAAAAGAGCTAGGAGTTCTCCCAGTGTTCTGGCCAATATTATTCCCTTCTATAAGACAATCAAAAGAAAAAGGTTATATGGTTAATCATTCATTTGTTGTTTGTGGAATTTTGCTGCATGAAAATTGACTGCCATTTTTACCTACAGTGATTGACTTCAAAAGTTATCCATTTGTTGAAAAAAAAACTCATTAGAATATCATGAAGATGTGATAAGAGGCTTTATCATTTATATTATCTGTGCTTAGGATGTAGTAAGACTGCATTTGTTGTGTATTCGTAGTTGTTCTGTGCAGGTGATAGTGGGCCTTCTCCTTGAGCTGCATCAGTCCTTCTGGTGTCAAGCGAGGTATTCCAGTGTTTCAGAATATCAAGACACACTCACCCATCACCCCTGTCCTTGCTGATTAATATTGACTCCTGGTCTCCCAATGCTTCAAACATAAAATACTCATCCTTATGTTTAAATCTCTTTCTGCTCTCATCCCTTCCTATCTTTGCAATCTCTTCCAGCCCTCAGGCATCCCCATGAATTCTCTGTTCCTCTGTTTCTGGCCTCCTGTGCAATCACCGTTCCTGTCCCATTGATGGTTGTGCCTTCAGCTGCTTAGGCCTCATGCTCTGGAATTCCCACACTAAACCTCTCTGCCTCTCCATCTCCCTCTCCTCGTCTAAGATCTTTCTTAAAGCCCACCTCTTAGACAGAGTATTAGGTCATCCCTCCTAATACCTCCTTCTTTGTTATTTTTTGACTATGCCTCTGTGAAGCAGTTTGGGATGTTTCTCTGTGTCAAAAGTGGCATATACCTGCAAGCCGTTGTTGTTATTGATCCAGAGAAGATGGAGGAATGGAAATTAACATGGCTTGAAATTTATGATGTTCCCACAACATTTTTGCCCCTGTCTTTCTTGGTGGTAGAGGTCACAGGGGAGGAAAGTGTTGTTGAAGTGAACTTGGTGAGTTGTTGCAGTGCATACTGCAGCCATTGGGGGTGGATGATTGAGTCCAGTGCTAGTCAAGTGAACTCTTCTCTCCTAGATGGTGTCAGGTTTCTTGAGTATGGTGGTTGCATCCATCCAGCTGATTGATGGTTGTTCCATCACACTTCTGGTTTGAACTTTGGAGAGGGCGGATGGGCTTTCAGGGATCAGGAAGGAACCAGCTCACTGCGAAGTATCCAGCCTTTGCCCTGCTCTTGTTGCATGGGCATTGATACAGCTGATTTAGTCAGCTTCTGGTCAATGATGACACCCATTTCCGCCCCCCTCCCCACCCCCACTGCCGCACAAGATGTTAGTAGTAGGGGAGTCAGGTGATGTTGTTGAAGGTCATGGGAAGATGGCTAGGCTTTCCCTTTTTTGAGGTAATCATTAATTAGCAGTTACATGGCATGAATATTACTTGTCATTTCTCAACCAAAGCCTGGATGTTTTCGAGGTCCTGGCATAGGCGGTTAAGAAATTGACCTAAACAGATGGTGGCCACTTAAAACTTTCAGACATTATTACGGTAATAGAGCAATGATGGTTTCAGACTATCTTAAATCAGAATTCATTCTGTCGCCATCATTTAGTAGTCAAATATTTAGTTATTTAGTGATGGTCCCTAACCTCGTATATGTCCTATCTATCCATCAGTATCTATCTATCTGATCTGGCTTCCCATCTATTTTCAGCTCCTTTCTGCACAAATCGACATGAATTAGAATGTGGTGTGTTGACTGTATATTGAAATGGGGGTAAATTGGCTTATAAATCAAGCATACAGAGCCGGAATTTAAATCGCTGTTTCAATGGCTAATTCTCCTTGTGCAGACGCCTCT
Organism: Heterodontus francisci; assembly: GCF_036365525.1. Taxonomy (NCBI): domain Eukaryota; kingdom Metazoa; phylum Chordata; class Chondrichthyes; order Heterodontiformes; family Heterodontidae; genus Heterodontus; species Heterodontus francisci. The sequence continues at coordinate 32,555,668 of NC_090408.1, read as the reverse complement.
TTGGTCCTTAATGTGCTGCTGGAATCCAAGACTGATGGATTAACGAGGGCTGGTGTAATGAGCTGTGACTGATTACTGTGTACTTTTACCTAGTTAAACATAGATTTATTGCATCCTACCTCATGTTTAATGCCCCATTTATATTGCACGACCGGTATGGTATGGTTGCTGGTGTTGTAAGTTCACCCCATTAACACTGGTGGATTTGGAGCACTGGCAGAGATGTTGGAACAAGGGCACACCTGTAGATGCTCTCAAGTTAAATTCACAACTCCGAAACTCTGGGTGCAAACCCTCCCCCCCCACCCCACTCTGGCCCTGTGCAAGAATGAACTTCAATAAATCCAATAAGGAATTTGGGAAAAACCTTCACCCAGATAAGGATTAGAATGGGGTTCTTGCTACCACATGGAGTAGTTGAGGCAAATAGCAAAGATGCATTTAAAGGAAAGCTAGTTAAGTACATGAGGGAGAAAGGGATAGAAGGATATGTTGATGGGGTAAGAGGAGGCTAGTGGAGAGTATAAACACCACCATTGAGCAGTTGAACCGAATTACCTGTTTCTGTGCTGTAAATTCTGTGCAATCACCTCATTGACCTTATGTTTAGCACTACATCATGAAGCATGGATATTGCACAAGATAGGAGTTGACAGCATTGGGGGTAATGTATTAGCATGGATTGAGGATTGGTTAACTCACTGAAAACAGAGAGTCGGGATTAATGGGTCTTTCTCAGGTTAGAAAGACGTAATGAGTGGAGTGCCACAAGATCAGTCTTAGGGCCTCAATTATTTACTCTCTATATTAATGACTTGGAGGAGGGGACAGAGTATAATATATCCAAATTTGTTGACGATACAAAAATAGGTGGGAGGGCATGTTGTGATGAGGACATAAGGAATCTGCAAGGGGATATAGATAGATTGAGTGAGTGGCAAAAACTTGGCAAATGGAGTTTAATGTAGGAAAGTGTGTGGTTGTGCACTTTGGTAGGAAGAATCAAAAGGCAGACTATTATTTAAATGGAGGGAGACTGCAAAAAAGTGCAGCACAGAGGGATCTGTGTGTTCTTATGCATGAAACACAAAAAGTTAGCATGCAGGTGCAGCAAGTAATTAAGAAGGCAAATGGAATTTTGGCCTTTATTGCTAGGGGGTTGGAGTTTAAAAATAGGGAAGTCTTGTTACAACTGTACAGGGTGTTGGTGAGGCCACACCTGGAGTACTGTGTACAGTTTTGGTCCCCATATTTAAGAACAGATATACAGGCATTGGAGGCAGTTCAAATGAGATTCACTAGGCTGATTCCTGGGATGAAGGGGTTGACTTATCAAGAACAGCTAAATAGGTTAGGGCTTTATTCATGAGAGTTTAGACGAATGAGGGGTGATCTTATTGAAATGTACAAGATTCTGAGGGGGCTTGACAGGATAGATGTTGAGAAGATGTTTCCACTAGTGGGGGAATCTCGAACTAGGGGACATAGTTACGGAATAAGGGGACACTCATTTAAAACTGGGATGCGAAGGAATTTCTTCTCTCAGAGGGTAGTGACTGTCTGGAATTCTCTATCCCAGAGAGTTGTGGAGGCATGATCACTGAAAGTATTTGAAGAGGAGGTAGATAGATTTTTGAAATATCGGGGAGTTGAGGGCTATGAGGAGCTGGCACGAAGGAGAAGTTGAGATCTGGGGCAGAGCAGCCATGATCTTATTGAATAGTGGGGCAGGCTTGAGGGGCCGAATGGCCTACTCCTGCCCCTATTTCTTATGTTCTTATATTACTTTATTATAACACAAATTGGCTAGTAAACGTAGATTAGACACCCTGCCATGAAATTCCTTGGGGCTTCAGCCAGTTTCCTCCCATAACTCCAGATGGAGACCAGCAAACCCTCAAGAAAGTGGTGCAGACTTATTCGTGTAGGGCCTCTGCCATCTGCATGAGTTTTTTGAATTCCTTGTAAGGAATGGGCTTACAGTCTATCCCATAGAGTGCAAATGATAGCAAGGGTTGGAGACACCTTAATCTGGGGGTTCACTTTCGACAGGTTGTATAGTGGCATGGCATCTCAGGGCAGGCTGGTACACTGGGTGAGTAGCGGAATACCAGCCTCCACAAGGGGCCCATCAGTTGTATCCAGGCCTTTAAAGCGTCATTTTAAAAAAATTCTAATCAGTCCAGTTGGTTGGGGGGACCAAAAGAAAAATGGCTGTAGTTGGGGAGTAGGTGAAGGAAGTTGGAGTTCTCTCTAAAATAAAAGCAAAATACTGCGGATGCTGGAAATCTGAAATAAAAACAAGAAATGCTGGAACCACTCAGCAGGTCTGGCAGCATCTGTGGAAAGAGAAGCAGAGTTAATGTTTCAGAGTGTTTCCAGCATTTCTTGTTTTTATTTGGAATCCTCTCTACCTGTGGGAATGGGGCAGGCAATTGCTAGAGATGCACCTGTAGTAGTGCTTGAACCTGTCTGCATTATGCTAATTAGGTGCCTACCCAGACCCTGCAAACTCTGCTGGGATTTTGGAGCCACTAACCCCATCAACATTAGTGTAATGTTTACAGGTGCTACAAAGTTAATACATGTCGCATTCAAGCATCTTTTTTTAAGACAAAATTCTATGCTATTAGATCTCTAGTGTTCAAAGATAAGACAAAGTGGAGTCCTAACTCAACTTGGTGAAATGCCAACCATTGATAATCTGATGCCACAGTGCGATTCTGCTTCATCTCCCCCTCCCCAAAAAAATCCCATGAGAAATTAGCTCTTTGTCCACTATATATGGCGTTGCAGAAGTGCAAAATATCATTGTGCAAAGCTATTTCTAAAGAATGGGATTCACTGTTTGTTGCACACAGAGAATATCGTCCTCTCCTGCACTTAATATTTCCAGTTTTATTTCTGTCTTCTTGTTAAACTTTGGTCAGCTATTTTGTGATGATGGGTTGGTGGGTTGGTCTGGATTGGGTTGGATTGGTTGACTCCAGAGTATAATTGAACCAGACATGAAGAATTTCAGACCATCAGTGACCCGCATTATGATGCCATATAATGTTGGTAAGTGCCCCATTATCAGTGAGTAAGGAGACTTTTTTGTGACAGTTTTTGTGTTGAATAGGAACAAATCTAGCATGAAGAAGCAACACTCTGATACGAGGATCTTTAGTTTTCATCCACCATCTTTCTCAGTCAGTGGGCTGTATTTTACCACGATGTTGGACTCTGTGACGTGGGGGCCGGAAGATGTTTGTGGCAGAGGCCTGTCACAGAGGCCGACTCAGGGAGGGCCCGGCCCAAACCTCCCAGTGGCGGGGAGTTTCCATAGCATGGATTTAAATATTTAAATTGATGAGATGAATAAATTTAAATCAACTTACTTCGAATCTTCTGGGCCCGCTGCGATCTTCGGCACAGCGGCCGACAGTCCCACGCCTTCAATTCCCCGTCTGGGGAAAGCTTTGGGAGGGGGGAGGAGTTAAGATTTTCAGTGCAGGGGTGGCGGGGGGGTGGAATGGGGTCAAATAAACGTAATGGGTGTAGGGGATGGTGGGAAGGGGTGAACTTTAAACTTAGTGCAGTCTGGCAGGGGTGAGGGGCAACGGTCAGAATTCAAATGTAAGTGTTCTGCAGGGGGAAAGGCCAAAAACTTACTATAATTTTCATTGGGGGAGGGGTTGGAAAGGTGGGTTACAATTTTATTTTGTGGGGGTGGTGACAGGCAGAGTGTTCACTTTAAATATTCAAACTTGCCGGCAGGCTGGCTGCACAGGCAGCTGATGCCATTGCCGCGAAGAACAGCCCACCCCCTCCATGTGATTGCGGGGGGGGCGCCCCAGCTATTTAAATGAGCCGCAATGCGGTAGATCGTGGCGGGTCTTCGGTGTGGAGCTGCCATTTTGAGCTCACTGCCAGGTGTCTTTGATCTGGCTGCCACTGTCTTTGTTACTTATTTATTTTTCCTTCATTTTCTTCTCAGGGTTATCCTCAGTGAGAAATAGTTGCCCATTTTAGTTGCATTTGAAGTTTTAGACCAGTGATTGTCTTTTGCTCTACAAGAACATGTGACATTATTGGCATGTTGTTCAAATGATTTTTAACAAGTTGAAAGCATTTCATTCAAACTCAATTGATCTTATTCGGTTCTGTCATTTGTGCACTTAATTGCTGTACCCAAGTAAACATCTCTATCTACAACCCCCTGGGGTCTTCGATATTTAGGCTTGCTTTTCTACATCCTCTTAGGCTTTTGATTGACAGCTTCTTAATGATGAGTCTGTTAGGGTGGCTTGGTTGGCAGATTTTGAGTAGAACTTTCCATTAGTAGTGCTAATTTTCTGCATGAGTTTAGGGATGGATAACATCCAGTTTCAGGTTTTTCGTATGATTTGTTCATGGGATGTGAGCATTGCTGGTAAGCCCATTCCCTAATTCCCCTTGAGAAGGTGGCGGTAACGCTGGATGTTGTTCTTTGGTGCTACAAAAACAATAGACAAAGTACATCACCCTAGTCTGATTCTTTGACTGCCAAAATGTGCCCTTGTTTTAAATGACTGCAGCAGCACTAGATAACCCGCTCCCCCAACCCATGAACCTGTGAACTCACAGTCGCTCATAGATTCACCAGGCACACAAAGGATATGTATTTAGGGCTAACTCTGTAAGATTTGTTGCTTTCCTTATATGGGGGCAAAGTCTGCACAGCAACACTCCATCTGCATCTATGTACATTGTGGAAAACCTGCTTCAAGGAACCAGCTCAACTCTCAACATTGGAAGGATAGACACCTGCCTACAATCTTGCTAGCTTGTGAGTCCTGGAACTTCAATTGAACACATTATGTATTTTTACCATTCTCACGGTCTCCAGATTGTTCTATGCTATTAGCTTTCATCCTGTCTTTTGTCCTTCCCATCACTTTCAGTCATTACAATTCTTCTCATTGAAAATGATTTAATGCATAAATCTAAGCTTGCAGCTCACCAGCCCTTAACCCATCACCTCAACACCAGCTCATTACCCCAGTAAATCCTGCCAAGGAATATTAATGCAGGCCATCAGCTGTTTGTATTGCTGACAGTCGGGAAATTTCAGGGGTGTTTATGCAGCAGCAAAGTGCCTCACAGCCATAAAGATTCCAATATCAATTCAATCTCATACACTTTCCCAACATTTCATTCACGATTCTGCTGGCTCAGACATTTTATAGTACTATGCTCATGAGACATTTATTTTTTAAGAATATGAATCGATACAGACAGTTCTGCTAATCAAATTGCAGCATATTCCCAAGTTTCCGCCTACCAGTGTCTCTTATTACCCTATATTTTCAGTTAAAATAAACCAAGTGCAGTGATAATTGGCAGATTGATCCCAACATCGATTCAACACTGACAAACAACTCACTTTTTCAATTCTGACAACTCATTGATCTGTTGTTAAATCCAAAGTTTTGAAAGGAAAATTCTGAAACCCTGTTATGCATGTGAGTTATTTTCTTTGAGGTTGAATCAGCCCGTTCCATTAAATGAGACCAGAAAATGATTGCAAGGAGCTAAATCAGTGTTGGTCGCAGTAAGGCGCAGTCAACAGAACTTTGTAGATGAGTTCACCAGGAGTCAGATCAGAAGAGCCAGCAGCAGGGCTACAATTGAAATATTCAAATCCATTTTTACTGTTAACAAGATCTATGCCTTGTTGTTTTCTCCCTGGCAATTGTCTCAGGCTGAAACACACTGTTCGCAACCTTGGTGTTGTACTGGACCCCAAGAAGAGCATCCGACCACACATCTGCTTCATCACTAAGACCGCCTGTTTCCATCTCTGTAACATCGCCCAACTCTTCTCCTGCCTCAGCTCAACTGCTGTTCACACCCTTATCCAGCCCTTTATTACCTCTAGATTTGACTATTCTATGCACTCCTGGTCAACCTGCCACCTTTCACCCTCCATAAACGTGGGTTCATCCAAAACTTTGCTGCCCATGTCCGAACTCGCACCAAGTCCTGTTCATCCATCCTGGTTGAATAATGTTTCAATTTTAAAATTCTCATCCTGGTTTTCAAATTCCTCCATGCCTTGTCCTTCCTTACCTCTGACATTCTCCAGCCCTACAACCCGACGAGATCTCTGCGCTTCTCCAATTCTGGCCTCTTCCACACGCCTGATTTTAATTGCTTCACTATTGGCAGCCGTTCCTTCAGCCGCCAAGGCTCTAAGCTGTGGAATTCCCTCCCTGAACCTCTGCACCTCTCTATCTCTCTTTCCTGCTTTAAGATGCTCCTTAAAACTTACCTCTTTGACCAAGCTTTTGGTCACCTCTCCAATTATTTCCTTATGTAGCTCCGTGTCAAATTTGTTTGTTAACACTTCTAAGAGTGCCTTGGGTTGTTTTACTATGTTCAAGGTACTATGTAAATGAAAGTTGTTGATGGTGCCATTGTAAATTCACATGTACAGGGTTGTAAGAGTAGGTGCCCCCTTTAATTATATCCACATTTAATTTGAGCTGCTGCTGACCCCTGTAACTGGTCATTACGAAGTGCGGAGCATGACTAAGCCATGCCATGAAGCAACATGGAACTTATTGCATCATAACATAGTAAAGCTTTAGGCAGTAGAAAAACACTGGTACCATTGAATGCATCTCGCACACCTTTCAAAATCTGCCATCATGATGCAAGAACCAGTAGTCCTGAATCCTATTTCAGGAATTCAAACAGTCCTTTTTTAAAAGCTGCCATGGTTTGCTGTTCCATCAACTCTGCAGATAGAATTGTAAAACAAATTATCAGCCTCTTGCTGAAAAACTGTTGCCTACGTTTTTTTCTCCTTTGATTCCCTTAACTTTAAACTGTGTCTCTCTGGTTCTTGAATTCTGTAGGAGCTCAACAGGAGCTTTCCTTGATTTTTGGGATTTCCCAAGTCATTCTTGGGATTTGGGCATCGCTGGCTGTAATGAGGAGCTTTTTATGTTGTCTGATGCAACATAAATGAGATACATGAAGTTCAGTTGATTGAAGACCTCACAGGTTTATTAACAGCTAACAAGTATATCCCGTGCAGAGCTAACTATTTACAGAACTTGCCTCTTGGTGTTACAGTTACAGAGTGAGACCCTGGCTCCAAGTCACATGACTGCATCTGGTACTTAGCTCATTAGCATACTAAGATCTTAAAGGGCACATTACTCTTCAAGGCAATCACACAACACTGGCAAGGCGAGCATTCATTGCCCATCCTTTGTTGAACTGCTGCAGTCCATTTGGCAAAGATAATCCCTGCTGTTGTGTAGGGAGTTCCAGGTTTTAATACCCAGCGACCATGAAGGAACAACAATTATACATCCAAGTGGCGATGGTGTACGACTTGGTACAGAACTTGAAGGTGTTGGTGTTCCCTTACTAATTTCTCCATATCCCTGAAAATCTTAGGGGGAGAAATTTGTTTGTGTGGCACTGTTTCTAGTAGCGCTACACAGACTTGCATTGATTCCCCAGGATGGGCAGTGCCACAGGCTGCTGCTTGCCACTGGGGAATCGACACAAGTCTCCAGCGGCGCTACACAAATGAATTTCTCCCCCATAGGCTCCTATCAAGCCTCCCTCATCCAGGGTAGGCAATCTTTCCTCATAACACAGCCTCTAAGTCCAGGAACCATCCCTGTAGCCCTCTCTGGAATCTTGCTAATAACCTCATATCCTTTTTGTAATATGGGCACCAAAACTAAACACAATGCTTCTGATGTCGTCTCAACAAGACCTAATACAACTTTAAAATCTATTCTTTAGATGTATCCTTTCTACCCACCACAATATTTTGTTTGCTTTCTAAACTACCTGTGAACATTGAATCAATGGTTTTAATGATCCATCTACAAAAACACCGATTGATCAGTTTTTGTGTATAGAACTAAGCAGGCGAAGCAACAGAAACAAATTATTGAGCTCCAGTTTCCTTTGGTGTTAGATTCACTCGACATTGGTTCGTGAATGCACTTAGTGATCCTAATTGATCGCTTTGTGACCATAATTCCATAAGTTTTAAGGTACTTGTGGATAAGGATAAGAGTAGTCCTCAGGTGAAGGTGCTAAATTGGGGGAAGGCTAATTATAACAATATTAGGCAAGAATTTAGATTGGGCGGTGGCTGTTTGAGGGTAAATCAACATCTGACATGTGGGAGTCTTTCAAACGTCAGCAGATTAGAATCCAGAACCAGCATGTTCCTGTGAGGAAGAAAGACAAGTTTCGGGAAGCTTGGATAACATGGGATATTGTGAGCCTAGTCAAAAAGAAAAAGGAAGCATTTGTAAGGGCTGGAAGGCTAGGAACGGATGAAACACTTGAGGAATATAAAGACAGTAGGAAGGAACTTAAGCAAGGAGTTAGGAGGGCTAAAAGGGGTCATGAAAAGTCATTGGCAAACAGGATTAAAGAAAATCCCAAGGCTTTTTATACATATATAAAGGGCAAGAGTGTAACCAGGGAAAGGGTTGGCCCACTCAAGGACAGAGATGGGAATCTATGTGTGGAGCCAGAGGAAATGGGCGAAGTGCTAAATGATTACTTTGCATCAGTATTCATCCAGGAGAAGGACTTGGTGGATGATGAGCCTAGGGAAGATAGTCTCAGTCATCTCATTATCAAAAAGGAGGAGGTGTTGGGTGTCTTGCAAAGCATTAAGGTAGATAAGTCCCCAGGGCCTGATGGGATCTACCCCAGAATACTGAGGGAGGCAAGGGAAGAAATTGCTGGGGCCTTGACAGAAATCTTTGCATCCTCATTGGCTACAGGTGAGGTCCCAGAGGACTGGAGAATAGCCAATGTTGTGCCTTTGTTTAAGAAGGGTGGCAAGGATAATCCAGGAAATTATAGGCCGGTGAGCCTTACGTCAGTGGTAGGGAAATTATTAGAGAGGATTATTCGGGACAGAATTTACTCCCATTTGGAAACAAACAAACTTATTAGCGAGAGACAGCATGGTTTTGTGAAGGGGAGGTCGTGTCTTACTAATTTGATTGAGTTTTTTGAGGAAGTGACAAAGATGATTGATGAAGGAAGGGCAGCGGATGTTATCTATATGGACTTTAGTAAAGCCTTTGACAAGGTCCCGCGTGGCAGACTGGTACAAAAGGTGAAATCACACGGGATCAGAGGTGAGCTGGCAAGATGGATACAGAACTGGCTCGGTCATAGAAGACAGAGGGTATCAGTGGATGGGTGCTTTTCTGAATGGAGGGATATGACTAGTGATGTTCCACAGGGATCAGTGCTGGGACCTTTGCTGTTTGTAGTATATATAAATGATTTGAAGGAAAATATAGCTGGTCTGATTAGTAAGTTTGCGGACGACACAAAGGTTGGTGGAGTTGCTGATAATGATGAGGATTGTCAGAGGATACAACAGGATATAGATCGGTTGGAGACTTGGGCGGAGAAATGGCAGATGGAGTTTAATCTGGTCAAATGTGAGGTAATGCATTTTGGAAGGTCTAATGCAGGTGGGAAGTATACAGTAAATGGCAGAACGCTTAGGAGTATTGAGAGGCAGATAGATCAGGGCGTACAGGTCCACAGGTCACTGAAAGTGGCAACGCAGGTGGCTAAGGTAGTCAAGAAGGCATACAGCATGCTTGCCTTCATCGGTCGGGGCATAGAGTATAAAAATTGGCAAGTCATGCTGCAGGTGTACAAAACCTTAGTTAGGCCACACTTAGAATATTGCGTGCAATTCTGGTCGCCACACTACCAGAAGGACATGGAGGCTTTGGAGAGAGGACAGAAGAGGTTTACCAGGATGTTGCCTGGTCTGGAGGGCATTAGCTATGAGGAGAGGTTGGAAAAACCCGGATTGTTTTCACTGGAACGACGGAGGTGGAGGGGCGACATGATACAGGTTTACAAAGTTATGAGCGGCATGGACAGAGTGGATAGTCAGAAGCTTTTTCCCAGGGGGGAAGAGTCAGTTACTAGGGGACATAGGGTTAAGGTATGAGGGGCAAAGTTTAGAGGGGATGTGCGAGGCAAGTTTTTTACACAGAGGGTGGTGAGTGCCTGGAACTTGCTGCCAGGGGAGGTGGTGGAAGCAGATACGATAGCGACGTTTAAAAGACATCTTGACAAATATATGAATAGGAAGGGATTAGAGGGATATGGGCCCCGGAAGTGCAGAAGGTGTTAGTTTAGGCACGCATCAAGTTCGGCGCAGGCTTGGAGGGCTGAATGGCCTGTTCCTGTGCTGTACTGTTCTTTGTTCTTTGTTAATTCCACCATGTCATCAGCACAGTGATGTGGAAGAGTTTGGGATAAAGACAACAAGACTTGAATTTTCCCCGACTATACTGTGCTAAACTGGGCAGTGTAAGAAAATGGATGAAAAATTAGGCAGGGAGGTGCTCTGCTGTTTCCAAAATCTGCTTCCAACTTTCCTCTCCTTGCCTCAGCTGGGAAGACTGTGGGCCATCCCTTCATCAACCCATCCTACACATTCCTGGATTCATGCTTTTTCAACAACAACTTGTAATTATATACAGTCTTTAATGTAGTAAACATTCCAAAGCACTTTACAGGCGTGTTATCATGCAAAATCTGACACTGAGCCACATAAGTGGATGTTAGGGCAGATTACCAAAAGCTTGGTCAAAGAGGGAGGTCTTGAGGAATGCCTTAAAGGAGGAGAGATAAGTAGAGAGGTGGAAAGGTTTAGGGAGCGTTTCAAGCGTTTGGGGCCTAGACACGGCTGCCATTGGTGGCGCGATTAAAATTGGGGATGTGCAAGAGTCCAGAATTGGAGGAGTGAGGGTACCTCAGAGGGTTGTAGGGCTGGAGTAGATTACAGAGATAGGGAGGGGCGAGACTCTGAAGGGATTTCAAAACAAGGATGGTAGTTTTAAAACCGAGGCATTGCTCAGCTGGCAGCCAGTGTATGTCAATGAGTACAGGGGTGATGGGTGATTTTGGTGCATATTAGGACACAGGCAACAGAATTTTGGATGATTTGTGGTTTATTGAGGGTAGAAGACAGAAGGCTGGCCAAGAGTGCATTGGAGTAGTCAGGTCTAGAGATAATGAGGAATTCACTTAATCTGAATACGTGAGAGTGTGTGGTTTGCCAATGCATGCCTCCTTTCCTTGTTGCTAATGGGAGCTGTCTGATGGGAACTTCTTTGTGTGCAGACTCATTTCCTGGATTCTCTAAACTGCTAACTTCTCCTGCTAGAATAGGCTTTTGTTTTATTGGCGTAATCCTCAGCCAAGACCGTAACTGAATCATTATTGGATTAGCATCTGTAAGTACCGTGGCTGATGCCTGTAATTCGGGCATTATATGACTAAGCAGAGAGATAATGATAAGTGTACATTCAGCCATAATATCTGTGCAATCGTTAGCAGCACTGATCAGTGTTGTGTGAAGGACCAGCTCGTTTCACAGCAAAACCCAATCGCAGGAACAATCCAACACCTTAGATGGTCAGTCCATATTCTACACAATCTCAGCTTTTTATCTAATCACCTCTGTATCGTTGCTGAAGCCCAGGCACAAAACAATCCTCATGCATTCTATTCACTGATAATAAACTAATGCTAACAGATCAGACTTTCTGCAAATTCTGAAGGTTCTGGCAGGATCCTCGATGACGACCACGTTATCACTGGAGCGAGAATCAGGGTTAATGTTTCAGATCGATGACCTTTTATCAGAACTGGGAAAAGTTATAAATGTATTAGGTTTCGAGCAAGTGAAAGGGGGAAATGTGGGAAGAAGAACAAAAGGGAAGGTCTGAGATTGGGTGGAGAGCAGGAGAGATTAAATAATGAACAGTTTTATGGTGCAAGACCAAAGGAAGTGGTAATGGGAAAATAAAGGAATACAAGGTGTGTCTACAGGAGGTGTGAGTGGCAGAATAGCTGCGGTCTGAATGCAAAATGAAGGAAATAAGAGAGAAATGAGAGAAAAATAGCAACCCAGCAAAGAAACACGAAATAAGATGGAGATGAGGAGAAGTTTCTTCTCTGAGGGTTGTTAATCTTTGGAATTCTCTACCCCCGTGAGCAGTGGAGGCTGGGTCATTGAAATATTCAAGGCTTAGTTAGACAGATTTTTGATCTCTAAAGGAGTCGAGGGTTGTGGGTGGGGTGGGGGGGGGGGGGGTGGGTGCAGACAGGAAAGTGGCGTTCAGACCTCGATCAGATCAGCCAGGATTTTATTGAATGGTGGAGCATGTTCAAGGGGCTGAATGGCCTACTGCTGCTCCTATTTCTTATGTTCTTCTTTAAAATGGGGGCAGAGGTTATGATCTAAAATCGCTGAACTCAACGTTGAGTCTGATGTTGAATAGCACCTCATCCTCCGTCTAGGCACCTTTGGCCTTGCATTGTGAAACCGTTTGTCATTTAATCTCTCCTGCCCTGAGAGCAGAGCAACAATATTGGAAAAAGTACGTAAACTTATCACAGACCTTTTCTTTTGTTCTTCTCACTCTCTTCCCTTCCACTTGTTCAAAACTAACACATTTCTAACTTCTCCCAGTTCTGATGAAAGGTTACAGACCTGAAACGTTGGGCTGAATTTTGTTGGGCGGCAGGGGTCCCGATGACAGGCCTGAAAGCTGTTGGGGGGGGGGGGAGGGGGGAGGCGACACTGCCTTGGCAGTTTATGGGATCCCCCGCCGGCCGCATTTTGGGCCCATCTGGCAACTAATTAGTTGCCGGCGGAGCTCTTATGCCTTTAAGGGATGAGAACCTGCCTCCAAGAGCTGCTGGCCAATTGAGGTCCAGCAGCTCTTCAGTCTTAGCAGCGCCACTGGGAGCGCTGGCCACTGCTGGGAGTGCACCCAGCTGAGACGATGCAGCAATGGGATCCCTCAGAACAAGGTTCGGGGTCGCGGGGCAAGTCATGCAGACCCCGGCGAGCGGGGTGTGGGGGTAAGTGAGGGCAGAGGGTGGTGGTGGCCATTGCCACCGGAGGGCCTCTCCGTAGGCCACAGAGCGTCCAAAGAGGAGGGCCCAGCCCCCCTCCCAGAGTCCACAGGGAGGCTGCCAGGGTTTACCAGGTGGTCTGCCCACATGGCAACAGGAAGAGGCCCTTAATTAGCCACTTAAGCGGTATAATTGGTCTCTGGGCAGGAGGGCCATCCTCCACTTTCGCCGTCACTGGCAAAATGCTATGGTGGCGGGAAAGTGACAGACACTCCACCCCTCCGCCTCCCCTCACCATTTTACGGGCCCCCTTCACCTCCGAGCCTGTATCGAGAGAGCTGGTAAAATCCAATCTATTAACTCTGTTTCTGTCTCCACGGATGCTGCCTGACATGCTGAGTGGTTCCAGCATTTTCTATATTTATTTCAGATTTCCAGCACCCGCAGTATTTTGCTTTTGCATTATCACTGGATAATGAATAATCTGATCTGTTATTAATTTATTTTGGTTTACGTACTTTTTCAATATTGTTATTATGCTCTCAGTCATCGAAATGCCACTATTTGTCTTGCATCTTTATGTCAGGTAAAGTTTGCGTCAAGGCAACTGACTCTGCCACAGCTTGGCACATGGCAAATCACCTTGCATCTCTCAGCTAGTGATCTTTGACACCAATACCAATTGCACCTTTTAGTTCTTTCATTTGTTCAAGATGAGAAACAATGGAACTTGCCCATGGAGCTGAATTTGATGAATAGATCTTAGGCTGATTAATAGAGCCAAGTCTGATTAATTGCTGAGGCTCAAATTCAGACTTGGGCCCTCCAGGGAATCTGCTCGAGCCACTGAATTACCAAACACAATTGTCCTTAATTTTTCTACACATTTCATAGAAAAGTGCTTGAATAGAAGGAGATTGTAATGCCCAGAAGTGCACGAAATGAAGTGATGCTGCGTAGGTTGGATTTCTTACTCAAAGACCAATTACTACATCAAAATGGTAAGAACATGACAAGTCAGATCCACTTAACAGATCCCCGTTGCCCTGAAACAAGCTAACCTGGCTCGATTGGTCATGTTGGTAATTTGGGAAGATTTTCCTGGCATTTATTTAGCTGACGTTTTATTACAGCATAATTACTGCACAGACGTTTTGTACTCTTTCATACCTCTTATGCTTTAATCAACCGAACATTGGCAATTTTTTTTCATGTGCGTTTAATATTATAAAAGTAAAATTTGAGAAACTGCCCAGAATTGGTGAATACCGTTCATAGGAGGTCATCCATGCCAGAGCTACCGAGGTTAATTCCACAGCCTGCTCTTTCCCTTCAACTTTTGATGCTTTTGCTTTTCAAACATTTATTTAATTCCCACTTAAATGTCATGATTGATTTAGTTTCAGTGGTTACTTGTGGTAATGCATTCCATATTCTTTACATGGGAACAGTTCTTCTAACCTGCCTCTTTATACGATTAGGGCTTGTTCCCAAGTCACTGACCAGTGGAAATAATCTTTTACTATTCAGCTTCTGAAACCCTCGTAATTTTGAACATTTCAATGAGATTCTCCTATTTAGCATCCTTTATTTAAATTATTCCCTAAACAAACTGATATTAAAATTTATACCCAGAACAGAAACACTGTAGCTTCCTTAAAAGGCTGAAACATGGAATCCAATGTTGTCAGGACAGCCCATAACAGCAATATCTCATTGAATGGAGTTTATTTTCGGAGCTGTGAGTTAGTGCTGGCAGGTTTTAAGTGCTATGTTGCAGAGTAACTCCAGGACGTGAGTTACTGCTGTCCAAATCCAGTGTGATCTTTCATGAAACCTGCTAAATGTCAAAGCTATGACAATAATTGGAACATTGATTGAAAGCTGCAGATCACTGAAGACAATGCTCTCTTCCTTCTCCCATATCAGTGGGTCTCAGGTTGGAGGTTTACAATGCCTTTGTGACACTGACAAAACATGAAATTCCACTGGAAACCGATGACCTCTCACTTCATGAGAGGGACCCATAGATAACACACATGTGACCTTTGGAAACTCAGTCAGAAGTGGGTCACCTGCAGGTCGTTTTCCATCACCTGTGAACCTACGACCGTCTTCGATTTGTTTTTGCTCAGTTTCTTTTTAATTCTGTTCCTTTTAGGGGTATTTATTATGTTAATTTAAAATTCCAATTTTCCTAAATCCTGTGTTTCTGACTTGAATGTTGCATTATCCCCTGCTGGAGGCATTTTATTCTTTTATAGTAAGTCAAAAAGGAGCCTCTGTCTCAATTTTAGTTGAGGTAGGCACCTGTCGGAAAAGTCCTGACTCTGGACAGGTGTTCATTTGTCAAACTGTTCTTCTGTTTGAGAAAGGCTGATGCGATGAAATGAATGGTGACAAAGTATGTTACCCTGTTGCAAAGCATGACTTGCATTCACTTGCTAATGGTGCAATCTTTTAGGCAGGCTAGAGCTAAATGGGACAAGTGAGGGGTTTAGGGAGGGAAAGGAGATGAAGTAGGGGTAGGGGCAATACAGTGGAATAAGGACATGGGAAGCCTAGGACAGGGCTACGGTAGGATGTCGTACCATGCTTGGCAACAGCCTCAGTCAGATTACTTGTGGGAAATGAGAAACACTCTCTACACTTGGAGTTTAACAGTAGGATGTGGAAGAGAAGGTATCTGAGTCCATGGATCTGTGGTAAATGTGGTGGCCCATTCTGTTGAGTCCTTCGACCTGTGGTGGAGCATCTTCCTGAGTCCCCAGATCTGCGATGGATATGATCGACCATTTTGCTGAATCCTGTCTCTCCTGTAATTTGGAGGACTGGCTGTGGACAGCAGACTGGGTTCATGGCACCACATCACTTGGAGACTTGACCAGTGCCTTTAAATGGATTTACAGTTTGGATCAGACATTATTAGAAATGAAGCAATACCCACACGCCTCAGTAGGACAAGACTTGGTACCTGGGGGTGGAGATGGGACACCATCATTAGTGCTCAGCACCTGGGGAGGGCATCTGCAATTGATTCATTGCACCAACATGGGGTGTGGGCAAGGTTGTTGGGGGAAGGGGTGATGTTGGTGTGGGGAAGATTGTCACTGCTGAAACCCAACTCATGGTATTGGGGGCTCCATTCAACACCTCAGGGAAGGAACGCCCATCATTTGAGATTCTGCACTGGGTGGGGCAGGTTGGGCTCCATTGCTTCTCCTTCATCCAGTTCAGAACTCCGGATTAAGGTCCAAATGACAGCAGCTCCTGTATCTAATTTTGTGTGCAATTTTTCGACTCTCAAAACATTTTGTTGCATGATATAAAAATGACATAATTTCCGTCAAAATTAAAAATGCTCGCTGAATTTGTATTGTGTCAGAAATTAAACTTAATGGCTTCCTTTCAGGCCTCAGGCCTCCCTGGCCATATTTCTCATCTTTTTCCAGTTCATTTGACAGTTGTGTCCTTCCCTTGCTCCTCTGATGCCTTTCTCCTTTGGTTGTCCATTTTTGTTGAAAAGGAACACTGTCCTTGTGCCAGCTTTGTGCAAATAAATGGACAGGATCCTGCGGCGGTATTTACTAGATCTCATCTTTCAACCCCTGCAACAAATTCCTTCTGTTGTACAGAAGATGCAATGTCTGTCAGCTTAATAGATTTAGTTCAAAGCTGTAGCCCAGAACCACCTTATCAGTGCAGGTCTAGAATAAACAAGGAGATGCACCTTCCTGGAGCATGAAGCCTCTCAGAAAAAACGCTTTGAGTAGCAAATCAGAATGTACCAAACAACCTGGGATTAAAGAGAAGAACAAGGCAAAGTCAAATGAAACACTTACAGCATCAAAAAGAGTGCGGGAGAAAAGAGAAAGATTAGGAATAATGGAAACCTGAAATAAAAGCAGAAAATACTGGAAATTCATCAACTCCACAAGGCAACTGTTTCTTTTACATAATTAACAAATGTTCTAATATAATAATCCTTGCTTTTATCACTTCGCTTCACAAATGATACATTACATCTGAAAGAGAGTGACTGTAGGGCAGGCATACAGCAGAGAATACTGGCCATGACTCTGTCAGCATGTCAAAGAGGAAAGTCAGGTTAATATTCCAGGACCGGGTTGGGGGGATCAGGGTGGGGAGGGGGTGGGGGGGGGGGTGAAATCATTCATCAAAACAGGCATGTAAGTGCACTGCAGCCCCTTTCCTTACCTTATCCTCCTGCCAGTTCTGATAGTGTGTTCCAGTGGAAACGTTAACCCGCCTTTTCTCTTTGACAAGCTGACAGGCCTATTGTGTGTCGGCAATAATTTCCTGTTCATTATGAAAAAGAATGTTAATCTGTTGGCTGCGTGTCAACAATGTTGCTGAATTTGATTTATTTTTCCTTTCCTATATATTACTGTTTGGAAGCTGAACTTGTACAGAAATATTCAAGGCTGCATTCGTCACAATGGCCTCTTTCTGTATTGCTCTAAGCTGACGCGGTAATAATCCACGTGATGCAGTTTGGAATTTTCAGTACGGCAACAGGTTCCAGATGTGCAGAGGCAGATGTGAGGCTGAGTTGGGTATGAGACTCTCCTGCGGTGTCTTCACAGCTCTTACCCGAGTGGGCGCTGGGTAACTTTACATTGCATGGCATAGTTTAATCAACGAGAGGCTAAAACCGCTTGGCATTATTTCAGGCTGTGCCATTTAACTAGCCCATTGGTTAAGTGTTGAAATGTGCTAATGTTTTTCTCATATTGCAACGTTACTCTTTATGTAGCTAGTTAATGGCCCACATTCTCAATGTTGCAACTGTTAATACTTTTTTATGTAAATATGTCAAAATCTCAAAACACAGCTGCTTAAACCAGAATAAATATTATATTTAACATCTGCTACATCCAGTTGACGCTGACTTTGCAGCAGTACGTATATAGTGCATTCAGGTTCACCATTGCCATTATGTAGATCAGGGTAAGAAAGAACAGTACAGCACAGGAACAGGCCATTTGACCCTCCAAGCCTGCGCCGATCATGATGCCTGTCTAAACTAAAACCTTCTGCACTTCCGGGGTCCGTATCCCTCTATTCCCATCCTATTCATGTATTTGTCAAGATGCCTTTTAAACATCGCTATCGTACCTGCTTCCACCACCTCCCCCGGCAGCAAGTTCCAGGCACTCACCACCCTCTGTGTAAAAAAACTTGCCTCGCACATCCCCTCTAAACTTTGCCCCTCGCACCTTATACCTCTGTCCCCTAGTAACTGACTCTTCCACCCTGGGAAAAAGCTTCTGACTATCCACTCTGTCCAGGCCACTCATAACTTTGTAAACCTCTATCATGTCGCCCCTCCACCTCCGTCGTTCCAGTGAAAATAATCTGAGTTTATCCAACCTCTCCTCATAGCTAATACCCTCCAGACCAGGCAACATCCTGGTAAACCTCTTCTGTACCCTCTCCAAAGCCTCCACATCCTTCTGGTAGTGTGGCGACCAGAATTGCACGCAATATTCCAAGTGTTGCCTAACTAAGGTTTTGTACAGCTGCAGCATGACTTGCCAATTTTTATACTCTATGCCCCGACCGATGAAGGCAGGCATGCCGTATGCCTTCTTGACTACCTTATCCACCTGCGTTGCCACTTTCAGTGACCTGTGGACCTGTACGCCCAGATCTCTCTGCCTCTCCTAAGGGTTCTGCCATTTACTGTATACTTCCCACCTGTATTAGATCTTCCAAAATGCAGTACCTCACATTTGTCCAGATTAAACTCCATCTGCCATTTCTCCGCCCAAGTCTCCAACCAATCTATATCCTACTGTATCCTCTGACAATCCTCATCACTATCCGCAACTCCACCAACCTTTGTGTCATCCGCAAACTTACTAATCAGACCAGCTATATTTTCCTCCAAATCATTTATATATACTACAAACAGAAAAGGTCCCAGCACTGATCCCTGTGGAACATCACTAGTCACATCCCTCCATTCAGAAAAGCACCCATCCACTGATACCCTCTGTCTTTCTTGACTGAGCTAGTTCTGTATCCAACTTGCCAGCTCCCCTCTGATCCCATGTGACTTCACCTTTTGTACCAGTCTGCCATGAGGGACCTTGTCAAAGGCTTTACTGAAGTCCATGTAAACAACATCCACTGCCCTTCCTTCATCAATCATCTTTGTCACTTCCTCAAAAAACTCAATCAAGTTAGTGAGACACGACCTCCCCTACACAAAACCATGCTGCCTATCGCTAATAAGTCCATTTGTTTCCAAATGGGAGTAAATCCTGTCCCGAAGGATCCTCTCCAATAATTTCCCTACCACTGATGTAAGGCTCACCGGCCTGTAATTTCCTGGATTATCCTTGCTACCCTTCTTAAATAAAGGAACTACATTGGCTATTCTCCAGTCCTCTGGGACCTCACCTGTAGCCAATGAAGATACAAGGATTTCTGTCACGGCCCCAGCAATTTCCTCCCTTGCCTCCCTCAGTATTCTGGGGTAGATCCCATCAGGCCCTGGGGAATTATCGACCTTAATGTTTTTCAAGACGCCCAACACCTCCTCCTTTTTGATATCGACATGACCCAGACTATCTACACTCCCTTCCCTAACCAGTTACAGACCAGCTGAGACACTTTGATTGGACAATGCAAAGGTTTCCCTGAGCTCCAATTACCAAGTTCAACGTACTTTTTCTCCTCCATACATGGTCACTTTTTTGGAATCAAGACTCACTGCAATGAGTCTTACTAAGGCTCCAAAACTGTGGTTCCCCTAACCTCCCTCAGGCTCCTCTTCTTCCTGCAATCTACAAGCTATTAAACTCCAAGCTGGAGCTGATAATAACTCTTTATTTATCTTTGTCTTCTTCAATACTCGTTTCAATCCAGCTCTTTGCATAGTCGAAATTGACTCTTCCTTTGGTGTCCTACACTACGGACCTTGGCCCTTCCTCTCGTGCCTTGTATTGTGGACCTTAGCCCATCCTCTGATGGCCTGTATTATGGGCCTTGGCTCTTCCCTGGTGGCATCCTGTGCTAGGAACCTTGATCCTTCCCCCAGAGTACTGGAGTGACAACTGGAAATATGAGGTGTAAGGGCAGCAGGCTCATCCACAGCATCTTTTGACTCTTGGAAGGGGTGGTCCAAATTGGGTTAGTAGAAAAAATTCACCCAAGGTACCCAGTCCTGATTATTGTCCAGTGACCCCTGCTGCAGTGCTCGTGTGGGTTATCAAGAGAGGACTCAGCAGGTTCAGTTTTGGTTGCCCTACTCACCAGTGCTAGCCATCAGTGTCAATAGTTACACATGAAAAAGGCCATTTGGGCATGGTATCGGAGTGCAGCTGGCACCAATGAAACCTTATTCCAGCAAGGAGTCACTACCCTCGGGATAGGAGAGGAGAAAACTGGTTTGGCAAATATTTAAAACAAAATAGTGAGAATGGTGGTGGGGTGGGGAGTCAGCTCCTCAACTGAGACCTCGTTATATCTGGGTGAAATTTCTGCGAATGTGAATGAAAATTATGAAAACTGCCCATTATGCTATCCGTTGTTGGGTTGAGATTCCACATAATTGAATCAAGTGAGCTACCCGACTCAATGCAGCTCATGTGAGCTAAACATGGTGACATAGGACTCCGCAGACCCTGGCAAGGAGGTGGAAATGCACTGGGGCAAGACTTTTATCCACTGCTTCACTCTCACCATGATCCATCCCAAATTGCAGTGATGGGGATGTGACCGCTACGGATAGAGAAAGAATTTGCATTGTAATAGTCGCTTCCACATTCTTAAGGAGTCCCAAAGTGCTTCACAGCTAATGAAGTACTTTTGAAATGTCGTCGTGTATAAAGCCTGGCAGCCAATTTGTGCACAGCAACAGGAATGTGATAATGACCAAATATTCTGTTTAAATGATGCTGATTGAGGGATAAATATTGGCCAGGACACTGGGGAGAACTCCCCTCTTCCTGCTTCTCTGTGAATAGTGCCCTGGGATCTTGGATGTCAAGCCTAAGAGGGCTGATGGGGGCCTTGTTTTAACATCTCATCCAAAAGATGGCATCTCCAAGGGAGCAACACCCCTTTGTAACCACGCTACATTGTCAGCCTACATTTTGTCCTCAAGTCTCTGAAGTGGGACTTGAACCCACAGCCTTCTGATTCAGAGGTGACTGAGCTACTGCCAAGCTAAGGCTGCCATGGAACCACAATAGAGGGGTCCTTATGCAGTGCCGCTGCAATCTCGAAGAGGTCCTCAGTTTCTCAGAAAGAGGGGTTGAGTTGCAGTAGGGCTGCACTGTGTAGAAGCAGGCATCGGGCTGAAGTAGGGCAGTACTGTGGGTGCGGGGATTGAGCTGCTGTAGGACTGGGCTATGCTGCTGTGATTTTTTTCCACTGTAATTTTGCTCGATTACACAACCCCGGTGGAGCCAGGAAATATCTACAACAATAGATCACATCTGCTCAAGAGGTACGTTGTGTGTTTAGCTTATTAGATGCGATTACGAGGCTGACTGAATTGTAAATCAGATATTCACGGTCGAATTAGGCCTAATTTCAGTCGGTGTGTTGAAGACCCAAATTTACAGAAATGTCAATTGGTCAGCCCCCTCTTACTTCAGCAATATCCGACCCACGTCCCACTGCGACATGACATTATTCCGGCCACTTCTTACTTTAAGGAGTATTTCTTGAGAGAACAGATATTCCCACTCACAATATTCCCACTCACAGTATGCAGCAGACAAAATTACTCGCATGTTAGCACCATGATTGGTGTTGAAATAGCTAAGGATGCAGTTGAAAAAAGCTTAGTGTCCTTAGCAGACTTGACCCTTAAAATGTCTGAGCAATGCAGAGCAGCAAAACCAATAGAATGCCAAATGATATAGCCAAAACAATAGACTGCAAATCTGAAGAAGGATTGCTCAACCTGTACAGTGCTCTGATCAGCCCACGCTTTGAGTAGTGTGTCCAGTTCTGGTTATTGAGACACAACGGAGAGCTTCAAGCCCTGGATGCTGTGCAAAGAAAAGCTACATTACTGATCCCCAGTCTTAGAGGTCTGAATTATGAGCAACCTGGCGAAATCTGGGCACTTCAGCCTTCACATGAGTTAACTGTGTGGTTATCTTAAAGTAGTGTACATAATTGTAAATGATGAGGAAAAGGTAAATCCGGAAAATTACTCTAAAATAAATTGAGACTGTGGGCAGGATTTTCCGGCGATCGTCGGGACTCCGATGTGGGCTCAGATGGGGGTCCCGAACCTACCCAGGTCGTTAGCGCGGAGCAACCTTCCTAGAGGAGGCCTCTGAATTGGTCACCTTCTCGCTCTCCGGTGGGCTTGCAAGGCTGCAGGCCCGATCAGAGGGCCTTCAGTGTTGTCAGACCAGCACCCCACCTGGAGAGGTGGGCGCTGCTGAAGCAGGCAGGCGAGGGTGCCTCAACATGGAGGCCCCTTATGGTGCCTGCACAGATTTAATGAAATAAAGACTCCCGATGCTGGTAGGGATATTAACTTGGAGGGGAAATCCCTCTGCAGGGTACTGGATGACGGGGCTGTGGCCTTTCATTCCCATGGTCCCAGAATTGGGACACGGAGCATCTGGCTGGGATAGCCCCCTAGCCTGCCGCTGCGTGGCTGCCCCAAGACAGCTGACGGCCTATGCACATGGCAGTTGGGGGGGAGGGGGTGCGGGGGGCGCTCCTATATCAGTAAAATACCAGTGCCGTCCCAAAATGGCCCCTAAATGAAGTCTTATTTGGACTAATTGGTTGCCCGTCCCAGTGGAGTGGGCAGTCAACCTTATTCCCAGTCCACCCTTGAGAAAGCCCCTAGAGTAGGAATGCGTAGGGGAGACATTCCGACGTGGCCCCCACCTATTTTCCCGTCATTCCCCCCCTACCCCCATTTCCAACCCCATCTCAATGGAGCTGGGAAAGTCCAGCCCAGTGACTCCAGAGGTCGCCATTTTAAGTAGAGAAAAGTAAATATAGAAAGCTTTCCTTTGTACACACACACTGATCAATGCATGCTATGGAGTCCTGAAGTGCCTTTCTGTATAAAAGGTGCTATATAAATTCCAGTTCTTATAGATAGAGTTTTAGAAGTGAAAACCCTGGAATCATTTAAGTACCGCATGGATGTTGCAGTGGAAAGACTTTATGGTCTGTCCAGATGGATGAGCTACAGCGGATCCAAATGGCCTTTCTGATTTATAATTATCTTGTGACCTCTGAGGGAGAAAGTTCGGGGGAGAAGCCAGCAGTGATGCTTTGAGATGGGTGTGTAAGGAGAGTCAGATGAGTTGAGTGGGGTAGTTGGGGGCAAAAATAGAGTGGCACCTTGTCCGGGCTGGGCCAGAAGAAAGGTACCAGCTTGACCTGGGTTGGAGCTGGGAGAAAAATGCCAACATGAACTGGAGGTTTTGGAAGGTGAGGGTGTCTCAGTGAACAGTGTGGAGAGTTAGAGGGAGTACAGTGTCTCTGTGAATTGGAACAGGAGTTGGGGGCGGGGAGGGGGGGGGTGTAGGGCGGGGGGCGATTCTCGGGCACCTTTTAAATATCAGCTTTTTGAAAGCTGTTGGTCCGTTCTTGACTAGTTTTCCAACTTGCCATATATGATTTGCCCAGCTCATTTTATTTACGGCTGTAATTCAGGGCACTGGAAACTGGGGCTTCCTGGGTCTCAACAAAGCAACAACATAGTCCTTGTTGTTTTTGTGAGGGACATGGATTATTATCTGGTGGTACATTTGGGGTGTATGTTTCCTATTCTGATTGGGTACATGTGTCCATGGTAATCCAATGGGAATGTGCATTTCAAGGTCCTAAGGGGATGTGTAAATATCCTTTTGTAATGATATCAGTTTAATAAACGTAAAAATATTACTCCCCAGTCACCCCACTGGGGCAGTGTAATACTAATCATCCAACCAGGGTCCAGTAAATTCCAAGTCACCCACCGAATCACAGAATCATTACAGTGCAGAAGGAGCCCCACAACAGGACAGCACAGTAGCAGTCAACAGCAGGGAGTCTGGAGTGCCAGGATAGTGCAGCACTAGTTACACGACTTTGGATTGTGTATTTTAGTCATCCCATCATTGGCAGTACCAGATACTGCATAGTACTGTGTCAGGGTGGTGCAATACCAATTAACTCTCTGGTGTCAGTGCAGTACCAGCCAACATCGGGATAGTGCAATATCAACCATTTCAGCAGCGACAGGCCTCAACCTGGTCCAGCTTGTTACAGGAACATTTACAGTTACAGGAGAGTGACAAAAGGTCATTCAGTGCATCAAACCGGCACCTTACACAAGCTACCTCATCTCACACTCTGATGATTTACTTTGCTGATTTAGTTTATGTAACAGAGTGTAGGGCAGCCCATCTAAGAAAGGCCAGACCAGCTTCAGGCAATAAGTTGCAAGGCCGCAGCCTTATTGGTTCCTCAGGATGTGTTTCATTAAACATCTCTGGAATACACTGCCACAACACAATGCAAAAAGCAAACTATGACATTCTTGCAAAAGGGGAGAGAGATGTTTTACATGAAAAATAGCCAAGTATCTGTTGTGCACAAAATGCCTCAGATCTCAAATGACAATCTTGCAGCATTCATGCCCTGAAGAAGCATTTTTGTTTAATTGTAAAGTGACAGAAGTTTGAGACGGCCTTCGCTCCTACAGGCCTCTATCTGTGTAATTACAAACCACAATAGAACATGTTCAGAAAGTGTAGCAGTACATGTCTGCTGGTTGTGTTTTTAATTGAAAAATCAATCATTTACTTATGTGGAACAATGTTCTTGTAGTGTAATATCGGGCTGCACAATAGCCGAGGAAGTATTAACGTGTCGTAGCTGATGCAATGGACAGCACGCAATGGATGCGTTAACTGCTTGAGGACAATTATGAGCCATGGGTCTTTCTGTCTACAGCAGTGTGTGCTTTACCACAGCTGTCATTGTCAGGAAAGATTTATTATTAAAAAGCATGAAGCTGATCCCAAACACACTGACACACCGTGGAGCTCTGCTTATTCATGAGAGTGAGATGCATTCAAATGGGTGACGCACTTAAACCAAAATAAGCAAGTCTCATTCTAAGTGAATTTCCATCAGTGCAGCATTGACAAAACTGAAGCTGTTCCTCTTGGCTTCCACCAACCCCAACTCAACCAGTCTGCCCAGTGACCATCTCAGGCTAAATCTGCAGGTATATGACTCTAACATCCTACTAAATGCAGAACTCAGTTTCATGCTGCAGATCTGTCCCATTCCCCAGATGCATTTCTTTCCCTTCTGAAATATTTTCCACTGCTTCATCTCCTAATCCTAATAAATATCTTCAACATTGGCCTCACCAAGTCCCCACCTCCACCTTTCAGCAACTTCAACGAGCTTTGAATTCTACAGCTTGCATCAATTCCCACAAAGAGTCCTGCCATCCATCTGTGCCATGCTTTGGGCCTCCCTTTGCTTCAGCAATTTGATTTTCAGTGGCTCATCCTCATCTTCAAATCTCTCCATGCAGCCATGGGGATTTTTTTCAGTCATCTGTCGCTGCCTCATCCAGTCAGAGTGATCCCCTCCAGCCACACATCTTCGCCTCACCCAATCAGTGATCTTCTCCATCCTTATGTCATTTCTGTACCCGGTCAAAACGATCCTCTGTAGCCATACATACTCACCCACCCCCCCTATCAGAACAATATACACTTACTTTATATCCTCCCATGCACTTTTATTACTCTGAATCCATCTTGTTGCTTGTTCCAGGCTCCCTCCGCTGCTCTAACAGAGGCTAATCTTTCAATTACTACTATTCCCTGAAATTCTCATTCATTCCCATTCTCACTCCCTCTTTTCAGCAGCCACTGAAACCCCCTTTTTTTTCACTCTGGCTCAATCTCTCACTTTTTCCTCTCTCTGCTTGATGTCCTATTTTCTTTGTTAAGGGCTCCAAGATGTTCTTTTATGTGAGAAATGTGATATAAACATAAGTTTTTAAATGAGAGTTAACAGATCTGCCTGGTCAGAAGGTTTACAAGGCTTTGGGCTACTGAAGCTGTGAATGGAGACATTAGCCCTGATTGTCACTCAAGTGGGATTTCCAAGCAGCAGAGAGGAGTACTGATCAAACACTGTGGAGTTTTAACTCTACAGTGTACATGTTATTTTACTCTGCATGGATGCCAGCCTGTTTGAATGGCTTGACTCCCTGTCAAGAGGGGAACACTTCAGAGCAGGGTGCAGGGGTGGAGCAGATAGATATCCTGCTGCTGGGATACAATTGCGCGGGGTGGGGGAGCGGGGTTGCTGTGGTTGGGTGACTAAAAGGGTCAGGGTGATTGTGGTGGTCAGTGACCAGTCGAGGCTGCGACCATTGAGGTGGGTCTGATCATAGTGAGAGAAGCAGGTTTGGTTAGGGCACTGAGAGGAAGCACTCCTGCTTCTCATGGCCTACGACTGTGCTGAAAAGGCCCTTGCCTCTTCCACACAGCCATCCACGCCTCCCTTTAGCTGCCAGGTTTTCTGGGAGCAGGTTAGGTACCTGCTTTCCTTTCCATCTCCATCAAAACCGGAAGTGGGCGGGTTTGAGGCAGGTTGGATTCAGGCTTGAGATTTAAAAAAATTATTTACATTGCATCTGACCCAAACCCACCCATTTTTGAGGGATTAAAATGCCCCCATTGTCTGTATAAAGAATTCAGTCAATTAAAGCTTAAGCTTAGTTTTGAGACATGGGGATGTATTTTCTTATCCATTGGTAGGTTGAGACATTTGGAGGAGCTTGAATGGATTGTGTCGTAGCTGCACACGGGCTTCTAACAGCTAAAGACATCAGGCAAATCTGAACTGTTCATTAAGCAAAGTTGGTCATCAGGCAATTTTAGTTTAGATCACAAATACATCTTAAAGCCAATTCTCAAAGAGGGGCTGATACTAGTGATGGTGGCTGAGGTTTCAAGTGGTCCTGATTATAAAGATTACAGAGGAACATACATGACCAGAAAAGACTGCATCCAGATTAACCAATGTGTTAAAATGTGGGAAATTCAGCTGCTCATTTTGACAAAACTAATTACAATAATTACAAATAATTACTCATTACTCTGGCAAAAAAGAATTAATGCTAGGGCAGTGAGTGGATCTGAGCACGTCTGCTATTTGTGACCTGTTGATGTCCTTGAATATTTTATTGTGGTGATGCTGTTTATTTAACACCCTCCTGTTGTTTCAGGTGCTGAATTTGTTGATGCAGTGCAGAGAGTCTCATTAAAATTCAGAACCGTCTCCCAATCTGTCCTCTGATTTCTCAATCATAGCCTCTATCACTGATTTTATTCCCCGCTGTTAGGGGTTCCTCTGCCTTAACGTCCCAGTTTCAGGTTCACCTCCTGTTAATGCAGTATCTTTGTTTACAAGATGTACACCAATGTGATAAGGCATTCCCCTAATGACTCGATGGGTAAATGCAAAACCCAGTGTGATATGAGACGTATTGCCAAGGAAGATCTCGGTATCCATCCTGGACTGTGCTGAGCTAACTGATCTCAGCTGGGGCAGCAATAAGAACAACAGTTTTGCTATACTTGACCTGGGAGTGCTTTACAGGATAGTATAGAGGGAGCTTCACTCTATTTAATTTGTGCTGCACCTGATCTGGGTGCATTTTATGCTGTGTGAGACTTTCTTGGGTTTTTTTACTCACTCAAACCTATAAAAGGTTTTGACCCACGAATTACAAGAGACTAAATTGATGACTCACTCAAAGGTTGTTATGCTTAATGGGGTTAATTTATTTGTAGCCACGATTACATAGAAACATAGAAAATAGGAGCAGGAGTAGGCCATTCGGCCCTTCGAGCCTGCTCCGCCATTCATTATGATCATGGCTGATCATCCAACTCAGTAACCTGTTCCCACTTTCCCCCCAATATCCTTTGATCCCTTTTGCCCCAAGAGCTATATCTGACTCCTTCTTGAAAACATACAATGTCTTGGCCTCAACTGTTTTCTGTGGTAGAAAATTCCACAGGCTCACCACTCTCTGGGTGAAGTAATTTCTCCTCATCTCAGTCCTGAAAGGTTTACCCCGTATCCTTAGACTATGACCCCTGGTTCTGGACTCCCCCATCATCGGGAACATCCTTCCTGCATCTACCCTGTTAAGTCTTGTTAGAATTTTATAGGTTTCTATGAGATCCCCCCTCACTCTTCTGAATTCCAGCGAATATAATCCTAACCGACTCCTCATACGTCAGTCCCGCCATCCTAGGAATCAGTCTGGTAAACCTTCGCTGCATTCCCTCTATAGCAAGAACATCCTTCCTCAGATAAGGAGACCAAAACTGAACACAGTACTCCAGGTCACCAAGGCCCTGTATAATTGCAGCAAGACATCCCTACTCCTGTACTCGAATCCTCTCGCTATGAAGGCCAACATACCATTTGCCTTTTTTGCCACCTGTTGGACCTGCATGCTTACCTTCAGTGACTTGTGTACGAGAACACCCAGGTCTCGTTGCATATTCCCCTCTCTCAGTTTATAGCCGTTCAGATAATACTCTGCCTTCCTGTTTTTGCTACTAAAGTGGATAACCTCACATTTATCCACATTATACTGCATCTGCCTTACATTTGCCCACTCACTCAACTTGTCCAAATCACCCTGAAGCCTCTCTGCATCCTCCTCACAATTCACCCGCCCACCCAGTTTTGTGTCATCTACAAATTTGGAGATATTACATTTAGTTCCCTCAACTAAATCATTAAAATATATTGTGAATAGCTGGGGTCCTAGCACCGATCCCTGTGGTACCCTAGTCACTGCCTGCCATTCGGAAAAAGACCCGTTTATTCCTACTCTTTGTTTCCTGTCTGCCAACCAATTTTCTATCCATTGCAATACACTACCCCCAATCCCATGCGTTTTAATTTTACACGCTAATCTCTTCTGTGGGACTTCGTTGAAAGCCTTCTGAAAGTCCAAATAAACCACATCCACTGGCTGTCCCTCATCAACTCTACTAGTTACATCCTCGAAGAATTCTAGTAGATTTGTCAAGCATTTCTCTTTCGTAAATCCATTCTGACTCTGTCCGATTCTACCACTGTTTTTTCACTGAGTCTGTGCTGACCATCAACCACCCATTTATACTAATCCTACACTAATTCCATATTCCTACCACATCCCCACCTGTCCCTATATTTCCCTACCACCTACCTATACTAGGGGCAATTTATAATGGCCAATTTACCTATCAACCTGCAAGTCTTTGGCATGTGGGAGGAAACCAGAGCACCCGGAGGAAACCCACGCAGACACAGGGAGAACTTGCAAACTCTACACAGGCAGTACCCAGAATTGAACCCGGGTCGCTGGAGCCGTGAGGCTGCGGTGCTAACCACTGCGCCACTGTGCCGTCTTCCAGTACTGTTGTCAAATACCAGCTTAGAGTATTAACTTCTCCTGCTGATAGTACTGTCATCAGAATGCAGCCACCACAGTGATTAAGGGAGAGTGAGAAATCAGTCCAAGAGTGTCAACCGAGCAACAACAGGAGATATAGCTTGGATATGTTCTCCAAGTGCTCTGCTATAAAATCTTTGATAATGGACTCTCGAATTTTCCCCACTACCGATGATTACAGATTTAAAAATGATTACAGAAAACTTAAAATCGTTACAGGTTTAAGAAAGAAGAGAAAAGAAAATAATTTTAAAAAACAGAACTGCTTTGTTACTTTCCTCCCAGCAAATGAATGCTTCAACAATGTTACTCTACTCCAAGCAAGTAAATGCTTCAACAATATCTAGCATTAGAATGCTCAAATAAGTGACCAACTAGTAATATAATCACCTTAAGTGGCCAGCTCCCGTTGACCACAGACTCTACTTCTGACACTCGGTTGGGCTTCTGATACTCGATTGGGTGTCTCCTTCCCTTGACTGCAGCCAAAATCTCTGATGTTGTACAAGCTCTTATACCCCTTTTGAGTGGCTGAACCTGTTACTGTATTGAAAGGGCACACCATCCTCTGAAGCTTCTTTTAAAATCACAATACCAATTATATTCCGTGTCCTTTGTTTAAACCATATGGTTTGAACCCACCCAGAAAGCTGTCCCATCTCTCTTTCACTTCTTCCAGTGATTTTCCATTGTGTGAAGCCCCTTGCAGTCAATCTTCCAGAAAAAGATGTTTGTATTTTGCTATACTTCATATCTAAATTGAATCGTTTTCCAAGGCTTAGTCTTCATAAATTCAAACACCAGTTTTCCTCACTTTCCTGCACTATCTCTGTTGCTTTTCCTGATTGCGTTTGTTTTCGTCTCACAGCTCAGTTTAGTGGGTTTATTTTGGAAAGACTGAAATTTGCATAAGAGATTTTGGGCTGAATTTTTGCCATGGAGGCAGGAAAAGGGAGCCGGATTTGTTTTCAGGTCAGAAACCCGCCTTCGGTGGGAAACTAATTAAAGTTCAGGTTTTCAGGACATCACCAATTGGTGAGCCCTTAACTGGAATGGAGACAGGTTTCCTGTCCATTTAGAACCAGTGGGGGTGGGAACGGAGGCGTGTTTGATGAAGTGTGGGACTCGTTTAGACTTCCATGGCAGCCATCACTGAGGCTGCTGGTTATCCTGAGGGAGAGATCTGCAGTTTGTGCCAAAACCTTCCACTGCACCAGAGGGAAGCGAGATGTCACAGGGGAGCCAGATGCCTGGAACCAGGAGAAGGGCAGCCCCTCGCTTCATCGATGCTGACCTGGATCTAATGCTGGAGGTCAGGAGAGAGAGGAGAGAGGTCCTCTTCCGGAGGGTAGAAGGAGGAGACCATTTTGTGATACAGCAGGGGCACCTCTCTGTGCAGTGTCATCTCAATCTTCCTCCTCTTCTTCCTCCTTCCTCACCTCCTGCTCCTCCCCTGATGAGCTGTCTCCTTCCAGGCCTTATTGTCCTCAAGGTGCACATCTGTCTGGAGATCAGGTTATGGAGAACACAGCAGACCACCACAATGATCGAGACCCTGCAGGACGGTATTGGAAGGCACCACCCGACCCGTCCCGGCACCAGAATTGCATCTTCAGAAGCCTCAATGGTTGGCCGGCTGAGCTGTTGGTATTGATTGTCTTGCCTCTGTGCCTCTGTCTAGGGTACCCATAGAGGGGTAAGTAGCTGTCTCTTCAAGGGATATCCCTTGTCCCCTAGAGATCCAGCCACGCACTTTGGAGTTGGAATGAAAATCTGAGGTAGCCTGGACTGGTGGATGATGAAGGAGTCATGGCAGCTGCCAGGAAAGCGAGTGCACACATGGAAGAAGTTCTTGTTGTGGTTGCAGACCAGTTGGACGTTGAGAGAGTGGAAGCCCTTCCTGTTGATGGATCTCACTGGCCGGACACTGGGTGCTTTGGTGGCCATGTGGATGCAATTGGTGATGTCCTGCACTTGGGGGAATCCAGCGATGGAGGAGAAACCCACTGCCCTCTGTCCTTGCAAGATTGTGTCTGTGGTGAAATGAATGTGCTGTTCAGCTCTGGCAAAGGGGGCATCAGTGACCAGTGAGATGCAGTGGTAGGCAGCCGTTTTTGAGATGCCACTAAAGTCCGAAGCTGGTCCTTGGAAGGAGCCAGAAGCGAAGACGTTCGAGGGCACAGTGACTTAATGGCCACTGGCAGGGCATGCCAACCAGTGCTGTGTGATAAGAGGTCTTTGATGATGAGGGCACAGATATGTGTGACCAGGAGAGTCACAGTCTTTTGCGGCACTGCGTAACGGTCATCTGCAGGTAGCTCAGTCTTCAACAGTACATCATGTGTTGGAGGTTTGGTCTCCATTGCCTTCCTTCCCCTCTTTTCTTTCCCGTGCCCTCCTGATGCCCGGGTTCTGCCTTACTATGGAGGGTGTTGCCCCTCATCACCACTGGGTCCAAAATCTGAGAGCTGTGCCTTCATTGCCAGCTGCAGCCTTCTTTCTGGGCAGGTGGCCGCCCAATTGACCTTGGCAGCCTATCTCCCTGCTCTGCTGTCCCCATGATGCCATGGGGAGGGTGCCGACCCCATTCAAATCCCAGGCGCTGAGTGCCCACTCTTCCTGCCACCTGTGCAGACCCAAGGGCACGCCCTTACCAAGTGCCTGTCCCCCTTTTCCCTGTTGACCCTCTTATGAGGCTGGGGTGATGCTCTGGGACAGCCATGGCTGGCTTCCCCCTCGATACCCACCTCCCTTCTCGTGATCTGTTTCCAAAGGTGCAGGTAACCAGTCCACCCCTTTAAAAGTTAGACCTTCAAACTCTTGCAAGCTCTTAATGAGCTTTTAAATCGGCATAATTGGCCTCAATTGGGAGGAGAGCAGGATTCCTCTCCGGCCCTCCCCACGTGCTGGCGATTATTCCCGACACCGTGATCAATACCTTGAAATTGACATGACGCCCACGCCAGTATTTTTGGCCCCCACATCCACCACCCCCCCCCCCCCCCCCCACCGCTCCCCCTCACCCCCACACCCCTGCCTCCAGTCCCAACTTCAGGGGGCCCCAAAAATTCAGCCCAAATTTGTTTTCAGTCCAGTTTGGTCTGTTGCAGGGCATGACAGGGAATATGGCCAAGCTTTATGCCTACAGCTGACACTCGATGTTTCACATGGAAAATGTTCCATTCTCCAACAGTGACACCCCTCACTTTGGAAATTTTACAGTGTGGTCTCCTTCTGTTGAAACTCAATTAAATCTGTTATATTTTTGTGTTTAAAACTATTCTTTTACTCCTATACATGTATTTTCCTTGACTTGACCTTCCCACCTTTCTGACCATTCACTTTACCTTTTCTTTGGCTTCTTGCATTTTTCTGGCTTGATCTCCAATGAATGACTTAAGTAACACAGCAGAAACAGTCAGATCTGTGGAGTGCAATGAAAATATTCTTCAAACGATTTGTGTTATCACATGGGCAGGAGTGTATAAATTCTGTCTTCATGTCAGGGCTCCAGAGTCGACATTAAACACTCCCAAATCAGCATGGGTAGGATGTACTCTAAAGCTCCCTCTAATCAGTGCCAGTCAAGCATTCCCCAGTCAGAAACAGCATAGGCTAGATATACAGCAAAGCTTCCTCTACACTGTATTAAACTATCGCAGGTCAGGTGCAGCACAGATTAGTGGTAGTGTGAAGTTTTTACTGCTCTTCCTCTATATCATGCTCTAACCTTTATCCCCCTACAGTGCCAGTCAATTCACATATCAACCATGCTATGATCTCCAGAAATAGTCAGTTTAGTACCAAGCCAAGGGCCTTTCCAACATGAGAAATCTATTCCACGAATCCATTACAGATGATCTTGTATGGAAGTTTATCTCTAAGAATTCTGCGTTCCTCCAATTCTGGCTTCCTCTGTGTTCCCCACTCACTTTGCCCCGTCATTGCTGGCAGTGCCTTCCACAATCTAGCTCTTGAATTCCCCTGCCTAAACTCCCCATTTCAACACCTCTCTCTTTTCCTTTAAGACCCTCCTTAAAATCAATTTATTTGACCAAGCTTCTAGTCACTCTGCCAAACATCTCCTCCTTTGGCTCAATGTCACTAATTCTCTGAAGTGCTTTGGGATGTTTTCCCATGTTAAAGATGCTACATAAATGCAGGATGATATTGGTGTGACATTGAAAACAGTTGTCTGCAAATCTTTAATAAAGATGTTAACTCAATTGAAATAAATAAACTTGCCATTATTTTCAAATAGAGCAATTTGTTGCAAGTTAGAATGTGGTTAAAGGTTCAGCAAACTGACATCTGTTTAAAAGAGGATCGTCTCCCTTGTGTCTGAGTCAACTGGTGTCTGATGATCCTTTAACTGCTTTTTTATTATGACTATCCAGTTAATGAACCTACAGAACAAGCTCTTAAAATGGTTCTTTCTTCACAAGGACTCTCAGGATTTTACTCAAAATATGACGGTTTCCTCGTATTTCACGAACGAGCTGAATCTGACATCAGAATCAACAGGAGTCAGGGGGTGGGTTTGGGTGGGGGTTGAGGGGGGAGTTCTGGAAACACCTTGGGCAAAGCCTCAGAATTCCTCTTCTGGGTAACTTGCTCCTGTTGTTGTTTAGTGGTATGTTGGGGAATTTCTGCCCATATATATGGGAAGAAAAGGGGGAAAAAGTTCCATGTTTCTAACATAGGATATGATGAACTCCAATATGCATTTGTTGTGCTGTGCCAATACCTCCGTTCACAAAAGTTGTCTGCAGAGAGAGGATGTGCATTCATAAGAAATAGGAGTAGAAGTGGACCATCCAGCGCCTTCAGCCTGTTCCACCATTCAGGACTATCACGGCTGATCTACTGCCTAAACTCCACTTTTCTGCCTGCTCCCTATATCCCTTGATTCCCCAGAGAGATCAAAAATCTATCAATCTCAGTCTTGAATGAGACGGAGCATCCACAACTCTCTGAGTAGATAATTGCAAAGATTCACAACCTTCTGAGTGAAGAAACTTCTCCTCATCTCAGTCGCAAATGATTGACTCCTTATCCTGAGGCTGTGCCCCTGTGTTCTAGATTCCCCAGCCAGGGGAAACAACCTCTCAGTGTCTACCCAATCAAGCCCCTTCAGAAAGTTGTGTTTTAATGGGATCACCTCTCATTCTCCTAAACTCCATAGAGTATAGGCCCAATTTACTCTGCCTCTCATCACAGGACAACCCTCTCATCCCAGGAACCAATACAGTGAATTAAAAGCAAAATACTGCGGATGCTGGAAATCTGAAATAAAAACAAGAAATGCTGGAAATACTCAGCAGGTCTGGCAGCATCTGTGGAGAGAGAAGCAGAGTTAACGTTTCAGGTCAGTGACCCTTCTTCAGAACCAATACAGTGAACCTTTGCTGTACTGCCTCCAAGGCAAGTATATCCTTCCTTAGATATTAAGACTGCACACAGTACTCCAAATGTAGTACAATTGTAGCAAAATTCCAACGCCTATTTGTTGTGTTGGACAGCATTGAATTGATAGTCTGGTGCCCATTAGCTGTGTAGACTGGTAGCCAGTGAATATGCACCCTCACACTATTGGATGTACACTTGGGTACCCATTGACTGTAGCTTGGAGTCTGTTGGGTGCACATTCCAAATACTTATTTGCTGCAGTGTCCATTGGCCACAGTCTAATGCCTACATGAAAATATAGGATGTACCATTTATTTTGTTATAAATGGTCATATGTGAAGCTTCTTGCAGGTTGAAGACATGAAAAAAAATCCCAACTGCCAGTTTTCTGCAGTTTCCAGGTTAAAGGGCACTCAACAGAAATCTCAACAGAAATATCACACAAATCTTTATGTTTGGTCTAGGGTGATAGAGCGAAACAGAGCCATGCAGCACATCATGTACAAGCAACATCTGATGTAGCCTGCGTCATTGTGTCACGTGTTTGCAAACAGACTCTAGTGAGTTTGGCAAACACTTCTTCCTGCAGAAAATATCCCTTTAATTATCCTATATTTTTAATTACACTGTTCAATCAGACTTGTTTCTCACTCGTGCACCATCAACTGAACATGGAACAGATGGAATTCAATAGGAACATCAGCATCTTTATAAAACAATCATCAGCAAGGGAAGTGAGACAAAAGGAGCAGCCAGGGACAGCTTGAGGCAAACAGCAGCATGACTGAGATCTGTGGCTGAATGACAATCTGCTGCTGCAGTGAACGATGGTTTCACAGATAAATCTGACAGCTTGAAAGTTCAATATTGTTTCACTCGCTTCCCCGATGGCTCTGTGGGTACTCAGCCATAAAGACCTAGTAAGGTTTTACCCCTCTGGTTCCTTGTATAATTAAAGGGAAATCAGAGACTGTGTCTCCAAACAAGACCACTATTTCAGAAGGCTCTGCTGGCTGCAGGCAGTGCACTTTGCTCTCACTGTGACCAGTGTTGTACATTTACAGGTATGGGTTATTGCTCAGCCAACACACCGGATGGTGCTGTTCGAGGAATCTATATCCAAACCAGCCATTAACTGTTTGGATTCATTCTCAACCTTACCATTGGGTTCAACATGACCAGAGTACCATAGAACCAAATCAAATCTCTGCCCCAAGCCTGAACCACTAATCTCTGCTGAATATCTTACACCTGGCCCAATTCAAGGTGAATCAACAAATATACAAAAAGCCAAAAAGTAACAATCATAGAATCATAGAGCGCAGCAGAAGGTCATTCGGCCCATCATGTATGTGCTGGCTTTTTGAAGAGCCATCCAATTAGTCCCACACCCCTGCTGTTTTCCCATTGTTAGATCATGATTGATCTTTATCTTGACTCCATTTGCCTGCCTTTGCTCTGTATCTCTTGATACCCTTACTGAACAAAAATCTATTGATCTCAGTCTTGAAAATTTCAATTGACGCAGCTTAAAGAGTCTTTTGGGGTGGGACTTCTAGATATCAACTGTCTGTTGTGTGAAAAATACCTTTTCATTCCTAAATGGATTAGCTCTAATTTAAAAATTATTCCCCCTTGTTTTGGATTTTTCCCATCAGACCAAGTATTTTCTTTGTCTACCCTATCACATAACTTCATCATTTTATATACCTTGATTAGATTACCGCTCGGCCTTCTAAACTCAAGGGAATACAAACCAGGTTTGTGCCACCTGTGATCAGAATTTAACTGTTCAAGCCTCATTACCATTCTGGTGAATCTGTGTTGTATCACATGCAAGGCAGATATATCCTTCCTGAGGTTTGTGGCTGAATTTTGCCAGGTGGGTCATGATCCCGACGACGGCCTCGATTCCGGATCAGGAATTCAGAAGTGGCCGTGGCAGGAAGTCGGTCACGAGCTTCCCAGAGGCGGCCAGTTAAGAAGCTATCTCTGCGAGTCCCGGCCACAGCAATGTCCAGCGGGCAGCCCCACCAGGAGAGGTGAGCACTGCTGGTGAAGAGGGAGACCTAGTGGGTGCCTCAAAATGGAAGTGCTCATGATGGCCTCCTTCTTCAGCTGAGATGAGAGAAGGCACAGTACTGAGGGGCCTCAGGATGGAGGGATAACCCCTCCAGCCACTGCTCCTGGGCCCCTGTGACTCTTGCAGCCCCCTGCTGCTGCCATTAATGCAGCCTGCGGTGACTCGTCACCTACTGGCAAGAAGCCACCTCCAAGCAGCTGGACACATGGTGTTGAACCTAGATGTTCTTTGCCCAATATCAAACAGCACTTAGCACAGCTGAACTCAGTGCAACACTTCCACAAACAACCAAGCCATTGTGGGCAAAGAGTTGCAGCCAGCCCCACACTTGGCAGGGGCCGTTCCCATGGTGGGAAACAGCTGTCGCCTTTGGAAAATAGCCTCTAAGTTGAGCCATAATCATCCTAATTAGCTGCCTGCTTCCACAAAAAGGGCTGCTGACTTTGTTCCCAGCTTACACCTGGGAAATTCTTCCACAGGTAGGAGGGCAGTAAGGAACTATCCCAAAGTCGTGCGCCCACTGCCTCCAAACCCATCTCCACAGTGCCGGGAAAATTCGGCCCTTGGGGGCTGAAACTGCACACAATACTCCCAATGGGATCTGTCCAAGGCTCTGTGTAACTGAAGCATCTCTTCTTTTTATATTCACACTTCCACATCCCCACCCCATCTTATAACCATTGCATACATTTAATGGAAGGCAATCTGAGTATGCAGGAAAATAGGGAAAAGGAGAAAGGTTTACCCGAATCAGGTACGTATATTTGATTGGCAATCTGAAACAAATTTTAAAATGAGAGAATGTATGAAACTGCAATTGTTAAAAGAACCATGTGGTCAGAGGGTGGGAGAGGACAGCATGATATTAGAACAACTGGAGCTGTTGCCATAGTGACAGTATTATCTCAGGAAAATCAAAACTGGATTCACAGATGGAAGTGCATTATGGTGATTATAGTAGAGCTGTTTTTAGAATTCTTTAAACATGCATCTTCTTATAAAAGCAGTAGCATGTGATGGGCACAAAATATTTTATGTTTTCTTCAGATTAATTCAACTTTTTCAGCCCAATTTCAGTCCAGGCCTGTGGCACACACATCATTTGATCCGGCCACATTGTTTTTCCTGCTGCAGCTCTCCCGATAGTTCTTTTGTTGCTGGTGGAAATGTTGCATTAAGATCTACTGTGCGAAGTGCTGTTTGATATCGGGCAAACATCTAGGTTCAACGTCATGTGTCCTTATATAACATCAGTTATGTTGTCTCTAAGTCTGGTTTACAGTTTGAGACCCAGGACATTGGAATTACACAAGACTGGAGCTGGTACCAAAGTCTGGAATCTAGTCCAATGTTGTTAAACTTGTGTTTCAAAGTGCTCATCCTACTGATAAGAGTCTTTCTGTGCTTGCACATGGTCACTTTTGCTTTCTTAAGGACACAATGCAAGAAAAGGCCATTTCCCATCAAACTCAGGCCATCCAAAGTCCATTGGTCTTGATCCACACAGAGCCCATATCTAATTATTTTGTCAAGGACTTCCTTCCATGTTGATCCCCTATTTTTGACAAACTCTTAAGTTATTTACTCAACTGCCCTTTAATATTGCTACAATCCTCAAACTGTGTTTCATGGACACCAATTCAACTATTGCCATGGCTGTTTTTATTCATTTATGAGATGTGGGCATCGCCAGCTAGGCCACCATTTATTGCCCATCCCTAATTGCCCTTGAGAAGGTGGTGGTGAGCTGCCTTCTTGAACCGTTGCAGTCCTTGGGGTGTAGATACACCAACAGTGCTATTAGGAAGGGAGTTCCAGAATTTTGACCCAGCAACAGTGAAGCAACAGCGATATAGTTCCAAGTCAGGATGGTGTGTTGCTTGGAGGGCAACTTGCAGGTGGTGGTGTTCCCATGCGTCTGCTGCCCTTGTCCTTCCAGGTGGTAGAGGTCATGGGTTTGGAAGGTGCTGTCGAAGGAGCCTTGGTGCGTTGTTGCAGTGCATCTTGTACATAGTA
Organism: Heterodontus francisci; assembly: GCF_036365525.1. NCBI lineage: Eukaryota > Metazoa > Chordata > Chondrichthyes > Heterodontiformes > Heterodontidae > Heterodontus > Heterodontus francisci. The sequence goes on along the minus strand of NC_090408.1, from coordinate 32,516,744 downwards.
CACACTGCTGCCACTGTGTGTTGGTGGTGGAGGGAGTGAATGTTGCAGGGGTGGATAGGGTGCCAATCAAGCGGGCTGCTTTGTCCTGGATGGTGTCGAGCTTCTTGAGTGTTGTTGAAGCTGCACCCATCCAGGCAAGTGGAGAGTATTCCATCACACTGCTGACTTGTGCCTTATAGATGGTGGGCAGGACTTGGGGAGACAGGGGACAAGTTACTCGCCACAGAATTTCCAGCCTCTGACCTGCTCTTGTAGCCACAGCATTTATGTGGCTGTTTCGGCTCAGTTTCTGGTCAATGGTGACCCCCAGGATGTTGATAGTGGGGGATTCAGCGATGGTAATGCCTTTGAATGTCAAGCGGCAATGGTTAGATTCTCTCTTGTTTGAGATGGCCATTGCCTGGCACTTGTGTGACACAAATGTTACTTGCCACTTTTCAGCCCAAGTCTGAATGTTGTCCAGGCCTTGCTGCCTATGGATATGGGATACTTCAGTATCTGAGGAGTCGTGGAGGTGCTGAACATTGTGCAATCATCAGCGAACATCCCCAGTTCTGACTTAATGATGGATGGGAGGTCATTGATGAAACAGCTGAAGATGGTTCAGCCAAGGACACTACCCTGAGGCACTCCTGCAATGCTGACCCGGGAGTGAGATGATTAACCTCCAACAACCACAACCATCTTTGTGCTAGGTATGGCTCCAACCAGTGGAGAGCTTTCCCCCTGATTTCCATTGACTCTAGTTTTGCTAGGGCTGCTTGATGCCATACTCGGCTGTGAATGGAAACCTATTTCTCATCACACCCTCTGTCTTTTATCTTTTTATTTTCCCATTTCCTGGTGATCCATCAGAGGAGGAGTTTAATCCCAAAGCTTGAATTCAAGTTTGCATTTGCTTTCCGGTTCCAAGCTGCAACAAATGTAAATTTCTAAGCCTTGGGCCCTGGTCAATATTTATCCCTCAATCAACATCACTAAAACAGCTTATCTGGTCATTGTTACATTGCTGTTTGTGGATCCTTATTGGGTGCATTACAACAGTGATTACACTTCAAAAGCACTTCATTGGCTGTGAAGGCTGGAGTGACCTGAGGTTGTGAAAGGTGCTATATAAATGCGATCTAGTCCGTCATCTTTGGGTCTCCAGAGGGCACTGTGTCAGTAACCCAGATCCTCGGCCCTCAACATCTTCCAGCTTGAGATGAGAAGATGGTTTGTTTCTGTGTAAGACGTATAACTTGCTCACCCTGAAGCATTCATTCAGCTAAAGATTTTTCAGTCTTGAAAGGGCTGCCATTACTCATTGTTGCCATTGACATATCCTTGTAATTAATCCCAAAGTTCTATCCATGTCTGTCATTAATACAGTTTAATCAGATAATTTATTTCATATTTAATTAATTCAATTTTTCCCCCCAATGTGAGGCTGTTCTACAATTCCATTAGCTCTAGTGAGTTGGAAACTGATCGAAATTAATTTTGGAATTTAAATTCAAGATAAAATTCGCACTTGTTATCATGTTACTTTATTGTGCTTTGTGAAATGTGAAATGGATTCCTGGGGACATAATGCATTGTCCTACTCATGGACTGTAGGTACAGGAATGGGATTTTAATCCCGACACTTGGTGTCACGTTATTCAGATGTGCGGGATATTATTCGGGCGACGTGTGTCTCAACCACCAGCAAAAGTGTTGGTGAGAGCCCCGCATTTCCTCCTTTGGGGAAGGCCCACTGCATTACGTACCAATAAGGCACTTAACTGGACAGCGGCATGCCTTCCCTGGGATCAAGGATCCTGGCGGTGGAAGTCCCACCCTCTGAGAGCTGCTGGCCAATCAGAGGCTGGTAGCTCTTTAACAGAGCAGCGCCACTGAGGAGGCGATGGCTGCTGTTGGTGGAGCACTCACCCGACCTAGACCCAGGCTACAGGCAAGTCAGGGAGGGTGGGGTTTCGCAGGGTGGGGGTTGCAGGGGACGGCAGTGTAGGGGGTCGGCAGCAAGGGCAGGGGGGTGGCTATCCCCTTCCTAATGCTGGGTCCCTCGAGCAGGCAGTAAGTGCCTTTTAACGAGGGACATCACCCCACTAACCCCCCCCTTCCCCACCCCTCACCCCCACCCCTGCCCCCCCAAAACCCATGCAACTCTCACGGGTTTGATTGGTGTGCTCCTCATGTGGCAACAGGCCCGCCCATTGGGCTAATACCAGCAGAGGCAGAATGAGACCCTTAATTGGAAATTAATTGCCCACTTAATGGCCTCAATTGGCAGTGGGGTAGGAAGATTGTTCACAGGCTTTCCCACCCCAGACTTAATTTGGATGGAGGCAGGAAAGTGGCAGGGCCCCCCTGTGCCCTCCCCCAACCATCATCCTGCCCGATTAAATGCTCTCCCCGCCTCCAACCCAACAGGGTGGTGGGGGGGGGGGGGCGGTGAAGCATAAAATTTTCCCCAAGGTGATCCCCAAAGTAAGGGTCAAAATATCAGCAAATGTCGCTGCCCCTCACTCTCCCACCCCCTTACCTGCTTGGAAGTAAACGGTTCATTTTCAGGTTGGCAGGATATTGCTGTTGGGGTGCCACAAGGATCAGAACTAGGGCCTCAATTATTTACAATTTATATTAATGACTTAAATGAAGGGACTGAGTGTAATGTATCCAGGTTTGCTAATAACACAACTAGGTGGGATAGTAAGGTGTGAGGAGGTGTCATGCAGGCCCCCACCTGCCAAGAATGAGGCATATTAGTTTTGTCATTTGAACATAGATTTTGAACTGTTGCTGGAGTGAGGAAATAACTTATTGAACAGATCAGCCATGATTGGAAAAAAAACCATTTGCATACTAACAGGTGGTGCTTGTGTAGACAAAGGACCATTCCCTGACACATTCAAGCCACAATGGATGTTGATCACAGGACAGTGAGGGGGTGGGGAAGCACATTCCAGGCCTGCTGGGGTGATGCAATCCACAGGGGCCTGGACTGGTTGAACCAGCTGGTCACATAACTACCTGGCTGTTCCAAGGTTTTTTTGAACTAGCCACAGAGAATTTGAACTGAGAAAGACTGTTTGCTCCTGGCCTGAGAAGATCGCTCCTGTCTGCTCCCATCTCTTTCTCACAAGCCTCTGAATCCACTGAAAACACATGAACTCCAAGAGAGAAAATTCTCCTACAGTGAACTAGGTTTAAGAAGAATACTGGGCCCCAACGAAAAGCAAGAACTAACTACAATCAAGGACTCTACAGTGAGAGCGAAGAACCATAACAAAAACTCTTCAGATATTGCCTCAAACTTTTCCACTTTATTTTTTTCTTCTGCTCTTTTCTGTCTCTATTTGCAAGTGTGTATCGCATATGCATGCATGTGTGGGCAAGTCGTGTATCCGTAGGCGTCAACCAAATTAAAGTTTAATAAATTTCAACTTTTCTTCTTTAAACGTAAGAAAACCTGTTTCTGCTGGTTTCTTTGCCTTATAATTGGAAAGCGGTGAACAAGGATTCACCAAGAGGGAGCTAAAAATACGATGTGTTTAAAATTAAACCCTGTTACCGTAAGACCAGGTGAAGGCTGAGCGGGAACCCTAGACACCTTTTTCACCTAGTTGTATCAGGAGGACACAAATAGTCTTCAAATGGATATCGATTGGTTATGTGAGTGGGTAAGAAGGTGGCAGCTAGGGTTTAATGTGGGGATTGTGAGGCTATTCACTTTGGTAGGAAGACCAGAAAGCCAGGATATTTTTGAATGGCAAAAATGTTTTAAATGTTGGTGTTCAGAGTAAAGCCTGACTACCTGACCCGAACCTGACTAGACCCAACTGCATGTGTCGGGTTCGGGTCGGGTTGAAATTCCCAGTCCAGCATTCTGGCTCGGGTCGGGTTGGGCTGCACAGTGCTGCTTCCGGGAAGTCACGGGATCAGGCTTACCCATGATTCCCCACAAATACATCTGCAGGAATAGCCTGCTGCTGGAACAGATGAAGGATATTCGTGTAGGGTCGGGCGTGAAAAAAAATTAAAGGACTCGGGCCCAGGTTGGGTTCGGGTTGGCTGTGGTCGGGTCAGGTTTTAATTTTATACCCAAGCCAGGCTTCAGTTCAGAGGGCTTTTGTTGTAAGAGGGTTGGAGTGTACGGAAGTCTTGGGTGAGACCACACTTGTTGTACTATATACAGTTTTGGTTCCATACCTAAGGAAGCAGATACTTGCCTTAGAGAGGACACAAAGATTGATTCCTGAGATAAGAAGGTTGTCTAATGTGGAGAGATTGAGTAGGATGGGCCTGTACTCTCTGCAGTTTCGAAGACTGAGAGGTGATCTCATTGTAAGGTATAGAATTCTGAAGGGTTTGATATGGTAGATGCTGAGAGGCTGTTTTGCCTGGCTGGAGAGTCTAGAACTAGGGGTCATAGTCTCAGGATAAGGGGGGTGGTCAGCCATTTAGGACTGATATGAGGAGAAATTCTTCTCAAAGTTTGTGAATCTTAACAATTCTCTACCCCCTCAGGACTATGAATGCTCAGTTGTTGAGTATATTTAAGGCTGAGATTGGTAGACTGTTGGGCACCAAGGGAGTCAAGGGCTCTGGGGATTTGGCGGGCAAGTAGAGTTGAGGTCGAAGATCAGCTACGATCTTTTTGAGTGGCAGAGCAGGCTCAAGGGGCCGAATGACCTGCTCCTACACCTATTTCTTATGCTAAACTCCTGGGTAGGAAAGGCAATATTTGACTGGGAGGGTGTAACAAAGATAGGAAAGAAAAATGAGATGGATTTGGGGTTCTGGGCTATTGTATCACCTGGGTAAAACAAACACTGGAAAGTTAGCTAGTGTGGACCACATACTCTTAATGGCATGTGGCTGATTACCTTGTCTATTAATTTAAATGGGCAGCAAGTTGAGTGAGCTGCCTTAAGGTTATATGCTCATCCTGGCTCAAATTTCCCGATTTGTGGCGCCCCGGTGATCCAATTGCCTTGGGTCCCGGAACAGAAAATCTTCCTCAGTAACTTCACCCCCAGTGGAAGCCAAGAATTGGGATTGGGGTTGACTTTTTTGTTTCTGGTGCCTTGCTGATAATTAAAATGACCACCTTGTCCGTAAATATTGGCAGGCCAAAAGTTCACCACGAGCTCTAATTTTAAACTTTTGCGACTGCCAGTGTCGCAAATCTTTCTGGACCCTGAAAAGTGAAATTGGGCGCGGCAATACAAGCTTGCATTATGGCACGGTGTGTGCAGGGGGAATCATCAGTGCCTGCAAGAGGTGGGGCTTGATTTTTAGCCACTGCCAGGGCTTGGCGCGGAGCTGGACGAGTGTTGAAATAGCACTGCTGGCTGGCATGCTGGTTCCCTGGCTCCATCCCGCCCCGGGCCATTTTTGAAGAGGTGGGATGGGGGAGGCGTCGCACGCCCACACATGACTGGTGGCTGGCCCGGCTCATTAAGGGCCTATTAAGGCCTATTAAAGGAGGCTAATTGGGATTTTCCAGTCAGCCTCCAGTTCCTGCATGTATCGGGGGCCCGTTTGGCTGCCTGGAGATTGCCTCCCGGTGGCAGACTGCGTGTGGGCGTGGTGGGGGGGAATGGGGAGCAATGCTCCAGGCAGGCTTAGAGGCCTCCCTGCCTGCCTGGGTGCAGAAGCAGCCACAGGCCACCCTGGGGAGGTATTTCCCCCCTCACCACCCCACAACCTCACAGTGGTGACCTGGCTGCAAAAAACATTTTTTATTTTAGATACAAAAAATTGGCCTCCATCTTGACGCACCCCCTTCTTCATTCACCTGCCATCACAGCCTGCTGCTCCTTTCACGCTGGAAGGCTTCTGATTGGCCCTGCAGCTTTGCGAGCCTGCCCACTGTTCTTAATTGGACGGCGAGCCCACCCTCTGGCCATTAATTGGCCACTTCAGGGAAAATCACATTGAGTGATTGTTTCCCACACAGTCCAGACCTCTGATCCACAAGTTGAGGCAGAGACCCCCAACTCATTCAAAAGGAGTCTGGATATGCACCTCAGGTGCTGCAGGGCTACGGACCAAATGCTGGAAGGTGGGATTAGAATAGGTGGATCGTTTTCGGCCGGCACAGACACGATGGGCCAAGTGGCCTCTTTCTGTGCCTTAAACTTTCTATGATTCTATGATTTGAGCCTGACAGTGCGCGTCAGAAGCCCAGAGGGAAAATCCTGCCTGTGGTGTCAGATCAAGGTAAATTCAATACTCAACGTGCGTTCAAACCCTTAACAGAAAGAATAAGATGCAGACGTTCTCCAGAGGATCAGCTTCAGGGCTCGTATATTTTTAAAATATATTTTTCATAAGCAATGCACCTAATTAAGCACTTCTCTGTTATGCTTGTTCATTTATTACCCCAGTCCCCATTAAATGTAGTAGGGTCACATCTCTTTGGACTAACGGTTTCCTTTGCCCAGTGTTGCATCTTCGCTGAGATTTTTGAATATGCGCTCGTGGAAATTTATTCCTTCCCGCCTCTCGATTTGAATCTGTCTCTAATGCTTTTCATTCTCAGTAACCAAAATACTTCAATTTACTCTCTGTTGACATTGGAGATTTGATTTCTGGAACTCAATTTTGGCTGACATTTATTTTTCTTGTTCCTAAAGTGACCTTTCTAAAAAAAACCAGTGTCAGCTGAACTCTAAGATTTACTTCTCTTGTTTCTTTTGTGTTTTTTTGGTCACCATCCCATTTTACACCCTTAACTGTTGAGGAACCAATTATGCAAGGTGTGATTTAAACAGGATGCTCAAAATTAGTGTCTCCACAGTTGAGTTTCTCTGTGTATCTGTATTTAAATGCCTTCTGCAAACCAATCATATAAAACCTCGTTTACTTGCCTCAGAGCAATCACTGAAAGATCTGGTTAAAATTGTGGAGTGCTTCAAAATGCTTGGCTGTATTTTCCTCACACGCAAGGAGAGGTTTATTGCGGCTTGGGATGGATTGGAAATTATCAGAGTTGTTACGTAGTCAATAATTCCTGAACTCGAGGACATAAACACAACATTAATGAGCCTCAAATGTGACAGTTAATTAGGAAAATAAAATTATTTTTCCAACAAAGCAACAGACCAGAATCCAGCAAAACGATTCCAGGTAATGCTAAGTCGATGAACTTCTTCAAAAAAGGAGTTTGTTAATATGTGATGAACATGGAGATTGAGGGGACACAATGGACAAATAGTCCTGGAACCAACACAGTGTTGGTTATAGAGAGTTACCAATCTATGTCCTGTACTGGAGCAGTAGGCCCAGGGAGATGTTCTGAGGCTTCTTGTGATTGCCTCTGGGATCTGGGGTTATTTATACATGAGTTCTTCTCAAGGTTAAATGGCTGGTGTAAGGGAAATGATGCTTGAGCTGCAGAGGAAAATTGAATAAGTGAGCAAAGTTTATGACATGAGTCATGGAAGGAGATTAAAAGAGTAGTTGGAGTCAATGATGGAGTAGATTGTACACAAACTGGAAGGAGATTGAATGACGGTGATAGAGACGTCGAAAGGGTGAATTGTACATGGAGTGTGGAAGGACATTAAATGGATGGATAGAGTCCATGCTAGGGTGTGCAATGAGATTAAACTCTTGGCAAATGTAGAAGTGGAATTCTATAATAATATGGTGAAAAAATTAAAGAGATTAAAAATAGAGTAAGCTGCAGGTTCAACAATAACATATTCAGCTCAGAGAAAAGTTTAGCGTCTATTAAAGAAGTTAAATTATGATATACACCTTTCCCGATGACAGCAGTGGATGCCTATTCTCGGTGCACTGAAATAACTGGAAATCAGCTTGTGGACATTATTTTGCTGTTTAAAAAAAAAAGATCTTGCCAATTTTCTCCCTTTCTCCTGAAGACACTGGCTCCACAGCTACCAGAAGTCCTCCTGTACCCAACTAGCTATTCTTCATGACCTTCCCGAGACATTTAGGCCAGGATTTTATGATGGTGACGGGAGTCTTGACGTCCGGAAAAAGCGACGCCAGGATCCCCACGTCACCTCCTGTGCGGAAGGCCCGCCAAATCTAGTACCAATTAGGCACTTAACTGGACAGTGGTGGTTCTTCCACGGGATCAAGGACCCCGACAACGGAAGTCACGCCCTTGGAGAGCTGCCGGCCAATCAGAGGCCAGCAGCTCTTCCACTGAGCGGTGGCACCGCATACTCCTCCAGTATTTGCTGCTGGAGGATCAAATACCGGAGGTCCAGGAGCATCGCTGGAACCAGGCCTCTCCCCCCCACACTGTCTTCCCAATGCTGGGTCCCTCATTCAGGCACTAAATATCTTTTAATGAGGGACACCCCCCCCCCCCCACCCCCATCCCCAACCCCCACCCCCAGAGCTGGCAAGTAACCCACATGATTTTCCATGCCATGCTTCCTGTGCAGCGAAAGGTCTGCCCACGGCATGGCTAATTGTGGCAGCAGTGGGACGATCCCTTAATTGGGCATTAATTGCCCAGTATTTATTTAGTGAATGCAAATCCCCGGAGCCAAGTGACAGCCTCCTCATTTGCTGAGTTTAAGCTGACGAGTCCGCCACTTTGTTTGTAATTGCCCAGTTAAGGGCCTCAGTTGTCGGGGCGGGTAGGCCTTCACAGGCCTTCCCACCCTGGACTTAATTTTGGAGGAGGCAGGAGGGTGGCGGGTCTCCCCTCCGCCCCCAAAACTCCGTTCCCACCCCATGCCGCCATCCCACCCAATTTTATGATCTCCCTGCCTCCAAACCCACTGCATGGGAAGCATAAAATTTCCCCATTAGTGTCAGCACGCTATTTGACCATGGAGGTGAAATCATAGTGGAGTCTGCAACACCATTACTTGGCGCAACAACACCAAACCACAATTTGGAGACCCTCGCTGATTTTAATACCTCCCTAATGTTCTAATAATATTCTAATTCTAATTCTAATTCTAACACAGGGTCACTGAGGTCAGTTGTGGCACCAGTAGCAGTGCCCCACTACAGACCAGCTAACTCAGAACCAAACAGGGATTCAATATGATACCTTCTGGTCTGCATAGCACAAGTACAACAACTTGCATGGATATAGCACCTTAAATGAATTTAAAGCTCCCAAGGTGCTTTGCGAGAGCATTATCAAACAATATTTGATGCCGAGCCACAGAAGGGGATAGTCGGGCAGAAAGGTAGGTTTTAAGGAGTGTCTTAGAGGAGTAAAGAGGCAGAGAGATTTAGGGAGGGAATTCCAGAGCTTGGGGCCTCAGCAGCTAAAGATGCGCCTGCCAATGGTGGAGCGATTAAAATTGAGGGTGAATTTCAAAGAACCCATGACAATCCATTTTGTAGTGTTCAATGTTTTGATTGATCTGGGTTTGATTGTATTAGTCTGTTCACTGATCACTGTGCTTGATTGCTTAAGTCTATGGGGGGGCTTAAGAGTTTTGAAACAAACTAAAGCGACAGGCTGTAAGGTTCTACTAAACAGAGACTGTGTTCTGAAAGACATTGTACTGAAATCTTGTACGTGCTGAGATATTTTAAAGTACTGTAAATAAACCTGTTGATTTAGAACTAGTGTCATATCTGCATAGCTCTGAGATAAATCAGATATATAAAATATCCAGCAAACCAACGAATTCATAACACGTTTCACAAGTCTCCATTGTACATGGAGACAGTCAAACTGTGCTAAAACTTTTTTAAAAATTAGTTCTAGAATTAGCATGTGAGGGGTTAAAATAGCATCACATACCATATCTCTCAAAAGAAAATACATTGCTTCAGTTCCAGAAAAATTAGCTTAGGCATTCTTCATGAGTACCAACTGATAAACTGAGCAGTTTTTTGATGTCAGTTGCTGCATTGCATAACAATCATCTTAGGCGTGTTTTCATTCAATATTGATAAATGGCCACTTCATTTAATTAAATGAAATGAGAGGTGCATCATCTGCTGTCTTTGTTTCAGGATCTGCAGGGAGTGTTATTGAGCTTGTATTCACAGCTCAAAGGATAGACCTCAACCTGCAGTAGTGATTAAGTTGTTGCTAAGACATTTGAGAAGAGGGCAGTGTCCGAGTGCCATCTGAGACTGACAGCTTGATGAGCAGAGTTCATCTCACAGAATTAAATTGACAGTGTCATGCTAGACCTCCACCAACCCAGAATGAGGCATATTCATTTTGCCACATGGATATTATATTTCAAACTGTTGCTGGTGAAGAAAGGACGTGTTTAAAAAAATCACCAGGCTCTTGGCTGGAAAAACATTTTTGCATACTAACAGCCAGTGCTTGGAGGGACAAAGGGGCTATTCCCTGCTCCAATTTAACCCACAATGGACTATGAGCATCAGGTATTGTGTGGAAGAAGAGACATTCCAGGGTCGGCTAAGACCAGAGAATCCACAAACAGACCAGCTAGTCACATGACTAACCTGCTTGGCAACCTAGGTTTTTCTGAATTGTACAAACAGTTTGAACTCAGAGTGTCCTGGCTGGCTCGTCACAGCCTCCTGTCTGTCTGCTCCCATCTCTTCTTTCTCACGGAACTCTAAATCCACTGAAGACACATGAACCCCAAGAGAGAAAAGTCTCCCAGAGCGAACAAGGTTTAAGAAGAATACTGGGCCTCAACGAAAAGCAAGATCTACCTACAATCAGTGAGCTCAAAGATCCATAACAAAAATCCTCTTCAGGGATTGCCTCAAACTTTTCCACTTTATTTCTTCGGCTCTTCTGTCTCTATCTGCATGTGTGTATCGCGTATGCACGCTAGCGTTGGTGCGCGTGTATCCATAGGCGTTAATCGAATTAGAGTTTAAGTTTAATAAATTTCAACCTTTCTTCTTTAAACCTAAGAAAACTTGTTTGTGCTGGTTTCTTTGCCTTATAATTGGAAAGTGGTGAACAAGGATTCACCAAGGGGGAGCTAAAAACATGGTGTGTTAAAATTAAAACCCTGTTACGGTAAGACCAAGCGAAGGCTGAGAGGGACACCTGGACACTTTTCTCCCCGGGTCGTAACAACATTCTACAGAAAATTTGGAGTCAGGCACAGACAGCAGTCAGAGTGCTTGAAACGCAGTCACCAGCCGCAAGGCTAAGTGTCTAAGGTTGGTGCCAACCTAAGCAGAGTGAGGTAGGTTACAGTGAGTTCACGATAAGTGGCTTTCTGTTTAAATATCCATGTTTAGAGAAAGAGCAAATTTTGTTTTTTGTGGGTTTATATATTGTAGGGTAGAGAAACATATATTTCATTGTGGGCTGTTTGTCTATATACTTTATGGAAATAAAGCCGCTTATCAATTCAAGACACAGTCCTTGAATCAGTAAGAGTACTTATCCAGTTCACCTTTCATGTGCTATGTTCCTGTAGCTGATATATAGAGTAAGTATTCTCTGTTACAGTTGCAGGTCATACTATAATTTGCCTAGGTATTGGATAGAAGAAGGTGTTCTCTAGATTGTAGGAGACACAAGATCCACTTATGGGGATGGCTGCTGACGTTAAACCCAGGAGAATATCTAGTGTAATAAACCAAAATATTCACAGAGGGCTAATGATGCAAAGCGCTAATCACCTCATAATAATTAATTGAATCAAGTCCTCTTGGTGAGTGAGGTTTCCAGAGTTCCTTTATCTACACTGCATTGTAAAATAATTCTTAATTGTCCAAAGGAGGTTGCGTCTGGATAATGCAATGCGCTTGACACCCGTCTTTCACTTCCAATGCTTATATTCGAATGTAGTTCTGAGTGATGTGATAAAAGCCTCCTCCTTCTGCTGGCTTTAATTATCCGATATGAGATGAGTTTGGGGAGGATTCAACAGGTTCTTAATGGGCATGGATTCACAGCAAAAAAAACCACACACAATTCAGCATCAGCTGATATTAAGTTGGTTAGCAAGGTATGGAAAAGTGAGCTTGTAAGGACAATCTTTGAGTTCGGGAGTTAAAGGATGTAAGCTGTTTGTGTGCTATTGAGTGTAACCTGAGGGTTATTTTCATTCTTGAGCACTAGGAAGACTGCAGCACATGCCTAACGTTACTGTTTTTGAGTAAAATGTTTTAACTTCTACACAGTGAAACAGTCAATGAAACAGAAAAGCAACAATCAGCTGTGAATTGAAACAGAAGGCAATTTTACTATTTACCTATTTATGTGTAGCAATTTGTTCTTTTGCCCTTCCATTTGTGTCAAGCAGCTGAAGAATAACAAGAGGAACCTGGTCACTTTGCTTTGTAGCCAATCAACTCTTTCCCACACTGCCTGTCAATCACTTTCACTTCCAAGAACTGTCCCAGAGGGATTGACCAGAGAGGAGTAGTTGGTGAGTTTAAGTGTTGTGCACAGCTTAATGCACAAAGCATGTGAAGGCTGTTTTTGCTGACCAGATGATCAGAAGATTGTTGGCCTTGGCTCAGGAGCTTCAGGGCCCACGTATCAGATCCTGCATTGAAAAGAAGGATGAATATTGAGCACTGGGAATAGTGTTCCAGCACTGCAGCTGATCGTCGTTTGATTAGAGAAGCCCATGAGCGACATTTGTTGCACTGATGGATGTGTGTTCAACACAATTTTGCAACAAGTCAGGAATGATCTGCAGCAGAGACCTTTCCAACAGAGAAGTTAAGAACAGTCATACCTTCTGTAATGGAAGCTGACTGCTATTGCAGATGCCTTGGGTAGCAAAGCGGAGAGGACTATATCATCTGGCCTCCAAGTAAGTAGGGTTTCAATCCAGTCATGTAGCTCTCTGGACATCAACAATCTGTTTGGTGCAATTCAGGCAGCATAAGGTGGCAATTGATGATATTTCAGGAACAGAATAAGGATTATTTATTCATTCATGGGATGTGGGCGTCGCTGGCCAGGCCAGCATTTATTGCCCATCCCTAATTGCCCTTGAGAAGGTGGTGGTGAGCTGCCTTCTTGAACCGCTGCAGTCCATGTGGGGTAGGTATACCCACAGTGCTGTTAGGAAGGGAGTTCCAGGATTTTGACCCAGCAACAGTGAAGGAACGACGACATAGTTCCAAGTCAGGATGGTGTGTGACTTGGAGGGCAACTTGTAGGTGGTGGTGTTCCCATGTATGTGCTGCCCTTGTCCTTCTAGTTGGTAGAGGTCGCGGGTTTGGAAGGTGCTGTCTAAGGAGCCTTGGTGCATTGCTGCAGTGCATCTTGTAGATGGTACACACTGCTGCCACTGTGCGTCGGTGGTGGAGGGAGTGAATGTTTGTAGATGGGTGCCAATCAAGCGGGCTGCTTTGTCCTGGATGGTGTCGAGTTTCTTGAGTGTTGTTGGAGCTGCACCCATCCAGGCAAATGGAGAGTATTCCATCACACTCCTGAACTGTGCCTTGTAGATGGTGGACAGGCTTTGGGGAGTCAGGAGGTGAGTTACTCGCCTCAGGATTCCTAGCCTCTGACCTGCTCTTGTAGCCATGGTATTTATATGGCTACTCCAGTTCAGTTTCTGGTCAATGGTAGCCCCTAGGATGTTGATAGTGGGGGATTCAGCGATGGTAATGCCGTTGAATGTCAAGGGGAGATGGTTAGATTTTCTCTTGTTGGAGATGGTCATTGCCTGGCACTTGTGTGACGCGAATGTTACTTGCCACTTATCAGCCCAAGCCTGGATATTGCCCAGGTCTTGCTGCATTTCTACACAGACTGCTTCAGTATCTGAGGAGTCACGAATGGTGCTGAACATTGTGCAATCATCAGCGAACATCCCCACTTCTGACCTTATGATTGAAGGAAGGTCATTGATGAAGCAGCTGAAGATGGTTGGGCCTAGGACACTACCCTGAGGAATTCCTGCAGTGATGTCCTGGAGCTCAGATGATTGACCTCCAACAACCACAACCATCTTCCTTTGCGCTAGGTATGACTCCAGCCAGCAGAGGGTTTTCCCCCTGATTCCCATTGACCTCAGTTTGCTAGGGCTCCTTGATGCCATACTCGGTCAAATGCTGCCTTGATGTCAAGGGCAGTCACTCTCACCTCACCTCTTGAGTTCAGCTCTTTTGTCCATGTTTGAACCAAGGCTGTAATGAGGTCCGGAGCTGAGTGGCCCTGGCGGAACCCAAACTGAGCGTCACTGAGCAGGTTATTGCTAAGCAAGTGCCGCTTGATGGTCCTATTGATGACACCTTCCATCACTTTACTGATGATTGAGAGTAGGCTGATGAGGCGGTAGTTGGCCGGGTTGGACTTGTCCTGCTTTTTGTGTACAGGACATACCTGCATAATTTTCCATATTGCAGGGTAGATGCCAGTGTTGTAGCTGTACTGGAACAGGAAGTGTCAGATAAATTGGTTTGGCTCCGATTACTTGACAGATGTGTTTTGCAGCTTTAAGAAATGGTTAAGCTGTGGAACATCTTGGAAGACGTCTTAAATCAATGCTTGGCACTCAAGTCTTTGTGCTTGCAATTCAGCTTTGGCATTAATTCCTCATTGGCATTTTCACCCTTTTTATTGTTCCACCATGGCTTCTGTATCCTAGTCATCAGCTGGCATCAGCAGCCTTGTAGGCTGAAGATATTGCAGAATGAGGCAGAAGATGATTATTCTTGAAAGCTGATGGAGTGGGGGATGCTAGGCGGGAGGGGGGGCGGCGGTGCAGTGGGTGCCGTTGTACCATAAGGTGTCTGCCATTGGTTGAGATCGCTGAAACACTGGGCTAGATTTTCAGGCCCCAATGGGGCTGAGCACAGAGAGAGGTGGGTGGGTGTGAACTTTGTGCCATTGGCTGGCGTGCCGGTTTGCTGGCACCATCCTGCCCCCTCGGCCATTTTCCCAGCAAACGACAGGTAGCTATTTAACGATAGTTGCCAGAGATCAACTGGAAATTTCCAGTCACTGTCCAGGATCCTCGAGGTATTGGGGACTAGGCCAGCCACCTGGAGGTGACCTCCCAGCAGTAGATCGGGGGCCAGTGCTTCAGGCAAGCCCTCCCCACCTGTCCAAGCTTAGCTACGGCCACAGGCTACCCTGTGGAGGGATTCCCTGAACACAATGGTGAACTGGCTGCTGAGGGGATTTTTAAATTTGAAAATTAAAAAGTTGGTGAGATGTCTCCTGCATTTTGTGGTGCCCTCTCTCTCCTACCTGGAAAGGCAGCTTCTGCTTCTTCAGTGCTGGAGGGTCTCCCATTGGCCCTCCAGCTTCGAGAGCCCGTCTGCTGTCCTGGGTTGGATAGCCAGCCCACCCTTGGTCACTAATTGGCCAGTTCAGGGTGACTGTTTCCCACACAGTGCGGACTGACCCGAAGGTGACCCTGAGGTTGGTGTCCCGAAGCACACGGGGAAATCATGCCCACTGTTCCAAGAGGCCAATGGTAATTTTGATCATTTTGGTTGTGGCATGATTCTCGTGCCATCTGCGTCCTTCTTCTGTCCAGGGATTAGTGCAAAAGTGCCTTGAGTCATGGCCGCATGGCTTCAGGTGGTGTAAACCCAAATGTAACTGCGTAGCTCCGAAAACACTCTGCAAAAATCAGGATCAAAATCCCCCAGGGGCTGGATTTTGAGCGCTCGCCGGGGAAGGGATCAGAGGTGGTGGGCACTGAAAATGTCACCACTGACTGTGTGCCAGTTCTCTGGTTCCATTTTCCTGGAGGCGGGATGGGGGGCTAGTGGGGGGCTGCGGCAGAGCTATCCGCCCACAGGTGGTGGGTAGTCGATTAATCTCATTAATGGCCACTTAAGACCGATTGCAGGAGGCCGACAGCGATTTTTCAGTTGACCTCCAGGTTCCCGGAGGCGGCAGGGGACAGTTTAGCTACCTGGAAGCTGCCTCCTCATGGCAGGCCAGGAGGACAGTGCTCCAGGCAGCCTTAGAGGCCCTCCATACCTGCCCGAGTGCAGCAGCAGCCTGTAGAGGCCTTCCACCACTACCCCCACCCCCCCCGCCCCCAATGGTGGCCTGGCTGCAAAGGCCATTTTTTTTTTAATTTTTGAAAAAGTTGGAGAGAGGGTGCCTCTATTTTGAAGATGAACTTCTTTATCAGTCCCAATTGTGCCTTTAATCAGTTTGAAACCGTGGTAGTAATTTTCCAGGTTTGCCAGATTTATATTGTTACCTCTATAAGGTCAACTTTTTGGGACGGAATTTTCGGGCTCTCCTAAAGTTGGGAACAGATGCGGGGTGGTGGGGGATGCGAAAATACCAGTGTCAGATGGCCTGCCAGTCCTGGGATGCTGTTCCTGGCACCAGCCATTTTGGGGAAGTTACATTTGGGACCCAGCAAGGTTGCTCACCCCCATGAGGCAAGGAGGCAATTTGGCTCATTAAGAGCTTTGTTAAAGCTAAGCTTAGGAGGCTTTTCTAGTCGGCCTCCAGTTTCCCGACGCGAGAGGGGGGCAAATCAGTTGCCTGGAGATGGCCACCCAGTGGCAGGCTGGGGTGCCAGCACTCCTGGCAGGCCGACAAGCCCTCCCTGCCTGGGTGGGGGTACAGCGAAAGATTATCCTGTAGAGGGTTCTCCCCATCCCCCACACAGTGTTTCTAAATTAAAGTTTTTAAGAAGTGGCAGAGAGGGCGATTTATTGAGGCACCCTCCCAGTTACTTACCACTTACTGCAGCCGGGTGCTTCTCTGGAGCTGGAAGGCCTCTGACTGACCCTCTGACTTTAAGAGGTCGCCCGCCACCCTTAATGGACAGGAAATTCCTCTCCATGCCAATTAAGAGCTCACCACGTGAATATCTTAAATTTTATCAGTTCCCCTCCCCACAACTGATGCAACATAAATGAGATGCATGGAGGTCAGTTGATTGAAGATCTCACAGGTTTATTAACAGCTAACAAGTGTATACAGTGCAGAGCTAACTATTAACAGGGCTTACCTGTTGGTGTTACAGTTCCAGAGTGAATCGGGCAAGTTGTCACGTGACTGCATCCTGGCACGTAACTCATTAGCATACTTAGATCTTAAAGGGATCACTCTTAAAGGCAATCACACAACAGATGTCTCCTTTCTACATTTCCTTTTTTCCCAAAGGATTCCTCTAGCGCTAGGTATCAGTCTTGTGGCTTGTTGGGGATTATGAGCTACTTGCATGGTGGAAAGTAGACAGCTTGGAATAAATAATATTCCGCACTGTTAGCAGCTAGCTGTGTGAGTGACAGGGCCTCTGTGCACATAAGGTTAGCAACACCCTCGCCTTTAAACGTGATTACCTGTCATGTGTGCAGTCCTCTTGGAGCAATCTGTCATTCTTACCATCACTGGGATTAAGTCGAGGAGGAATTTGAAAGAAAAATCTATATATCTCGCATATTATATAAGCATAAAGACAGAATGCATCACTTTAAAATGGGGATTAAATTATGTCCACACGCTCTGGTCCTTTGCCCTCTGAGAACTCTTCACTTGACTTTGCCTCCCTACGTCTAATTGGCTGAATGCAGGCCACATGTTCTAGATTCTTCTCTGATCTGTGCACAGGAGGATTAAATAGCTACCACTGGATGCAAGAAACATTCTATTGGTTCTGCAGGCTGTTTAGAAAAATCAGTGAATGAGATTTAAGCAGTGGTTTGGTTGACAATCAAACTTTCGGTAATTTAAAACAAAATAGCTGAGGAATGCTGCAGGGAACTGTCTGGTCCCTGGTCCCCATTTGGATGTTTGGTGATTTATGATGAAAAGAATGCAAAATGAAATGTTGAGGAGACACAATAGGCTCATCAGTGTCAGAGAGAATATTAGGTTAACATTTCAGATTGAACTTTGAATTTTTTACCTTTTCTGATAGTGATAGGCCTGCTGCTTATTTCTGCTTTTCTAATTTCTGATCGTTTTTTTCATTTATAGACAGTTGAGTCAGTAAATGGAAATTTCTTCATATGTTCCCATTCTGAGGCACATTTAATGGTATTTCTCTATCATCTCATTCACTGTCCCCTTCCTGTAAGAACTTGCTGACTTCATTTGGTCTGATTGTTCGCCATGGAACCGTTCACTGTTGGAAGTAGGCCTGATCTTCGGCCTGTATCTACAGGCCCTGAGCCACTGAAAAAGGATGGTTTGTGGATGGGGCAGTACTCTGCATTTCTGCTTTTCTTAATTTTCATGTTTTCCCCAATCCTCTTGAAGGTGCTGGTTCTTGTTAGGGTATGCTAACATATGGGTTGATGGGCCCTCAATGCCTTGCTAAAGTGGCAGGTTATTCAGTGTGAGAAGCAAGTCTGGTCCAATCCTTTTCGAAGTCCACACATTATAAACAGGGCAAGTTCTGTAAATAGGGGCATAAAGTACTAGAGTAAAGAGTTATGGTAAATTTACATGAAATATTGGTTAGGCCATTCTGATGAAGTGTACGTTGTTAGAGAAACTTCCAAGCCTGTTTGTGAAGAGGACACTGAGACTAGGATGCTTTGGTGGAGATTGTTTATTGCTTGCCACAGAGCTAGCTTCTCTACTCCTAACAGGACCCACAGTTAGTGTTGGCTGGCTTTTTATATTTACACACTTGAATATAATTACCTAATTTACACCCAACACCTGTTCACCCTATTATCTTGAACTACCAGGTATTTATCATCCATTAACAGAACTTCAGACCCTTACATATGTCCACTTCTTTAATTATAGTGTACTAGAACCAAAGAGAGTGGATGATGGTAGGTAGGTTCCCAATATGTCATCATGGGCTTCCGTGATAAAGTAAAACAAGCAAGGGAGTTATAAATTATATTAATTATAAGGGGCAAACCTACAAGAAGAAGAGACAGGGGTCTATGACAAGTATGGATGGTCTTTGTGAAAACAACAAAAGTGGACAGGAGCACTGGAAGTGACTTTAGTGACTACTTTAAATAGATGTCGAGATACAAGTGCTGGTCATGCTGTCACATTGGCCCCAGGTCACATCACAGGTAGAGTACTAAGTACAATTTTTGACACCCTGGGCTGAATTTTGTCAGCATCGAAGATGCCCCCTGCTGGGACTGAAAGCGGGAGCTGATCCTGCGCTGGCACGCAGCGGGGCCCTGGGGCAGCTTATTGCTGGTGGCAGCCGATTAACAGTCCACCACTGGGACCACTGTCTAATTGAGGGGGGCTGCTCGGCCTCCCAGAGATGCCAGCCCAATCAGAGGGTCGGCAGCCTTGGCACTGCCACCGCTAGTGGTGGCCACTGCTGAGGCTGCAGCATGAAGAAGAGGGTGTCTCAATGTTGAGGCACCCTCGAAGACAAGGCCCTGGTGATCAGGGTGGGGGAGGGGAGGAGTCATTCCAGTGGCAGCGCCTTAACTGCGGGAGGTCCATTGCCACTGGGGGAAATCCCTCCATGTGCAATAGAGCAGCCATAAAGGAGGGCGCCCCCCCACCCACACCCAGGAACCCACTGGGAGGCTGTCAAGGTTTATCTGGCGGTCTCTCCGCAAGGTTGTGGGCCCCAAAATGTCAGTGGGTGTGGAAAGAGGGCCTTATTTGGGCACTTAAGTGGCTCAATTGGCCACTCAGTGGGCGGCCACATTGCTGAGGTTTCCACCGCTGGTGATATGCCATGACGATGGGAAGATGTTGGGCTCCCCTCCCGACACCTTCCCCTGCCATATTACCAGCCCTCCCACCTCCCAGGCCGTCACCATAGGGCTGGTAAAATTCAGCCTCCTGTTCTAGAAGGTACATTCAACCCATAGAAAACATTCAGCATAGATTTACCAGGATAATGTCGGGAATAGGAAACTAGTTATGAGGACAGTTCTGAGATGCTAGCACTGGAGTCTAAAATGAGATTTAATTGAGGTTTTCTTTGACATGGTGAAGAGGAAAAGACTATTTTATCGGCTGGGGAGTCGGTGATGAAGGGTATTCAATTTAAAATGGTCATTAAGGAAGTGAGGATAGAGATTAGGAGGAAGTTGCTTTATACAAGGGGTTGTTGGAGTATGGAGTGTTTGCCGCAGGGAGACTGTGCAGATGAGGCACAGGAATTAAAATCCCCAGGCCACACACTGCAAATATCTGGACTATTTACCGTTCAAATTGCCCCTTCGACCCCACCCCCTGCCCCCAACCTGACTTGTTCTGGCCGACCTAAGGCGATCTCAATTCATGTAATTTATTGCTGGTTTTAATCTCACCACAAAGATTTCTGCTTTAATTCCTCATTTTGTAACTTTGCCAATATAAAATCTGAAGCAATATATTCCTTGCACCAATAAGTATCTGATTTCAGAATGAATGCAAAAATCACCTCAGTGTATTACCTCAAAAGGGCAATGCTGATGGATTGTTAATTTCATTTCTTTTGTCTGAATGCAAGTGTTTCAGGCTCCTTGACATGCTGAGTACTAATATTTAGGGCGTTACTGATGATTTGCTGAGGTATTGAGAGACAGTTGCAAGCCCAGTAGCTAGATCATAAAGCTGAACAAAATGACTGGCCTATTGTCTTGGAGGTGATTCCAGCTCTGACTGAACGCGAAACCTGGGACTGAGGGTCCCCTTGGCACAGCAGCAGGGAATTGAAGTGAAATCTGACATCTTAACAGGGGAACTCAGACTCTCTGCCTAGCTGAACCGAGCAATGATGAAGCAGAGCAAATTGTGCATTGGCCTGAGATAATGATTGTAATGCAATTGTACTCTAGCACTGTTGTTGTTACTGGCGCTGAGGGCCTCATTATTATCACAGGCTGGTTTGGTAATGGCCTGAATGTGTGAGCAGAATGATACTGTTGCTATATTAATCTCCTAATTATTAATAAAAGCATAATAATAGACACTTGCATTTAACATGAGGTATTAGGCTGTAGGCCTGTGTCAGCTGCATGTTGGATTGAATGACAGAGGAAAGGTTTTCTGCTGCAACTTTTTTTGCTTTATATACAGTCAGTGATACTCTGGACATTTCCCTCTTCATTCTTCTCAGCTCCAAATACCACGTGCATGCAGTCTTATTCTTCTCTGCATCCTCATTGTGTCAAGGGTTAATCATACCTCTCTTACTCTAATTTGTTTCTTAGCCCTCAAAACTATGTAGCTCCTTGCCTGCTTTGGTCTTCCCTCTCTTCTGTAAGCTACAGGCTGTTAAAACTCAAGCTTGCTGCCACCTAATCACTACCTCCTGATCTTTCCTACTGTTTTCAAGCTGGGTGGCAACATGCTCTGTGGGCCTTGGTCCTTCACTCAGGGTTTTCAATTTTAAAAAAATTGGAGATGGTGGGATCTGAACAGGGCAGATTTTCTTTAAAATTGAGGGTAATTAGATAATATATGTAGAATGTACACTTAGCCCATGGAGGATGGCATCTGTGAAAGACAGCAAGCCATCGGAGAGATTTGCGAGGCGTGCATTTGTCTTGCCCTCTGAGCAACAGAATGTCTTATTCAAAAACCTCCAGAAAAGTTTCCTATTTCCCATTATGTTATATCCCCCCTCTGTCGACAACTAAAACACTTTGAGCAGGGTCTCTGTCAGTATGAGTATGTATATCTCTCCAGGTTCTTCCCATTCTACCTTAGCAGCTTATGACTATACTTGAAAAATACTCAGAAAATAAAGCATTGGAACATGAAATGTCACCTTTAAAATGACAGTCACCTTTTAAGCATAGGGTGGTAAGATGAGACGGGCGCTAAAAGGTAGAGCCTTGATAGGATTGTGACTTCTCAGAACCTTGGCAACTATCGCTGCCTGTGCTCAAATCAGACAAGACTTTGAAAGATGATTTAGTCTGTCGGTCCCTAATGACTCATCCTCCTACTCCCAGCAGAGATATAGGAAGCCTCATTTTATTTCTGATTCCTGACTTGCTCTGCTTGTCTGCAGTGGAACTTATGTCCTGAATGTCATTAAAAGTGAAGGTTTATTTGTAGTTTCCTAAGTGAGCTCGGTAAAAACAAAGTCACAAAGTACTTGAGCGTTTTATTACTGACATTGGAAAAATTTTATTTTATGATTTTTTTTTTGTTACCTGCTTATATTGGGTTGGATTTTACAGTCAGCAGCAAAGCAACAGTGCACGCCACTGACCTTGAGGAAAGGTGCCCATAAAGATATATCAATCTCTATGGCATGGTTTTCCCCTTTCTTGAGGGCAGTTTATATCTGGTGCCAAGTCAAGGGGATCTCTTGGCATGCAGCAGCAGTGATGTCAGAAAGCAGGCAGGGTAAGCAGCCAATTGCATTGAACTATTCACGCACAGCAAACCAGGAAGTTAAACGCACTTAATATCCTTCACTTTTAACTTAAATTTTCAGATAGCGAAATAAATGATATATGATTGGATTAACATAGAAGCTGAATTATCATAAACTTTAAAAAAAAATTAAAAGTATCTGGAATTTTTACAATATGGCGTAAATTGACATTCCACGGATATAAAACTACTTTTCCAGAGCCAATGAGGGTGTTAAACAGTAATTACGCAGTTCGTACGCCCTTAAAACCCCAGTTACAAACCTCAGTTGACAGGTGCAACTTTTTTCAAGGGTTTTTGCAGCAAAATGAACAGCGTAGAAATGGAAGTTTTCATCAAATTGTGATTGCAATAGAGATTGCCGTCTGTGGGGAACATTACAGTGCATCCTGTGGAGGAGTATAGATTCATTAATGGCAGCTTCTGGCTTTCCGTGTTTAACTGCCCATGCGTAGATTCCCTAAGTTGCTGTCAATTTCAGTGGGGTAATGACAATGACGCTAACAGTTCTGTCATCACTACCACTGCAGAATTCAGGCTATTACCTCTGAACACACATAAGGTAATATTTGAGGATAATGAAAGTACTTTAAAACTCCAAACACACAAGAAGCCGGCAGCTAGCTGTATAATGGAAGAATGTCCCTTCCCTGCCGAGCTGTGATTGCACTCCCTGCAAAAGCAGCTGAGACTAAGATGATCAACACTTTTCGAAAGGAGCTGGAGAATGGGACCGGAGGTTTAAGGCACAGGCGCAGGGATAGTTAAATACTCAACAGGACTAAAAATACTTTATCTGGTCATTTATCATATTGCTTCTTTCTTTTCTTCATTCTTCCATCCATTCCTTCCTTCCATTCAGCAGGGACTGTCCGTACTGATGTCTAAGCAATAACAAAGACATAAGTGTATGGGAGCTAGTAACTGAGGGCAGAGCAGTTCATGAAAGGCAGGCTCTAAAGTCAGCAAATCCATCACTCGGTCTGTTCCCAGTTCCTGTGGCACTGTAAGCACAGGAATGTGACTCTCAATTAAATAGCAAACACAGTGAGACCTCTTTGGCGATAAAAGAAATGGATGGTTTGCTTTTTGCATTTAAAAATACCTCAAGTTTCAGCTCGTTTGAGGAGCAGTCAGCATGACACAGGGCCAGGGTCAGCATCATCTTCAAAGGTGCAGCCACACATTAAAGGGCTGAACCTTCTGTGCCCAATTGGCAGCCTGCATGTCATGGAGCCGCTGCAATCTTCTGTTAGTCGGCTCATTTAAATATTTAAATAACTATGGCAGGCTGCTCCCCCCCCGCAATCACGTGGAGGGGTGGGCTGTCCGTTCCCAGTAATGGCGTCAGCTGCCTGTGCGCAGGCGCGGACGCCATTTTAAAGGGTGTTCAGCCCTACCGAGAAATTTAAATATTTGAAGGTAAAGTAAATAAAAAGAAATAGAGACATTTCTTCTGCCCCTCTCGCACCCCCCAAATAACAATAAAATTAATGATTTGCCCTTCCTCCCCCCAAAACACTTACCTTGTCCATCTGACCTTCCCCCCCCACCCACTCCCCCAAACTGCACAAACTTTAACCTGCCTACCACCCCCTACACCCACGACGTTGCTTTGAACCCATTTCCCCCCACCCCCTAACACTGATAAAATTACCTCCTTCTCCCTCCCCACCAGTGTGGCGCCTCGTTTCCCCGGACAGGGATCTGAAGGCGTGGGAGTGCCAGCGGGACATCAGGCAGTGACATGAGTTTCATTAATTCATTCATTTTAATATATGTAAATATTCAATTGGAAGTCTCGTCGCTGGGCGGAGGGGTGGCTGCCATGAGGCCTTGCCGCCACCGGTAATATCAGACTAGCCCCTCCTGGTGTCGGGGTGCGTGGCGGCCCTCTGCCGGAGGCATCTTCAGGCCCCCTCCACCACGGAGCCCAATACCTGGGGGAGAACAAAATCCAGCCCCTAGAATATTTGAGATGATTCTTGAATTTGGAGGGAGGAAGAGGGTGATATAACCTGTGCCAAAAGATTTTTGGGTGCTTCGCATCTCACTCGTTCCCCCTCCAGCAATTGTGCCTCTGGTCACCTTCCCTCTGACATGCTAATGGCTTGGCCGCGACTGTGCCATGTTCTGACACTAAGGTCAGCTTCTGAGCACCCTGAGCTCGAGACCTATGTGTAGGTTAACAAATGTCCAGGTTCAATGGATACATTTTTCCTACTCATTAGCTGGGCTGCTACCCTATCAATGCAGCAGGCTAGACGGAAATACAAGTTGAGGCAGTTTCCATGTACTTCATGGGTTCTCTCCTTGGGAGAGGATGCAGAGGATTTTCTTCCCAATGGTTACTAATTGCAGATAGTGAAATGTTCTGAATTTGTAGACGGTCATAGATTTGCTTTGAAGTAAGGTGTTTCAACTCTTGTTAATCCCGTTTTCCTGTTGCGCTGTTTCAGCTCACTACATTTTCATTAAAAACAATATCCTCTCTGGGATCTTGCCATCACCACCCCTAGCCACCACCCCCCCCCCCACTGTTGTTAAGAAGAGTCACTGCACTTGTTGCCCCAGTGCCCAGGTTTCCCCCACCCCAACCACCCATTTGGATGAGAAGATAGGGGTGTTGAATGTAAGGTTTACGTGAGGAGAGACACAGCTGGAGTCATGGATGATCAAAGGAGCAGATGGATAGGTTCAGGAAGGACAAGTGCTGTCCAGCCACCAGCTTAACTAGAAACACGTGGCAAAGAAAATAATGAGAAGCAATAAAAGAGAATGAAAGGGATTGATTTAAATGTCACTCAGCTCACTATTGCTTCAGTGACATGGAAGAATTATTACAGAATTAAAGTGCGCCTTTAATAATTGACAAGCCTGCTTCGTTATTCATTCTGAAACAGATTTAATCCTTTTTTTTCATTGTTTTTGCACCATTTAAGAACAGAAGAATTTTTATTAACAGGAAAAGGCAATTAGACAATCTCATCTCATTTTCATAGATCAACTCGCGCCCCCCTCCTCCCACCACTACCCCCCCCCCCCCACACACGTCTCTCAATCTCTTCAATCCTCAGAAACGTGTCCAATTACCAATTAAACCGATCTATACTGTCGGCTTCAATGTCTTTCACCGATAACCTATTCCACAACTCTTTGGGTGAAAAAGTTTCGCTCACTTCCCTCTTACTCCTAATTTCCATATTTTAATCTGATGATTCCTGAGATTTGAAGTCTTCACCTTAATCAATGATTTGCCTCGTCCGTTCTTTTCATTAATCTTCGAAAACTTGAATCAGATGAATTTGAAGTCTCCTTTTTCCAAAGAAAATTTCCTTGACATTTCCTCCTAATACTTGGAATATTCTGTGCTGGGTTGTACTCTCCCCAGTGTGCAGGCTGTCACTTCCTGTGTAAAGTGTTAGGGCCTGTTCTTGGTGCTGGCTCTGGTTTACTCGGCTCTTGGTGACATATTATCTTATTGCTGTTCTCTCAGTGTGCAGTGTGTGTGCCAGCAGACTGGCAGGTTGCCAGTGCAACACTTCTGTTCAAAGGGAAAGGTAATTGTAGAACAGTCAGCCTAATGTTGGTAGTGGGTAATCGTCCAGAGGCCACAATGAATACTTACTTGACCCAAACTTTTGGTCACCCGTACTAATATAACAATCCCTGCGATGTTTTACCATGTTAAAGGTGCTATATAAATGCACATTGTGAATATTGGAGGCAGGTTTCAGAGCACAGGCACAATAGGCTGAATTACCCTGTGTAAAATTCGATCATTCATGGTGCAAAAGTTGCTTCTGCTCAAGGCAATATGTGTTTCAGTGACATGTTCATCCCTCAGGTCTAACTGGGGGAGGGGAAGCACCCCCCATCCCGGCCCACAAGCAGTGCTGGAACAACACATAACTGCTGGATTCAGCAGTTCTCATCTCCCATTAGTTTCTGGGTTTCCTGAACCCCTCCTGGTAAACCTGGCCTGCAGCCTCATTTAACAATTATAATTTTTGACTTGCCTCTCGAGAGCACATTACTCACCCGACCCCCAACACTGCCCAGTTAAACTAGAAGTTGGTGGGTTGCTGTTAGGTTTCCCATTTTTAAGTATTTAATCCTTCCTGTCCTGAAGGGTTGTAATCACTCTCCATAGTGTCCCATTGAACACCCTCCACATCAGGTGCAGCACAAGTTAGGTACGAAGCAAAGTTCCCACTGCACCTCTCCACCAAGCACTCCGAGGTCAAGTACAGCATGGGTTAGATGCACACTGCAGGGACTGGAGTGCATCGTTGACGCCGAGAATGGCATTTTAATTTGAGATTTTTGTTTACTTATCTGGTTTTAATAAAGTTATTTTAAAACTGTAAATATGTATATAAAGGGGGCCTGAGGAATAAAGGCCCCCTCAACATGAAAAAAAAAATGGGTTAGATGCAGAATAACACCAACCTTCTATGCACTTGTGTGGCATTCCCAGTCACTGCATCGGATGCCCCCGTGACCTTTGAGTGAAATTTCCAGTTTGTGAGTTGGGACGGTTTTGTGCTTTGCAGTCAGTCTGTTCTGGAACTAGGTACGGGCTGTTTGAAGCTAATTTTCTTTAGCTTTGAGCATTACAGTCAGAAAGAAAAGCATATTGTAAAAATTGCAATTGTACTTTTGATATTTGGAAGTCACAAGAAGGGAATTTTGGACTGGGCCTGATGTCACAGATGTCTATAGGCAGCAGGAAAACAGAGAGCAGGAGAGAGGGTGAGTGGGACATCCTGACTAGGATTGTGTGTTGTGAGTGGGAGGCTGCATTTTAGACTGGGAAAAGCACAACAGCAGTAAAGCAATCAAGCTGGCCAATCGCACTGCCCAGAACCTACTGGTTAACAGAACCGATTTCTCTTGAGACGCCGGGAGGAATGATATCACTCACTGAGGTGAGCAGGACTGCAGAGGTGGTGGAGAGCGAGTGAAAATTGACTAAATACAGCCACAACTGAGAGACTGAGTGTGACACAGTCAGAAGGAAGAGTGTGAGATACAGGACAATGCGAGAAAGATGAAGACAATGAGAGACAGAGAGATTCTGAGTGACGGAGAGATACACGAAGAATGACAGAGGCGGAAAGTGAGTGAGACATACATTGATCCTGAAAATTCATAGCCTTCTTTGCTTGCTCCAGTTGGGTGGGGATGCAGTGGAAGGCCTGTGAATTAGTCCAGAACCAAGATAAACAGCATCCACATCTCTGTGCCTGATTTCCACATTATGATACTTGAGGCGCAAGCTCCCCTATGTATGTCAAAGGGCCGCTTTATGGACACATGCACGATCAGAGACCATTTGACGAGACAGGGAGTGAGAGAGAAATAGAGGCATGTAGAGAGGGAGAGAGAGAATCTCAGAGACAGAAATTCTGGGAAGCCGCAAGATAGAGACTTGGAAATTGTGAGAGCGACAGAGTGAGAGAGAGGCAGATAGAGGATGAGTGACAGAGAGAGAGACACACACACACACACAGCAGAGACTGAGGAGCAACAGAATTGGGGAGGGGTCAGGGGAAGGAGATGGGGAGAGGAGGAGGGAGAGAGAGAGAGAGACTTATACAGGACAGCAGGTAAAAAATCCCAGTGGTCATATTTTTGTGTAATATTTGCTTCATCTTCACAGTGCCTTATTTGAGAACTTTCTAAAAGACGCCAGGTTCAGACCCAGGCTGACCAAAAGTTAAGAAGGTTGGTAAGAATGGTGCAAAGCAGAACTGACAGAGAGCATCCATCAGCCTTGTGAAAGTGACATTTAATGTGACTCTGCTGACAAGAGTTTGTGGTTCATGAACATTTGATATGAATGTATAACACCACTCTGCCACTTTCCGTGGATTTGACGGTGCTAAATGTCATCATATGCCCGTCAGAATGGCATCTTTCTTCCCACAGAGGATCCCTAGTAATGTAGATGGAAATGTTAGTGAAATGCTTGATTTTTCCCTCAACCATCTTTAGCATAAAGAAAAATTTCCCAGCCTATTCTCCTTTCTGTAACTCTGGAGAAACCCTGGAGAATAAGTGAGAGTCAACAGGGGTCAGTGCACACTCTGCATGAGGTATTGGCAGGAGCAAGCTGGCCAATATAGGTCTCTACTTACAACAGCAACAACATGTATTTATACAGTCTCTTTAATGTAGTAAAACATCTAAATGCACTTCAGACAAAAATTGACACTGAGCCAGGGAAGATGACATGAGGATAAGTGACCAAAAGCTTGGTCAAAGAGGCCTCCAAAGGCTCGACTCTTGGAGGGTTACTCCATGGGCACTGCAGCTCTCTGACTATGCAACTCCCTACCGCATGGCATAGTTGAGGCAAACAGTATAGATGTATTTAAGGCGAAGCTAGATAAGTACATGATGGACAAGAAATAGAAGTTTATGTTGAAAGGGTGAGATGAAGTTAAAGGAGGGAGCAGACTCATGTGGAACATGAACTGATGGGCTGATTCTCTGCTGTAAATCCTATATAATTATTTGCAATTCACTGGTCGTTCACCCAATTCCTCACATTTATTTATTTATTGATACAGCACTGAAACAGGCCCTTCGGCCCACCGAGTCTGTGCCAACCAACAACCACCCATTTATACTAACCCTGCAGTAATCCCATATTCTCTACCACCTATCTACAGTAGGGACAATTTACAATGGCCAATTAACCTATCAACCTGCAAGTCTTTGGCTGTGGGAGGAAACCAGAGCACCCGGTGGAAACCCACGCAGTCACAGGGAGAACTTGCAAACTCCACACAGGCAGTACCCAGAATCGAACCCGGGTCCCTGGAGCTGTGAGGCTGCGGTGCTAACCACTGTGCCACTGTGCGATTGCCAGTAAGTTATTCGACCATGGGGGTCATCACAGATATACTAATCCTGTCTTCATTTATTTTCCAACCCCCCCCTGCAACCACCACCCCCTGCCACTCAAACTTTCCAAGAGGGGAGGGCACTGAATAAATAGTAATCTGAAGTGGGAGCCCTCGCTGACTCCGCCCCGCCCCGCCACTCTATTCAAGGGACACAAGTCAATTTAACGCCTCTGCCACCATCTCATCTGACAGCAGTTAACTCAGAACAGAATAGTACTGGACCCTGGGGCCGCTGTAGTCAGTATGACTCCGTGTCACATTATCTTACATTCTTGTACACTCAGATATAGTGTTACCTGCATATAATGAAACCTGTTTGTAGTGAAAATCAGAATAATGGTTTCCATGAAAGCTGGATAATGGCAGATTCTAATACAGAAATGAGGTGTCAGATATTAATAAGCAAAGCTTCAGTGATATGGACGGACAGCAGGAACACATTCATTGAAGAGTGTTGCACTCGCAGTCCAGCTGTGCTTCATTAATAGTGCGAGATGACTGCACACTTAGTGCCACACTCAGTGGGGTCGTAGCTCAAATAGTGTGGGGCCATTGTAGACAGTACTGGGCTGCTCCACATGTAGGCTGGGATTATATCCGGGCGATGGGGGTCTCGACCACGGCAAAAGCACCGGTGAGAGTCCCTTGTCGCCTTCTCTGGGGAAGGCCTGCCAAATCAAGTGCCAATTAGGCACTTAAGTGGACAGCGAGCAGGCCTTACCCCAAATCAAGGACACTGGCGACGGAAGTCCTGCCTGCCGAGAACTGACGGCCAATCGGAGGCATGCAGCTCTTTCACTGAGCAGCGCCACCACAGAGGAGGTGGCTACTGCCAGTAATGGACCCACCAGAGGCGAGGGGCCCAGGCCTCACGTAAGTTAGGGCGAGAGGGGTTTTGCAGAGTGGGGTTTGCGGGGGGGATGCGGAGGTGTGGTGGGGGGGTGGTCGGCAGCAAGGGCAGTGGGGTGGCTCTCAGCGGACCCCCCCCCCCCCCCCCCCCCACCCTTCCAAATGCCAGGTCCCTCGATCAGGCACTAAGTGCCTTTTAACGAGGGACCACCCCTGCTCCCGGAGCTGGCAAGCGACCCGCACGGGTTTGCTTGGCATGCTCCCCGTGCGACACCAGGCCCACCCGCTGCTGGGCTAATTCTGGCGACGGTGTGTTGAGGCTTTTAATTGGGCATTAATTGCCCACTTAAGGGCCTCAATTGGTGATGGGGCAGGAAGGCCTTTCATAGGTGGGGGCCACCCCCACGCCACCATCCACCTGATCATATGCTCTCCCCGCCTCCAAACCCGCATTATAAATTTATTTATTTAATTTTGAGGGGTTACTTCTTTAAAAATTTCAATGTGCCGGCAGGGATAGCTGCCCTTTAAAAATGGCGCCAGCGCCCGCGGACAGGGAGCTGATGCCATTGCCGACAACGGACAGCCTGCCCCCTCTACATGATTGGCGGGTGGGGTGGGGATGTCAGGATGCCCTGGCCATTTAAATGAGCCGCCACGCGGGAGATTGCGGCAGCTCTTTGGCGCGCAGGCCGCTATTCCAGCCCAATGGCAGCCTTTCATATCACAGCTTCCACCACTGATACAGATTTTGTGAGAGCCATGTGTAGATTTGCTGTCTAAGATTCAGAACTCGAGGGATAATGGGCCACCTGAGAATCTCTGTCTATTGGAGTGACCCAGGAGAGTTTAGCTGTAAGTAAATTCGCATCAAATCTAGTTAGTTCAGCCTTGTTTTATCTGCTCACAGAAAGGGGTCAAGAATATACAAGCTCCACTTTACACTTTGCACATAGAACAGCAGCTGCTGCTGAGACAAACGCCCGAGTGTTGCTGAGGGTTAGTATCAGAATGGTGCTCTGAAAGGTGAGTGGGCAAAGGGAGTGATTGAACAGTAAGATCGAAATGTGAGTAATTTATATCCTTATTTGAAGGAAATATCCAAGTCAATTGAAACCAGCAATTACACTGTGGAACTCTTCAAACCTTCCTCCCAGCAGCTGAGTGCTCATTAATAAAGAATCCCTGACTTTAGGTAGCTGGCAGTAGGTTTCACTGTTGTGTGTGTTTGTGTGTGTGTGTGTGTGTGTGTGTGTGTGTGTGTGTGTGTGTGTGTGTGTGTGTGTGTGTGTGTGTGTGTGTGTGTGTGTGTGTGTGTGTGTGTGTGTGTGTGTGTGTGTATGTTGGGGGGAATTTTATGCTCTCCTCCGCACTGGGTTTGGAGGCAGAACATAAAATCAGGTGGGATGATGGGGCAATGGAGTGGTTCTTGCTACCATCCCGCCTCTGCCAAAATTTACTTCACTTAATACCTGAATGAGGGCCCCTGCATCGGGATTTGGGGGGTAGGGGGAGTTGCGGCCCACTGAGAGCCATCCCCTTGCCCTTGCTACCAACCCGCTCACACTCCACCCCCGCAACCTCACCCCCGAGACCCCTCCTGCCCTGCCGTACCTGTGGCCTGGGTCCAGCGACTCTCCTTGGCCTCCGGTGGGTGCTCCTCTAGCAGTAGCCATCGCCTTCGTGGTGGCGCTGCAGCTGTTGCTCACTGATTGGCCAGCAGCTCTCCAAGTGCGGGACTTCCAGCAGGCCCGCCACTGTCCATTTAAGTGCCTGATTGGCACTAGATTCCGGGCATTCCGGAGAGGAGGTAACGCGGGGATCTTGGCTTCGCTTTTTCCAGACGTCAAGACCCCCGTCACCAGCATAAAATACGGGCAATTGCGTCTGCGTGGGTCAGCCTGTGAGTATGTCTGAGTGTACATATGTAATTATGAGTATGTGTGAAAAGAAAAGAAAGACGTGCATTTATATAGCGCCTTTCGTGACCTCTGAAAGTCTCAGCATTTTACAGCAAATGAAGTACTTTTGAAGTGTAGTCACTGTTTTAATGTGTGTGAGGACCTTTCTGTTATTTTGCGCTCGCTCGCTGTAATTCCCCGCCTGAATCACTTTGCTAACTCAAAAAATCTCCTCAAAATCCTGATTGTTTAGTTCTTCTTAATTCCTCCTTTTTCCTGCATGCGGAGCACCATTCCCCCTTATACAACTCAGGAACATTATATTGATGCAACTGATAGTCTGTCTGTGTATGTATCCCTCTGTCTGTGTGTGTATCCCTCTATATGTGTGTGTATCCCTCTGTATGTGTGTGTATCCCTCTGTATGTGTGTGTATCGCTCTATGTGTGTGTGTATCCCTCTATATGTGTGTGTATCCCTTTATGTGTGTGTATCCCTTTATGTGTGTGTATCCCTCTATGTGTGTGTGTATCCCTCTATATGTGTGTGTATCCCCCTATGTGTGTGTGTATCCCTCTATATCTGTCTGTCTCTCTAAATGAGTGTGGCCTTCTGTTTCTGCCAGTGTGTGCAGCTGTCTTTTTGTCTGTCGTGTGTGGGCATGTCTTCATGTGTGTCTGGCCGTGTGAGTTTGCCTGTCCAACTATCCACACTCACTCTGCCCATGTTGCCCACATCAGGATTTGTTTAGCCCACATTGTAACAGTGTCCAATTAAAAATCTCTGCTCTTTTAAACACAAAACCTTCCCCAGGACATTTCCATTCAGTACCAGCCACTCTGTCTAACTGATTGCTCAATTGCTACAGGATGATTATTCTATTATGGCTGGTTTTATGCAGTGGATCTGTCCTCGGGACCTCACCTGAGGCAACCTGAACTCATTTCCCCTTGGCACCCTCCCCAGGTGTCAGAGAGAAGTACGTTTCATCCTGTGAATGTATTGGATCGCAGCCAAGATCCCTGAGGCCAGCTTGATTCCTCCACAGAGAGAGGAGACTTTCAATGCATCTGTCTCAGTTGGACTGAAGCCCAGGTACTGTAGATAAAAGGATAGAGGGACGGTCCTTGTCATTTTCATCAGAGAGACAGGAGACTCACATCCATCTGTCTGAGGAAATGAGCCAGATTGATAAATGGACAGTCTTGAAACCCACTGCTCCGCCTCCATCTGTTACTGACCTCTGCTTTTATTGCTATCACCTTGTGTTTGCTAAGTCAGTCACATTTCACACCTGTCTGGGACTCCAACATCATATGAAATCATTTAGAAAATTAGCATTTCGTTCATAATTCTGTACTGGCATTCAGGTTAGTTGTGTGGTGCAGTAAATATTGGACATTAGAGATGACAGTCAGGAATGTACAGAACATTTTACCACCGATTATAGGGATTGAAATTGCAGGGATCTCGGAGCTGTGTTGTACACTCTGTGAGCTCAATATTGTAGAAGTGTAACAGTGGGAGGTGCTGTTCTGAGAGTGGAACAATACAAGGTCCTGTTCTCCTTTATGGCTCAGAAATCCTGGTCAGGACTGCTTCTGCTCAAATGAGTCCAAGGCCATTTGTGGCAAAATAAAAGTGGAAGTGACGAGAGGGACAATGGGCTTCCGCCTCCACTGATCTCGGAGTCAGCTAAGTAGTTAAGTGGCTGCTCACCGCCACCTCAACGGCAATTAGGGATGGGCAATAAATGTTGGCCTTGCCAGCGGTGCCCACATTCCATGAATGAAAAAATTGATAATTAAGCTTAGTGACAAGTACAGGAATTGAACATCTAAAACATTAAGGTGTCTGGGAGATACAACAGACTGCTGTCTGTGGGTTCTTCCACCACAATGAAGGCAGATGTCCGTTAAGTAACTGATGAAGCTCTGAGACCAGGGACCGTAGTTGGAAAGTGTTATCAGGAGGCCAAGCAAGAGAATATGTGTCAATATATCCAGGGCTTGATGCCTCCCTCAAGTGGGTTGTAGTAGAGCAAGCAGTTGTACCTGTATCTCTGCACTTCCAACTGGTGGAGCCATCATTAAACAAGATATGTTGTGTACATGCAAGAATACAAGAATTAGGGGCAGGAGTAGGTCATTCGTTCCCTTGAGCTGCTCCGCCATTCAATGAGATTATGGTTGATCTGATTGTGGCTGCAACTGCACTTTCCCGTCTTCCCCCACACCACCCCTCCCAACCCCTGACTCCCTTGCCGATCGAAAATCTACCTAACTCAGCCTTGAATATATTCAATGACCCAGCCTCCACTGCTCTCTGGGGAAGAGAATTCCAAAGATTAACAACCTTCTGAGAAAAAAAAATTCTCCTTATTGCAATCTCAAATGGGAGACCCCTAATTTTTAAACTGTGTTCCTTAGTTCTAGACTCCCCCACAAGGGGAAACATCCTCTCAGCATCCACCCTGTTAAGTCCCCTCAGGATCTTATATGTTTCAATAAGATCACCTCTCATTCTTCTAAACTCCAATGGGTATTGGCCCAAACTTCCCTCAGAAGATAACCCCCTCATCCTAGCAATGCGGTAACGAGGAGAGTGGGCGGTGGTAACACACTCTCACATTTTACAGGCAAGTTATGCTATAACTGCACCGCACATAAGTAATTCCTGGTACATGCTGCCCACATATCAAAGGCTCAAACCCGTGGCTGTCAGTTGGGAACAACTAATTAGCGATCTAGTGATTATGATGCTTTTGATTATGTGGTGGGTGATAAATGGAGATTGTGGCTCAAACATGACATACCTAGGATTGAGATTTGGAAACAAGTAAGTGGACTATGGCAGATTTCGTAATCTGATATCTGATCCAAGCTATTTGGTGGTTGTGATAGTAAAGGTTTCTGTTCCATGGGTGTACAATGGAGGGTGTTTGCTGAGACAGTAGTGAGCACTGTTCTGTGAGTAGTCAGTAGAAGATACTGTTTGATTGGTGGGGGAAGGGAAGCACCATTCAGTCAGTATAATGTGGGTGGTGTAGTAGAGATACTAGGCTGATTTTTTTCAGGGAACATTGAAGTCGCACTGCTGGGGCTGAAAGTGAGAGGTGATGCAGCTCTGGTAGACCAATTAACAGGAAGAGAGGTCAGTTATTTTGGGGAAGCCAGGGCGAGACAGGCAGGTCCTGGCCATTGGGGTTGTGGAGGTTGTTCCGGCAGGGGTACTCATCAAGAAGGGCCCCCTCCACCCCGGAAACCAGCTAGGAGACTGGCTGTCTCCCCAGGCAGCAGTGGCCCTCCTGACAAAGGCAAAATGCCTGTAGGGGGTAGGAGGTGGCCCTTAAATGGGAAATTAATTGCCTCAATTGGCTGCACGGTTCCGTTAAGGGCCCCACCACTGGCAATGTGCCATGACGGTGGGAAGTCGTTGGGCTCCCCTCCTGATCCCTTCCTCCACCTCCTGGCCCGTCTCCAATGGGCCGGGAAAATTCAGCCCACTGTTCTGTGTGTGTGGGGAAGAAGAGTAACTGTACAACAGAGGGTACTGTTGGCTGAAGTGTAGTGTTACGACTGAGGCGGGAGGAGTGCACTGTCTTTTCTAGTCCCACTTCTCCACAGGTGACAACATATATTTTTAAATGTTTACCCAGTTACCGATACAGTCAATCATAGACTCTACTCTTTATCTCAGAAAAAAATACACCAACCAGGTTTATTAATAAACAACAAAATTATCAGTTTATTATAAAACATGACTTAACCAGTAATGAAGCAAAGCATTAACACACAGAGTGAAATATGAAAGTTCTCTTGTTACCTTAGCACCTCACACACACACACACACACACACAGGTTAACCGAAAAATAGAGATTTTTTCTTTAGAGCTCGGTTACAAAAAAAAAATACTTTGGCCAAATACTTGCTAATTCTTGAATAAAAAGACAAGATATGGAACGATGTCAGGTGTCCCTTTTTGGTTTGGCGTCCCAGATACATGTAAATGGCTGTCACTGGGCTCTTTCTAGAACAGTTCTTTTCAGGCAACGTTGAAGATCAGTTTGGCAGGCTTTTCCAGGAGAAATGCACCATCAGTTTCTCTATTTCTTACAATTGATTCTCAGGAAGTTCTCAAAGAGATGGAAGAGGGTGCTAATGGTGACTGCTGTCTTGGCTGGTTTTCTCCAACTGCCTTCAAAACAGTTCACACCCCAACACACTGTCCAAAGCAAAATCAAGAACAATATCTCAAGAGTCAAGCCTCCTGACACCTATAAATCTCGACCTGTCACTTCTCTGTAAACATCTCCCCCAAGTCAAAAAGCCCCTGCTGGGTATTTATCTAAAGAAAGGTGACTTGCCTTAAACGTTGTTTTCAAGCCAGACCTCTTCCGTGTCCTTTCAATGGCCCAAGTGAAAAAGAATCCATGGCATCCTTTTCAGTTTTCCTAAATAAAACAATGTCCATAATTCTAAAAAAAAACTTAACAAAAAATATAGAAGCACCGTCATAACAGTAGTCACTGTTGTAATGAAGGAAGCATAGCAGCCAATTTGCACACAGCACGGTCCCACAAACAGCAATATGATCATCTATTTTTTAAATTGTATGTTGAGGATGCTAGGGACATCGCCCCTGCTCTTTTTTGAAATAGCACCATGGGATTTTTTTTTTACATACACCTAACAGGGCTGATGGGGCCTCAGTCTAAAATCACATCTAAAAGACAGCACCTCCAACACACTCTCAGTATTGCATGGGAGCATCAACCTAGATTTCTTTTTAAACTCTAGATTCTGGAGTGGGACTTGAACCCATAACCTTCTGATTCAGAGGCAAGAGTACTACCACTGAGCTACGGTCAGCACCAAGTAACCTGTCTCTCTGAGAGTGAGTGCTCAAGGATACCATCTTGTGGGTGGGGCAGTAGGGAGCATTGTTTTTTAACATGGGCCGTGGAGGACATTGTTCTGTGTTGGGGGACATTACAAGCTGCTGTTTGTGGGTGGGTCAATAGAAGGTGCTGTTAATAGTATTAAGAGAGAAATCACAACATGGAAATGGGTTGTTCAGCTCCTCCAGTGTGTGTTGGTGTTCATCCTCCTAATCCTACGTGCCTATCCTGTTCCCATATCTTTATCTGCCTTTCCTGAAACTATCTGATTCTTAAAAGTTGACATGGCCTCTGTTCCGTTCACTAACACTACAATTCATTCCAGTCTCGGAACTGTCAGTGTAAAAAAAAAAGTTCTGCTCTTGGTGCTAAAATGTTTGCACTTAATCTTATATCTATGTCTCCGCACTCTAGAACTTGGAAACAATCTGTTTCTATCCACACTGTCCCATCCTTCAAAATTTTAATACCTCTATAAATCATTCAAAAATCCAACAAAAGCATCCCCAATTTTATCAAGTCCTTCATTGCATTTGTTTTTCCTCATACCAGCCAGCACCCTAGTGAATCTGTGCTGTATCCTTTCTAATGCTTCAATCTCCATCCTATAATTTGAGTCCAAATCTGCACGCAGCACTCCAAATATGGTATTACTGAAGTTTTATATAGATTTACCATTTCACCTTGATTCTATATTTGCCATAAACTAGTATTCCATTAGCTTTTATTTATGAGCTTATCTATTTGAGGTGCTACTTTTAATATCTTGTGTACCTGAACCACAAATCCTCTGCTTTTCCACAAAATGGACCATCTCACACTTATGGACATTGAATTCCATCTGCCACTTTATGCATCTTATCATTATCCTCTGGGAGCTTCCAGTGGTCCTCCAAATTATTTACTGTACCTCCTACTTCAGTATCAGATGCACACCTTCTAGCTCTATATAAAGATCTTCAATGTACTTATGTTGTGCCAGAACAGAATCCAGTGAGACGTTGCTACCAACCACTCTAAGAAATTGCTCTTATACCCTACTCTTTGTATTGTCCCTTCTAACCAGTTTTCAATCCAATTTGCCACTTTTCCCTAGTTGCCCTTTGAGCTGAGTAGGCCAGTTCAGAGTCAACTACATTGCTGTGGGTCTGGTCTCACATGTAGGCCAGCCCAGATAAAGATGGTAGGGGAGATTTCCTTTCCTAAAGGGCATGAATGAACCAGATGGATTTCTATGACAATCAATGATGGTTTTATGGCACTAATAGCATTCAATTCCAGATTGTATTTATTAAATTTAAATTCCATCAGCTGTTTTGGTGGGATTTGCACCTGTATCCCCCAGACTTTAGGCTGGGCTTTGGAGTACTAGTGCAGTGACATTATCACAATGCCACCATCTCCCCACATCTACCGCATACCCCCATCCACCATATCTGTCAGTCCTTCAAAGAACTCTGTTAAGCTTCTAATTATTTTTCTTCATCTGGATTTTTTAGTAATTTCATTTTTGATTGAAGATTCCAAACTTTTCCCCAATACAAGTGTTAAACTAATTGGCCTGTAATTACTCAAGCTAACTTTGTCCTTTTTGAAAATGTTCATTCCCCAGTCCTTCTGCACAAACGCACTCACAATAGAACACTGAAATATAATGTAATATATTTCTTCCCACATTTTCCTCAGGATTTTTTGGATATATCCCTTCAGGGCCAGGTACATTATTCTCCTTTAGCTTAACTATTGTCTTTAATACTTTCCATTTGACTTATTATAATATCTCATTCTCCTTTTAACCACTTAAAGATTTAGCTCTTCCCCAATATCCTTTTTTTTTGTAAACACTGAAGCAAAGTATGGGTTACGTATTCCACTTATCCTCTGCTAACTCACTATCCTCTCCTCTCAAGGGTTCTACCTCACATTTAACAATTTTCTTTTTACTGATACTTTATTGTTCTTTTTAAGATTCTCTCCTCGTACTCCCTGTTTGCTTTCCTTATCTCTTTCTCAACCTCTTTCCTCATTTTCTTGTATTCTCTCTTATATTTATTATTTTTATCTTATCTATACACCACATATGCCCTTTTCATCAATTTTAGTTTCCAGCGTCATTATTTATCCGCACCATTCTGAAACTTGAAGTGGCCTCATTTTTAAGGTATATACTTATGCCACAACTTTGTAATCTCCTTTTCAAGGATATCTCATTGTTGTTCTATAGGTCCTTGTGCTAATTTCTCTTTCCACCTCACTTTAGCTGGATCACTACTCAACTTCCTAATATCTGCTCTATTCTAATCTGGTGCTCTTGTTTTTGTACTAACTGTAACCCTTTTGCTTTAGACCTTATGATATTATGGGTATTACACCCACAGTTAACTTGTTTATATGATTTATTTTGCTCCTTATTACTGGATCAAGCAACATTTCTCCCCTTTTAGGTGTTACAACATACTGCATGAGGAAGGAGTTCCATACACATTTTAGAAATTCCATTTGTCTTTCTCGATTTACTCACTCTGTTCCAATCCATGAAGGGGTCATTAAAATCTCATCAAACAGTAATTCTGCTATTCCAACTCATCTCCCTGATCTGTCCCTTTCCATTTCCCTCCCACAATTAGGGGGCCTGTGATACTTTTACTCATGTAAAAATCCATTTTTAATTCTGATCTCTGACCACATTATATTCTGTCCTTCACTAATATTGCCCACTTTCTCCTTTCTTACCTATTCTGTCCCACTTAAAAAATATTATAAACCGACAGTTTTATTTTGTTCTGTGGGTGTATAATAGAGGAAATCTTCTGTTTATGAGGCAGTCGAGGGTCTGATTTGTGGGTGGATAGAGGATGCTGTTCTTCAGCTGTACAGCAGATGGAGCCATTCCTGGATAGGGAAGTAGAGGCTTCTATTCTGTGGGTGTACAATAGAGGGTGGGTGTCTCAAGGTGGGGCAATAGAGGGCACTGGGTTGTGAATCTACAGTAGAGGATGCCATTCTGTGGTGAGAGAATGTTTTCACTCAACAAAGAGAATGTTAATTCCATTTGAATATAAACCTTTGTCAGTAATAACTGAGGCACAGGCAGTCATTGGTTTCTGTGGGAGCTCAGAGCTGGGATCAGCAATTCCTGGTGGAAGTACAGGGAACACCTGACAATAGAAACAACAGATTTTTTTTAAAAAAAGCAATAGCTAGTTGCTTCTGAGGAAATGTGAGCTGTGCTTTGAAGTGCCTCCCTCTACTTGAGCTTCAGTTGCTGTTTCAATCAGTCCCAATAGGGTTTCTTTGAAGTGATGTTTCCCAAACACTTTTTGTCATGAAGTGCAGATCCCCTTAAAGCTTTCTGCACAGGCTTTGAAAGCACAATACAACAACATCTTTGCCTGATCTGGAAAATGCTGGGAATACTTAGACTTGTCAGCATCGTATGAGGAATATTTGTAAGTTCAGAGTAGGAACTCTTCAATTTGATTTGATCAATTTTGATGAAGGGTCCCACTTGAAAAGTGATCATCTCCGTCTCTTTCAATTGTTGATTGGGCTGCGGTTCCCACTGTGGCCACCGCGGTGTGGAGTTTTAAGAACACATTGTTAGGTCGAGCTCCAAGTGCAGCTGTACTGTGCTGCCTCATAGATTGTGGCCAGAAGAGGTAGGGGAGTGGGGGGTTGTCAGGTATGGAATAATTTCATGGAGGTGGGGTCCTTTGCTCCAATGTTTGCTGCCTGCCCCTATCAGAGTGCTGGGACATCGGGCTGTCCACCCACAATAAACCCTGGCCACTAGCTACCCAATCTCCCTGTGCAATGAGTTCATTCTTTTCAGCTCAACCCTTGGGTGATGGGATGGTTTCAGCCATCTGCACTTCAACTTGAGTTGTAATTAGAAAAGGCCTTTAATGTTGGATATTTGATAACATCAATCACAGGAGAGGCTCTCTCTTTGATTCCTAACTACTGATTGACACACTTCAATCAGAGAGCACACTTACTCTTCCGAGCAGAGTATCTCGCTCCTGCCCAACCCCACTGCTTCCAATGCCTGCCTAATTTATTCATTCTCTGATTTATAAAAAAACAGAACTAGCCAAAAAGAAAATGAATGCAAAGATTTAGCATCCTCTCTAACTGTGGACAGCTTTGTGAGGGAGGCAGGGTAACACTTCTGATTCTTGCGCACTCTCCTAATAGGGCAGGAGGCCCTCATTGAGCTGGTTGAATGCAGCAAGCCCCACTCACTGGTCAAAGTGTTAATAAGGGCACGTGTGTTTAATCAGCGGTTTGCCACCTCATGCAACTCTGAATACAGTGAGGTTTCTGACATTAGACACTCAAATAGATTCCACTGAAAGTAATTAATAATGTATTTCCTTTCCTCTTTCATTTGCAGTAACCTCTCGGGTAATCATCTCACCAGCCTGTCCTGGCAGCCCTTCAGGACACTCCGACTTGCCCAGCTGTAAGTACAACGCATCTGGGTGTTGTAAGTGTTACAATCTCAGTTACAAGTTCTGTTTTTCTCTTCCTAACCCTGTGGTGCAAAGTCTTCTGGTGCATTGGCTGATCTACTGCCCACACCAGTGATCCAGAGCTCTTTAAATCACTCCTGTTAACTGCGCGGTATAGAGTGAAACTGTGAAGAACACAAGTATTACTTTGTGCTGGCCATTGCCCACTTTCCATCCTCTTAAAGGTAGTGGCTCTTGTTGCAGTACATTTCCAATTCTTATTCAAGTGGGCATCCTTAAGTGTGAACCTAGACAGGTTATATGACCATGGAGGTGGACAGTGGGCAGCACAGACTGGCTTAAACCTGTTCTATTG
This sequence comes from Heterodontus francisci, assembly GCF_036365525.1. NCBI lineage: Eukaryota > Metazoa > Chordata > Chondrichthyes > Heterodontiformes > Heterodontidae > Heterodontus > Heterodontus francisci. The sequence continues at coordinate 32,475,193 of NC_090408.1, read as the reverse complement.
AGGCTCCTACACATACCTTATCCCATGGGAGTCACTGGAGGAGTGGGCATCTGGCTGACTTAATCCTGCTCCCGAGCCTAGGCCTATTCAGGTCAGGCATACCACCACAATTGCTGCCCTGGCTGAGATCAGGTAACTCTGCAGAAAGAGTGGCTGAGGAAGGGAAAGGGTTTTGAGTCTGGCCTCCACCAAGAAGGAAATGAATTGTGTCCCCAGCAGCCTTCTTTTGTGAGGGGGTCACTAAACAAGCTTAGCATTCCACAACTTTTAGAATTAGAATTAGAACATTACAGCGCAGTACAGGCCCTTCGGCCCTCGATGTTGCGCCGACCTGTGAAACCATCTGACCTACACTATTCCATTTTCATCCATGTGTCTATCCAATGTCCACTTAAATGCCCTTAAAGTTGGCGAATCTACTACTGCTGCAGGCAGGGCGTTCCACGCCCTTACTACTCTCTGAGTAAAGAAACTACCTCTCACATCTGTCCGATATCTATCACCCCTCAACTTGAAGCTATGTCCCCTCGTGTTTGCCATCACCATCCGAGGAAAAAGACGCTCACTATCCACCCTATCTAACCCTCTGATTATCTTATATGTCTCTATTAAGTCACCTCTCCTCCTCCTTCTCTCCAACGAAAACAACCTCAAGTCCCTCAGCCTTTCCTCGTAAGACCTTCCCTCCATACCAGGCAACATCCTAGTAAATCTCCTCTGCACCCTTTCCATAGCTTCCACATCCTTCCTATAATGCGGTGACCAGAACTGCACGCAATACTCCAGGTGCGGTCTCACCAGAGTTTTGTACAGCTGCAGCATGACCTCGTGGCTCCGAAACTCGACCCCCCTACTAATAAAAGCTAACACACCATATGCCTTCTTAACAGCCCTATTAACCTGGTTAGCAACCTTCAGGGATTTATGCACCTGGACACCAAGATCTCTCTGTTCATCTACAGTACCAAGAATCCTCCCATTAGCCCAGTACTCTGCATTCCTGTTACTCCTTCCAAAGTGAATCACCTCACACTTTTACGCATTAAACTCCATTTGCCATCTCTCAGCCCAGCTCTGCAGCCTATCTATGTCTCTCTGTACCCGACAACATCCTTCGGCACTATCCACAACTCCACCGACCTTAGTGTCATCTGCAAATTTACTAACCCACCCTTCTACACCCTCTTCCAGGTCATTTATAAAAATGACAAACAGCAGTGGCCCCAAAACAGATCCTTGCAGTACACCACTAGTAACTAAACTCCAGGATGAACATTTGCCATCAACCACCACCCTCTGTCTTCTTTCAGCTAGCCAATTTCTGATCCAAAGCTCTAAATCACCTTCAACCCCATACTTCCGTATTTTCTGCAATAGCCTACCGTGGGGAACCTTATCAAACGCCTTACTGAAATCCATATACACCACATCCACTGCTTTACCCTCATCCACCTGTTTGGTCACCTTCTCGAAAAACTCAATAAGGTTTGTGAGGCACGACCTACCCGTCACAAAACCGTGCTGACTATCTCTAATGTACTTATTCTTTTCAAGATGATTATAAATCCTGTCTCTTATAACCTTTTCCAACATTTTACCCACAACCGAAGTAAGGCACTGCCTTGGAAGAGGTCAGTTCGCCATTTGCTTCTTGGTGTTCCGGCCTTCAAAGATGCTCCAAGCCTCTGAGAGATCAGGGGTGCAGGAACTCCTGAAGTTTGTTCTCCTTCTAGTCAGTGGGCTTTGGGTACTTTGCAAGCTCTTCCCGCAACAAAGACCACATGAAACCCTGGCGTAAGACTATGACGCACAATATCCAGGTGCTGGGATATTTTCCAGGCCTTCCACTGCAGTCCCACTTGAGTCAATGTACCAGAAAAGCTAAGGAATTGTGACCCCTCTGCCACCCTCCTCTTTCCCTGTACTTCCCTCTGTACTTTTCTTTCATCTCGCACTCTATCCCTCTTCCTCTTCTTGTTCCTTCTTGCCTCTCATATCTCTCTTGCCTTTCTCTGCCTCTATCGCTTTCTCTCTCTCTCTCTCCTCCCTCCTTGTCTCTTTTCCTTTCTCTCCTTTCTTTTGGTCTGTGCCCCTCTCTTTGTTTTTCACTCTTTCTGCTTTGCCTGTCTCTCTTTCGCTGTCAGTGTCTGCTCATTCCCTCGCTAGCTGCTCTGTGACATTCCCTGCCCATCTTCTCTTTTTTCCAGCTCTCTCTCCAGCCCATTTTATTTCTTTACTTTCCATAGACATCTGCAAACCCGACATGAAGTCCTGTAACATTGATCACTAGTCGCGGGAGTCAGTTGCCAGCGATCGCCAGAGCTGGTGGGCAGCCATAAAGGCGGGGCTAAAGTGTGGCGAGTCGAAGAGACTTCGCAGTTGGCAGGAAAAAAAGACAGAAGCGCAAGGGGAGAGCCAACTGTGTAACAGCCCCGACAACCAATTTTTTCTGCAGCACCTGTGGAAGAGTCTGTCACTCCAGTATTGGCCTTTATAGCCACTCCAGGCGCTGCTCCACAAACCACTGACCACCTCCAGGCGCTTACCCACTGTCTCCCGAGACAAAGAGGCCAAAGAAGAAGAAGAGCTTTCCATAGGCAGCTGCTCGTGCCTTTGAATTTCATGCAAAGAAATTTACTTGGGCACCACTGATATCGTCGTTCCTGATTGTTCAGTCGACATCTGCTCCCTTTGGCTGCCTGCTGTGAAAATGCCAACCTGCGTAATGCATCTTTAGTGCATCGCAGTGCCCATTTATTTAAAGAGACGTAACAGCATTAACTGTGAGTGAGCTGGAAACAGTCCAATTCCACTAATTCAGTGTCTATTCATCTCGCCACATCCTGAATGTGGAGGTTACTCACGTATAATCTGTCCTGTTTTCCCTAACTTGTTGTACCTTTCCCCTGGTCCCCTGATTACCCATGTGTGCAATTCTTGGCATCAGTGCTTGCTTGTTCCACTGCCAAAATCTTGTGGACCCCAGTGGGTGTATGGACAGCTGCCCACTGCTGCTGTACTCCATTGGATGTATGGGTCCAGCGCCCACTACTCCTGGCTGCTGGCGATCAGTCAACCCGCAGCCCATGCTTTTTGGACCCCAGTAGTAATCGGATTGCAGATGAAGTTACAATCCTGGTGCATTCAGGTTGCACCCACACATGGTACAGACTGTCCTTTATGTATAGCATAACTAGGAACTCTACCATTAACATATTTCAGCCACTGCCTGCAGGAAGTTCTAGTTGTGTGCATTTCCAACAATGTTGCCATGGTGGAAGTTATTAGAATGACGATCACCATCAGCTGACTCAGCCCATAGTTCTTCCCATACAACCCCTCACCACAGAGCCTTGTCAGCGGCCCGGCCCAGAGGCCTATTGCACCCTGTTACGGCCAGGTGGTAAGGGATGTGGGTGGTTCCCACTATCACCTCCCAATTGACTCCAATCATGTTTTGTTTAAAATGATGAGTTAGCCTCTGACTCTTTTACTTGCCAAATAAACAGACAGTGACAGGTTATCTTGTAGATTTAAAACAGAAGATTAACTATTCATTGAACAATATTCATTCCCTGAAATGTTCACAACACCACTCACGCACACATTCACTCTCTCATGCACTCTCAAGAGAAGACAGATGGAACGCAAAGGGTAAGAGTTCAAAGTGTGGTAGCTGTTCGTGAATTATATTAAACTCATTGAAACTTCTAAGTAGAATAGTCTCTTTTAAAGATGCAGGCCTGGTTTGTTTGTAGTCTTGACTTGTTGAGGTGTTGTAGATTTCTGGTGGTTAGGATTTCAGTCTGGAGGCGGTGGGTCACTTTCAGTTCTGTGCTGCAGCAAGCTGAAGTATTGAATTAGCAGCAGAGCTCTTTCCTTGCCTGACTGGATTTCTTTCCACCACCACTGCCTAGACTGCTTTGCTGTGATGTTCTTGTGATCGATCTCTCTCTCTCTCTCCCTCTCTCCTCAGAGAGTTGCCTTTTATGGTCAAAAATCCATCAAATTAGAGTCTTTGTTAGTTGAGACATGGCCCTCTCCCCTGGGGTGACCATACAATGGACCAGGATGTGGAATCCATGGCCATCCATTAATGTCTGGTTGAGTATAATCCTGTTATGATGTGGCTGCTTCACACCTTCCTTGTTTCAGAAGAACCCATTCAATTTAGGAATGTCTCTTGATGGTTTCAGGATGGGTGCAATTGACACCTCCTAGCCTGGAATGCATCCTTTTGTCCTTAACAGACAGTGAGGCAATGTTCAAATACACAGTCCAGGTCATCTGACCTTCGGTGGCCATCTTTTGCAGCATTGTCCACCTTTTTTCAAAAAGTGAGGGCAATTTTAAAGAGTTCACCTTGAATAAAGTTTGTATCTTAAGAGTAGGAATATATGTCTTTACTGCACATGACGACCCCCATGAGCTGTAGGGGAAGAATCAGATTGGTGGTCAGATCACCCTCGTTGGAGGTGTGAGAGAAAGTTGCTAATCTCATTCCCTTCTTAGAGTGGGGCTGAAGCAGACTGGGGGGAAAAGGACAAAATGAGGCTTTTCTGCTGAAACGAGGGGGGCAGCAAGATCCATCTTGGACATGAATTTCTCTGAACTAACACTTTGTTCTCTTTTGTGACTTTCCAGTATTTTGGTCGGAAACCTATTCAACTGCAGCTGTGACATCCGTTGGATCCAGCTGTGGCAGGAGGCTGGTGAAGCCCAGCTGCAGTGGCAGCAGCTGTACTGTAAGACAGAAGGTTCCAACATCCTCCTCTCCGAGATGAACATCTCACAGTGTGGTAAGTGTCATTCATACACGGCAGAGAAAAGACATTCCTGAACGGAGAAGGCAGAAAATGTTTCCGGAAACGCAAATTGCCAGGACTAGTCTTAGGTTGATGTCTGGGCTAAAATCGGTGCAGAAGATTCCAATTTACTTTTAGACTCCTGATATTCTTCTCCAATAAGAAAGAATGAAAGTCTTGCACTTTTGATGCAAAAGAGAGGAGAGAGGGGCCTTGAAAATGGATCTCCTCCCTCTTTACATTGGCCTGGGTCCTCCCTAATGCTACAGCTGGGGAGAGAGCACCAGCACCTAGAGCATGTGGAGACATTGTAAAAGGAGGGGAAAAAAGACTTGCATTTATATAGTGCCTTTCACGACCTCAGGACATCCCAAAGTGCTCTACTGTTAGGAAATCCTTTAGAAGTGTAGTCAGTGTTAGAATGTAAGAAACGCAGCAGCCAATTTGCGCACAGTAAGCTCCCACTAACAACAATGTGGTAATGGCCAGGTAATCTTTTGTTTTAGTGATGTTGATTGAGCGAGAAACATTGACGAGGAACACTGGGGTAACTCCCCTGCTCTTCTTCAAAATGGTGCCATGGGCTGTCCAGCAGACAAGGCCCAATGCTTAATGTCTAAATTGAAAGACGGACCCTTGATTACTGCAGCATTCTCTCACTGCTGGACTGGAGCATCAGCCTAGATTTGTGTGTTCAAGTCTCTGGATTGGGTCTTGAACCCACAGCTTCCTGACTCAGAGGTAAGAGTGTTACCTGCGACTCCAGCAGTTCTTCCTGCCCCATTTTTTTTCTCAGCACAGCAGGTGGGTGCCCATTTTAAGGGGTTATCAAAGAAGGCCCCCCTCCTGATCACGAGAAAGTCTAAAAAGATGTGACCTCCTTCCGCACCCATCCACCCCCACCCTACACCCAATGCTCCCCACCCCGGGACTATTGGATGCTCATTAGAGATCTTCTGTCAGCTCTTTTTGGCTGTCTTTCTTCCCACTTACAGGGGCAGGTGTAAACCCACATATACCAATGAGTTCAGTTCAGGTGCAATACCCGTTGGATGCCCTACGTTTGACTAGCATCACAGCATAGTTAGGTGAGGAGGAATATCAGGGCCCCTGTGTTTTTAATTGGCTAAATATACCTAATACCCTGTGAAGGTCGTGGAACATAAAAGAAACACCAAGACGAGGGAATGATTATTGGGCCCATGCTGTTGTTATAACTGACCCAAATACAATCCACTCCTGTTAACTCAAAGTCATTTTTCACCCAAGAAAATTTAAAATTATCCACAAGTTCAAATTAAGCACTTTTAAGAAAACAGCAGAGGGAATTTTTTTCCCACAGTTTTCAATTTGAGTTAATGAATAATTCAAATTAAGCAACTTTGAATTAACAAGATTATGCAGACAGTATCTGCATAACTGATTTCCATTGCTGATCGAAATTCTTCTGCAAGTCTTTAACTGCAGACATGGTCCCCACTGTTCTCTATTTACGTTTATGCTGTTTGCAAATTTAAGCAGGTTCCATTTATATTGCCAATTTCTAAGCATTACGGTATGGCACTCAACATCTCCCCTCATTCTGACGTCACTCCTCTCAGAGGTTACATCTGATTCTTATCCTGTCCTATATTCTACCCTGGTTTCCCTCAGCTTCAAGTTTAACTAGAAAAAGAAAGGCTTGCATTTACATAGTGCCTTTCACAATCTCCGGATGCCCCAATGCGCTTTACAGCCAATGAAGTACTTTTAAAGTGTAGTCACTGTTGTAATGTAGAAAACATGGCAGCCAATTTGCACACAGCAAGCTCTCATAAACAGCAGTGTGATAATGACCAGATAATCTGTATTAGTAATCTTGATTGAGGGATGAATATTGGCCGGGACTGCCAGGATCACTCCCCTGCTCTTCAAAATAGTGCCATGGGATCTTTTATATTCACCTGTGTGGGCCTCAGTTTATCTGACGTCTCATCTGAAAGATTCTCTCAGTACTGCATTGAAGTGTCAGCCTAGATTTTTGTGGTCAGCTCTTTGGAGTGGGATCAAGCCCACAACTTTCTAACTAAGAGGTAAACGTACAGCCAACTGAGTCACAGCAATCACAAGTTGTTTGTAAAAAAAACTTTTCAAAAGATTAATGCAAGTCTAAGTGGCAGATTCAACTGTAGCTTTGAAAAGGGAGCTGGATACATCCTTGAAAAGGAAAAATTTGCCAATGGGGAAAGAGCAGGGGAATGGGACTAATTGGAGAACTCTTTCAAAGAGCCCACACAGGAACAATGGGCCGAATGGCCTCCCGTGCTGTCTGCTTCAAAGGAATAAATTGTATTATGGGGAAATTGACTGTGCATTTATCCTAAATGGTAAAACTTTAAAAGGAGTAGAGGAACAGAGAAATTAATGGTTCAGATAAACAGGTCTTTAAAAGAAGGAGAATAGGTTGACAAAACTGTTTATAAATAAAGAAAAGCATATTGATTCTAGGTATTATAAAAAGAAAAGGCACAAGTATAAAAGCAAAGTGGTAATGCTAAACCAATACACATTATTGCTTAGGCCACAGGCAGAATATTTCACTCAGGTTTGCATGTCTTACTTCTGGAAGGTTGTCAAGGTGATGGAGAGGATGAAGACGAGATCCATTAACATGATACCATGGATGAGAGGATCTAATAGAGATATGGAAAATTTGAGGGAAAAATTGTTACCATCTCACTAATAAGTGGAAACTAGAGGACATAAAATTCATCAGGGCAATGACAGGAAAGACTTGGAGAATTATTTTTACGTTTATATCTTATGTTCTTATTTATGGGGAACAGGCAGGAAAGTGGAGTTGAGGCCAAGATCAGATCAGCCATGATCTTATTGAATAGCAGAACAGGCTCGAGGGGCCACATGGCCTACTCCTGCTCCTATTTCTTATGTTTTAGATTGTTTATTCATGGAATGCCCTGCCAGGTAGAGTGGAGGGAAAAAAATCCATAATAGTTTTTAAAAAGGAAGTGGACAAATATTTGAAAAAAGAATGAAATAGTGGGTATGAGCAAAGGGCAAGGACAGGGACTAACTGGAGAGCTCTTTCAGAGGGACAGCATAGGTGTGATGGACCAAATGGTTTCCTTCTGTGCTGTAAAATTCTATGATTCTATGATTACTGAGAAGGATCTTCCACTTCAAACTTGATGGTGAATGATCTTTATTAAGCTGTCGTTGTACAGGATCTTCTCCAGCTTAGCCCTGTTCTTTGACCTGTCATTGATAATGGGCCTGTAGATGTCTGCCTCTTATTTGATCTATTTTGTAATGCAGACACTATGGTATTTCCAGCCCTGTGGAACCTGAAGTGTCTCTTTGATAATTGCCAACCTGGGATATATGCCATCCAACCCAAGCACTTTGTTGGTGTTCAGTTCCTTTAGCCTCTCAGTTATCTCGACCTGCTGAGTCCCAGATCTTAGTTTAGAATATTAAGAGGGATCGATCTTATTGTACAGCCTCCAGCATCTTCTGACCCAGACACGGGATTCTGACAGAGCTAAAGCAAAAAATATTTTGTGTGTCTCACCTCCTGCTTTAATTTTTGTTCCCTCCCTCTTCCACTGCTGCCTATGCAAGTCCATTGAATCTAAGGCTTTCCCTTCACCAGATGTGAGACTGATAGTTTTTTTTCCTGTTGTGTAGAATTACCGGAGATCAGTGTGAGTCACAGTAACTTGTCGGTGAAGGCAGGAGAGGACGCAGTGGTGACATGTAACGGATCAGGCTCTCCGCTCCCCGACGTAGATTGGAATGTCACTCATGTGCACTCCATTGGCATCCACCAGGTAAGAGAAAGAAAGAACTTGCATTTATATGGTGCCTTTCACGGTTTTAGGATGTCCCAAGGCGCTTTATGGCCAATGAAGTATTTTGAAGCGTAGTAACTGCAGGAATGTAGGAAACTCGGCAGCCAAGTTGTGCATAATTTGTGCTAATTTCCTACGAGCTGGATAATGACTAGATAATCTCTTTTAGTGATAGTTATTGAAGTGCACTACACCTGGAAACTGGGGAGAACTCCCCTGCTCTTCTTGGAAATAGTGAATCAGGGTTGTGCACGTATAGACATTTGGGAGGGAGGCAGAAGTTAGTTGTTTACTCCCAAAATCTGAAAGGCAGTGAGAGTGAAGCTCTCAAGCATTACTAAAAATCAGGTTCGCTGCTCCGTCACTCCTGCTCACCTTTAAACTTGGTAATATACAGTGCTGTTATTGTGAAGAAATGGAGTGCCATCTATTGTTGCTGTTGTTGCTTGAATTCCCCATTGTTTGTGGAAACTGCTGTCTGTAGACTGCTTGTGGAAGGAGGGTAGTGGCAGTTGCTGTTGTTGCTAAGGGTTGCTGTTGTTGAGGGACGTTGTCGATGTTGAGGGACTTTGTCGATGTTGAGGGATGCTGTCGCTGTTGATGGACGTTGTCGCTGTTGAGGGACGCTGTCGTTGTTAAGCGTCACTGCTGTTGAGGTATACTGGTATTGTCAAGGTTCGGTATTATCATAGGTGAATGTGGAAGGATGCTGTTGTTGCCAAGGGTAACTGTTGTTGAGGGTTGCTGTCATTGTTGAGGGTTGCTGAAATCAAGGGATGCTGCTGTTGTCAAGTAACTCTGCTAAGTATAGTAGGACTCTTCTATAAAGCCTTGGAACACTACTGAATATAGGTACTCTATATAATATCTTTCTTTCTTTTTTTCTTTCTTTTGGGCCTCCTTATCTCGAGAGACAATGGGTAAGCGCCTGGAGGTGGTCAGTGGTTTGTGAAGCAGCGCCTGGAGTGGCTATAAAGGCCAATTCTAGAGTGACAGGCTCTTCCACAGGTGCTGCAGATAAAATTGGTTGTCGGGGCTGTTACACAGTTGGCTCTCCCCTTGCGCCTCTGTCTTTTTTCCTGCCAACTACTAAGTCTCTTCGACTCGCCACACTTTAGTCCTGCCTTTATGGCTGCCCGCCAGCTCTGGCGAACGCTAGCAACTGACTCCCATGACTTGTGATCAATGTCACAGGATTTCATGTCGCGTTTGCAGACGTCTTTAAAGCGGTGACGTGGATGGCCGGTGGACACTGTCTTATATAATAGCACTGTTGAATGCACGATTTTGACACTTGGTGCCTGCTGCCTGTGAACCCCTAGGGCTTTAGCAGAGTCTTGGAAAATCTGAACCAATGTGTAAGTTCAAGTTACTTATAAATTGAGTTGGAGCATGTGGTGACATCAGCAAATGAAAGAATTCTGAAGCTGTGCAAAGGGTATACGATGGAACAGATCTTTGATGAAACCTGTCTGATCGTGAAATGATTGACAATCAGTCGTTCGTTGAATGTAGCAGCCAAGGCATCAGGTGGCCTTGCTGTTTGGAATGACTTTAACAACTTGCATGTTTAGAAAAATCCAAAGCTGTTTTTTCGATCTCGATCATTTATATATTTCATATATATGTATATTCATATAGAGAGCATTGACAGACAGTCTACGTTTCATGTGAAGTAACTCAACAAAACCTCAGAGCTTCACAATTCTGCAGAAAAGATAACAGATTCTTTTTATAGCCATCTCCCAATATCCAACTGAATGAAGGGCTGATTGTCAACCATGGCTGTTCCAGAGCCTCAATTTATATCCTGGACCAGATTAACAAGTCATCATTCAAAAGGATTGACAGGACACCACGGTGCTTGTTGAATTTCAATCCGATTTTTCAAAATAATAACTGGTCTGTAAAGGTTATTTTTGTGACTCTTTTCTGCTAGTTGATTAGTCCCTTGCCCTGTACCTCCCTTACTGTCACAGTGAGGGGGCTAACATCCGTGATGTCTGTCTTTCAATGATTCCAGGAGCCGAAGATCATTACATTTAACCAGCACAGGCACAATGGGCTGAATGGCCTCCTTCTGTACAGTATGTTTCTATGGTGTACACCTAGCCTGTCCCTTTCTTACAGATCAATCCCACTTTTCTGTATTCTCACCATATCCCTCAATCCCTCCTCTCAGTGGCAACACTTAATTGCCTCTTAAACTGCCCACTTCCATATCTTTCCTACCAACTTCGCCTACAACTTGACTACCTTTTGTGTGAAAAGCCTTCCCACATACTGCTAACTTCCTCATTTTTAAATTCTGCCCCTGACGTTTGAACCTGTCACCACAGTGAACTAAAATCATTTCTGGAAAAAGAGGCATATTAATTTATTAGGGCAGTGAGCAGGAGGATGGGATTAGAATACGTGGCTCATGGGGAGCAAAATGTTAGCACAATTCAGGTAGGTCAAATGGCCTGTTTCTGTGCCAGCACTTTTCATTGATTGCAACATCAACCAATGCCACCCGAGTCAGGTTAACTGGTTATTCATCTCACTGCTGTTCATGGAATCTTGCTGTGTGCAAAATGCCTGCTCAATGTTAGTCACTGCAGTTTGGAGTAATTCACTAAGAATGTGATAAAACAAAAAAAGGTTTGCAAAACACTCATCAATTTGCTTGATGCGCATTTTAATAAACAAGCACAGTCTCAATCGTTGAAATTAATCCAGCAGGTTTGTGGGGGGCCTCCAGTCTCACTAGCTGGGAAACAAAAGGTATTGTAACAGGCAAGGTATTTACAAGCAATAAACTGAAGCAAACATCAGCGATTACATTGGGGGGGAAACTGCAGGAAAGCGAAGGGAGGAGTAAGATGAATACTGTTGTCTTCACTAATCATTCGCTCCCTTTCTCTTTAGAATCACACTGTGATAGTAATCCTCATACCCTGACCAATAAAAACAAGAATGAATTAAATTGAAGCAATTTTGTGATTTGCAACATGATTCTGTGATAAATTTGCAGATGCCAGCCTCTAACTAGTTATTGTTTTGGTATTTGGTGCTGGCTGGAAGGTGGCCTGTTCGGATATTAATGAGCTTGGTGCTCAGTAATTCCACAAGCTGTCTTTCTAACTGTTCAGTATTTGGGCTCCCTTCATGTTTTATACTGACACTCTGATGTGTGCATTATTAACAGGAAGTCTCGGGGTACCCAATGCCATATGACCTCTGAGTGAAAAGGAAGAATGTGCAGATGGGGGAGCAGCACTAGGTGAAATGTTCATTAGGAGAGTAGGTGCAGACATGATGGGCCGAATGGCCTCCTTCTGCACTGTAACAATTTTGTGATTGTAAGCCCACTGTGCTATTTAGGATTCCAGGCAATTGGGATACAGACCAAATCCATTGTACAGAGCTCTCTATAATTGCCCTGAATGCAAATGGGTGGGAAGGGAGAGATCCAGGCAATTTTCCTGCTCCTCATCACTGCCCAATGCTGATTACTGGAAGGTGCATGTATACGGATGTCAGATGAGACAAGGGTCAGGCCTGGCTGTGGTCAAATAGCCTCACTGTTTAGACACACACATAAGGAAATAGTTTGCATTTATAGAGCGTTTTTCACATCCTCAGGCCACCCCAAAGAATTTTATAGCCAATGCACTGCTTGTGAATTATAGGCCTAGTTGTTTTTGCGGGCACTCTCTAATTCATACACAGAAAGGTGCCACAAACAACAAACGAGGGAATGTTTTAACAGGTTGACAGGTGAATACTCTTCAGAACGCTTTGGATGAATTCCCCACACTTGCCTTTATAAACATGCCCTGGGCACTTTTGCATTTACAGGAGCAGGCAGATGTAGTTGCTGTTTAACAGTTTATCTCAATAGCAATGCCTCCAACAATGCAGCATTTGCCATGAACTGCACTGAAGTGGTGGCCTGTATTCTGTGTCCAGGTTCTGCTATGGAATTGGAAAGAATAACCTTCTGAAACCCAGCCAAGAATGCTACTGCTGAGCTAGATATACTGTTTGGATTACAGAACAACACTGACTGTTCTTCAAAGTATCTCAGCAAGAGTCAGTGCCCCTGAAAGCTTACTCCAGCGAGTGTCACTGTCTAATTAAGGTTATCCCAGTGATAATCAGCATAGTAGAACTTTGTTTTAGTGAGAGCTAATACCTGTGGAATCATAACCTTAGACATTTACTCCCTTCATCATTGGCTCACTGTGGCTGTAGCGCCAGGGTCAGCAACCTTAATGATAATTGTTTAAATTTAGTCAAAATAGCAATATCTTAAAAGCCACAATGCTGTTACTCAAGCACCAACGAAAAACAAGACAGACACACTTATGGATTTCTATGCAATACAGTTTCACTGATGCTCATAAACGTATTAATATCAGTGAAAAAGGGCATTTGATTATCCACAACATTTTAAAGGTTTTGACAGAAACTTACAAATTGAATGATGCTTTCTCACAAGTACAATGCTAATAAAAGTTTAAAACATTGAAACAGGCCATTTAATTAATATCAATTCCTTCTTTAAATGAAAAAGATAACTCTTACTTTAATGTGATTTCTGCTGCTGAATTTCTTTGGAGAGTTGGGCAGTATGCTGTAGTTTTCATTTTGAAGAAGGACTGTAAACTTTCATCATTCAATTGGCTTCTCAACTTGCTTTTTATGAAATTCATACTTGAAAACACTTGCTCACACAAGCAAGTAGATTCGAAGATGGTCATATGCGTATCTCTTTCAAGTTACAGGAAACGACCAGCAAAGAATTTCAAACTTCAAACACAATTTGTTTTTGTGTTTTCAGATCATGCATTTCAGCCCATCTGTGTTGAAGTGCCAAGGTAGATTTCTCCCTTTCTAGATCTTCAAGTTGGGTTATGAAGCTTCTGAATTTAGAGTCCAACAGAGCCCTACACTGCTAATCTGTTAGTTCCATTTCTAATTCTGCTTGGTTCACATGCAGGCAGGCAGATTAATAATTGAAGAAACAAACTTACTCTGGCCTTGTTTTGAGGCTGCTTTGGAAATGGCTGCAAAGAAGAGAAGAATTAAACAGGAAAATCGGGAATTTCAAGATGAATGGACTTATTCATTCACATTCATCCCAAATTTGGCTGGCCTCCCTTTGTGTCTCATTTACAATGAGAAATTCGCCAACAAAAAAAAATCAAACCTCGAGAGGCATTTCACTAAAAAGCACAGTGCCTTGCTCGAAAATTATCCTGCTGGAGATGCCTGAAAGAGACCGGTGGAGGAACTGAAGAACAAGGCAGAGAAATCTAGGAACATGTTCAAGATGTGGGTGAAATCATCAGCTCAGCTACTGCTAGTTTTGTAGCAGCTCCAGAGATTGTGAAGCAAGGAAATCAGTTCACAGATGGTGAATATATAAAACAGTGCTTTATCAAAGTCTCAGAGCAGCTGGACAGTGATTTTAAAAAGAAAAAGATTCCAAAATAGCCTCAAGATTAGAGGGAGCAGGTTTAGGACTGAATTAAGAAGGAACTTCTTCACCCAGAGGATTGTTAATCTATGGAATTCCTTGCCCAGTGAAGTAGTTGACGCTTCTTCAGTAAACGTCTTTAAAGCTAAGGTAGATATCTTTTTGAACAATAAAGGAATTAAGGGAGACGGTGGGAGCATGGGTAAGTGGATCTGAGTCCACGAAAAGATCAGCCATGATCTTATTGAATGGCGGAGCAGGCTCGAGGGGCCGGACGGCCTATTCCTGCTCCTAGTTCTTATGATCTTATGATTATGATCTTATGTGCTCACCAACACAGCCTCAACACCAGGGCCAGATGATCTGCGCTGTTTTGTTGATTAATGGGCCTGTCTGCATTTGCTCAACAGCACAGCATCAAAATCACTTCTGTTACAATTGACCAATCAGTGCCCTACTTGTTATCCATCTACCCTATCGCGGAGCAGGGATTACATTAGTATCGATCAATCATATTTCTAATATGGTGACCAATCAGAATGTGCTATTTTGGGTCAGTTTTTGGAACAGACAAACCATGGCTATAATGAGTGTGTTGTTTTATTGATTACTGTGCCTGCCTGTGCGTGACGCACATGAATGGATGGCAGGCGACAGTGAAAGATGCCATTTTTCCTGGTGAGCCATTCGACAGGCAGGAACTTTTAGATAACTGGTGATGCTTTTTTATGTTTCTGCATTGGGAGCACATTGCAGGAACAAATTTTCTGAAAACTCATTGCAGTCGCTATTTGAAAGATGCATTCGTTTGGGAGCCACTTGGGAGCGACACATTGGATCCCAGGAAGCTGCATGAGGCTCCGGAGCCACAGGTTGCTGACTGCTGCTGTAGTGTGTACCGTCTACAAGATGCACTATAACAACTCATCAAGGCTTCCTTGACAGCACCTTCCAAATCCGCAATCTCTGCCACCTAAAAGGACAAGGACAGTAGGTGCATGGGAACACCACCACCTGCAAGTTCCCCTCCAAGTCACACACCATCCTAACTTGTAAATATATCAGCTTTTCTTCATAGTCCCTGGAACTCCCTACCTAGCAGCACTGTGGGTGTACCCTCACCACAAGGACTGCAATAGTTCAAGAGGGCAATTAGGGATGGGCAACAAATGCTGACTATGCCAACAACACTCATGAATGAATTTTTTTTAAATCCTGGTCAGCACAGAGAGTCTATTTACACCAGTGTGTCAGTCAATGAGTTGGAAGTGGGGCCATCAAAGTCTACTCAGCAAGCAGGACCTGTTTTATCAGCAAACTACAACAAATTGTCTACAGAGTCTATTTAAATCTATGAATTACAGCAAACAGAACTCCTGACCAAAAAAAACTGCAGAAACATCTTCCGATAGACATGGTCCTTAAAATCAATCCCAGCCACTTAGAGCAATGTGGTCTCCAAGAGTGATTGACAGGGGAATTACCCAATCACTTCCATTCTAGCCATGAACAGCCATGTCACAATATGCATCAGCAATAAAGGTGGACTAAAATTTTGGCGGGGGTGGCGTGCAGCATCAAGACAAAAGATGTTGGCTGGGATTTTCTCGGAAAGGGGTAAGTCCCAGCTTTGGGATCATATGTGGGTCCTGGGCGCCCGTGGGCAGGCAGCAGGACTGCAGCGACAATCTTCCCGCAGGAGCCTCTTAATTGGCCACCACTGAGCTCACCGTACAATGAAGGACATTGGGCTGGCTCTCCACACTGCCGGGCTAATCAGAGGGCCGGCAGCTCTGCAGCCTCAGCAGTGCCACCGAGAGGCTGCAAGAGCAATGAGGGGAGTCAGAAATGTTTTTTCTCTGCCGGGGCCTGTTGTGTATTGTTGTAGTGTAGATCGAGTGTTGTCTAAAGACATCTTGGAGGTTTTGTAGGGCTAAAGAATAGCTCTTTTATTATATACATATATAACAATTTACACTGTCCAAAAACCTGTCTCGCTGGCACACCTCACACTGCATCTAGCTTCTTCTCAGCTTAATACCCATGTGACTGTTACATCATCATCACTACAGTGGGTGGTGTTTACTCTCACTTGTCTCAAACATTAACTCTTTCAGGCCCTTATACCACAGGTCCAGGTCACCAGGTCCCAGCAGTCTTGCGGGGCGGTGGTGGGTGGAAGGGGGGCCATTCCACCACTGGCAAAATGCAGCAGCCCGGGAAGATGGCCCTTCAATTGGCTAAATTGTCCGCCTGCCTCAGGTAGGTGGGCGGCCAAGCTGCTGCCATTCCTGCCACTGGGAAAATGGCCCAGCGGCGGGACCGCATTGGGGAGCCGTTCTGATGCGGCTCCCCGGCATTTTACTGGCATCACCGCCTCCTAGCCTGACACTCAGGGACCGGTAAAATCTCGCCTATTATATTCTTAGCCAGACTTCCGCAGCTGAAAGAAACCTCTGTGACTGCGGCATGACTCAGCTGCTGATATTTCTTTCATATCTCAGAATTTTACATGCCTGACTTAACCTTTAGTATTCAGCCTTGAAACAGGGCTCCTGTCTGAATATGCAAATTATGTTACATGAGTCTTTGTTAAGCTTTCACAATGTCATGGAGAACAAAAAGTGTTTATATATATATATATATAAATCTACACAGATCATATACCATCTCTTTACAGAGTGGGCACTGTTTAATATCTTGCAGTGCATATATACTGTGCTTGTTCATGAGTATAAGTAAGGGTGAAGGGGTTCGAATGAGTCTATTTATACCATTGGATTCAATTTATGAGTGATAAGTCCTCTGTTCTTTATAGTATTAAATTACTACAGGCAAGAAGGTCTCACTGTCAGATACCTTTGACCCTTCTTGAAGTTAGATGTTGTGTGTCAGGAGTCGTCAATGTGGTTGCTCCTTCAGTTCCTTCCAGGACAAACCGTAATCCCTTTCTGTCCCCATAGCTGGATTCAGTTGAACATGAAAGAAAAGCAGCTCATTTAAACAGAGGAAAAACAGGTTCTTGATGAAAACAGTCATGCAGGCAACCAACCTGCAAGTGTGTATAATAAGGCCTACTTCAGCGGGGTTCACAGAGACAGGCCTCAGGGCCTGGCCTCAAGTTACGGAAATTCACATTTTTTTTGTTTCTAGTTTTTTTTCTATCTATGGCATTAGCATTGTGCCATGTAAAATTCACCAGGAGCTAACAAAATATTTTATTAAGAATAATAAACTGACTGGTGTACTTTGAATTTTAAGTGGATATTCTCTCGTCTCGTTGCAAAACCAGGCCAAGAGGCTTGTCTCACAGTGCAGGACACTTCCAAGTTGGCGAGATGAGTAGATCAGGATGTAGAGGGGAGGGAATTCTGAGGGAAATGAGGCCTTCCAAAGCTTCAGAGCTCTGGGGAGGAATGAATTGGAGACAGTGCAATGATCTTGGTTTCCACACAGTAAGAATGAGTGGAGGAAGAAGAGTATGTTTAGGCATTTGGAGCTGAGGAACAGGAGAGTTCATAAAATCTCATAGAACGACATCTTCAGGATTTCCCCACCCACTTCCCAAACCCCTCCGCACCCCCACTGTGAGCAAGGAAATATTGGAACTCCAATTGCTTCTTAAGGAAGTGTATTCAATGCAAATGACTTAATGTCCTAGTACATGGCTTAGGGCTCAGTAGTAGATTTAATGAGTGATCATCTTGTGAAGGGGCCAGGGGTATGCTTGTGACAATGTTGTGAGTATCCCATAGAGTGTATCGAGGCCAACTGCTGATTTGAAGTAATTTACAGAGTTGGGAGTCAGGGTTTTATTTTTAAATCACTTAATAATGAGTTTGCCTTTGAATTATAGGACAGCCTGCATTTTCATTAACCTAATTTACAAGCATAAATTACTTTGCATTAATATAATTACTACATTTTCCATAATACACACTCTCCATGTATTTTAAAGCCAGGATTATTTTCAATTAATGAAAATTTACAAACGTTTGCGATGATAATGTTGACACAAAGATTGCTGCCCCCTTCCTGCTCTCTGCTGACTGCAAAGTGCCATCATTTAAGCGTTCTCCTCCTTTCTGCTGTCTCCCATCCAAGGACGAGATTCTCTTTTCATGTACTTTGATGCATTTTTACTCCTTCTGTCCATCTTCCAGTCTACATACTATCTGCATAGGGCAGGTGATTGGTTCCCACAGCTCTGTTAAACTAACACCCTTGCCTGTGGGAGTACGCCAGAATACTTATGAATGGTCCTAGAAGGTGTGAAATTGAGCCCAGAATGTGTGAGAGCAGACCTGGAGCATGTGAGAAAGGACCTATGTGAGGACAGACCCAACTTATGTGCATGACCCTGGAATGCTCTGTTGCTCTGCACTGCAAGAATGGATTCAAGTTTTTCCTACACTGAGGGTCAAGGATTACATGAATGCAAGCAAATCATTTAATTTGGTGTGTGCACATAAGACTAGAGGACACAGGTACAAAACTAATGAGCATGAAACTGTGCATAATCATTCTTACTCAGTTCTGAGCTCCAATTAGTAACGCTATTGCCTCTGAGTCAGAAGATTGTGGACACATGTCTCATTCCAGGACTAAAGATCATAATGTAGGAGTTATAACATTGTTTGTTGTGTCTGCCTTTGGACAAGAAGTTAAACCAGGATTTCATCCGCCTGCTCAAGTGGATGTTAAAGAACCCACGGCACCGTGCAAGAAGAACTGTGCCAGTACCAACAAATAATACATTCATTGGTCATTCTTCCCATTGATGTTCATGGGATCTTGCTTTGTGCAAAATTGCTGCCACGGTTGCCTACAGTTGCTGTACAGTAATTCATTGAATGTGAGGCACTTTTGTACATTTCTGAGAGTTGTGGTAAAGCGCTATATAAATTGAGATTGGAAAAGTTTTTAAAGTTAATTTCTGACTTTTTTGTATTGTAAAGGAATTGTTTTGGTTTCTTGTAAAGACAACTTGAAACAATTGTTTGAATAAACACAATCTGACGTAGCTTGCATTTACTAGCTCTGCCCTCGCAAAGGGTAATGTGGCTGAGGTGTCCAACAAAAGCCTGGCTGCAGGTATCTGTCTACCGGAGTTTGCATAGGTTACTCACTGTATCTTTGGTCTATTTGGATACAGAAATATTGTGAGCAGACTAGACTTCTACAGGACAAAATAACATTTATTTATAAGTAACACACATTAAATACACAGAGGTTTAGGAACTTGGCAAAACTATGGTCACAGTGTGATATTTTACAAACCCAAGGGGGGGAATTTTATGCTCTACCCTGCAGTGGGTTTGGAGGCAAGGAGAGCATATAATTGGGTGGGATGGTGATGTGGGGCAGACCACCTTCCCGCCTCCGCTGAAATTAAGTCTGGGGCGGGAAGGCCTGTGAACTGCCTTCCCATCCCCCCATCAATTGAGGGCCTTAACTGGGTAATTAATACCCAATTAAGGGCCTCATCCTGCCACCGCTGCAATTAGCTGATTGGCAGGCGGGCCTGTTGGCGCATGGGAAGCATGGCAGGAAAAACCGTGAGGGTGACTTGCCAGCTCTGTAGGTGGGGGATGGTTCCCTCATTAAAGGACACTTAGTGCTTGAATGAGAGATCCGGCATCAGGAAGTGGGGGTAGCCACTGAGACTCACACCTTCCTCCCTTGATACCAACCTCCCCCCGCACCCCCCACATCCCCTTTGCCCATGAACTCCACTCCGCAAGACCCCTCCCGCCTGACCTACCTGTGGCTTGGGTCAAGTGCTACTCCTGGGCCCCGGGTGGGTGTCCCACCGGCAGCAGCCACCACCTCCACAGTGGTGCTGCTCAGTTAAAGAGCTGCCACCCTCTCATTGGCCGGCAGCTCACAGAGGGCGTGACGTTGATCCCGTGGAAGGCCCGCTCCTGTCCAGTTAAGTACCTAATTGGCACTTGTTTTGATGGGCCTCCCACTGAAGGGACAACGTGGGGTTCTCTTTGACGCTTTTGCCGGAGATCGAGACCCCCGTCGTCCAGGTAAAACCCCAGTCACAGTGTGGAAAAGTTTACTCAACAGACCTGAGATCTTCCTGAAGAAAAAGCCTTCTGTAGTTTAAAGGAAATGAATTCCAATTTGTTGAGGCCTCTCTTTCTTTCTGATAGGCTCAGGTTAAAAAATAAACTGTAGGACTACAAAGTCCGGCTTTAAATTCAGACAGCCAATCAATTTCGCTAAATTTAATGCCAAAGTTATGATAGCATTTAGACACATGACAATAGCACACTTAATATTTTTCCAAAGGTGAAAATACAGTTGAAACATAGAAGTATACAGGACTGATAGAGGCCATTCGGCTCATCGTGTCCATACTAGCTCTTTGCTCGAGCGATCCAAAGCTAATCTTGCTGTCTTCTCGTAGCCTGCACCTGCCTTTAAATATTCAAATATTTATATATTCCTTCAAATATTTATCCAGTGTTCCTTTAGAAGATGTATCAAGTACTCTGAGAAGTAAAGCATTGCATGTTCCAACGTGTCTCTACGTAAAGAAATTTCTTCCTCACGCTCTCAGTGACAATTTAAACACTGATGTGTCACAAGTGCACCTCACAGGACGCTAATAACTATGTGCATCAGCACTGTCTGAGATGTTAGCTGGCTAAACGGCTAGTGGATGAAAGCCAAGGGATGCAACACTGATGGACTTGTGTCCTAACTGGCCCCACACACTGGGATTTAGCCATTCACAACCATTTAAGATACCCAATCTAATTCACACAAAGATCAAAAGAAACTTGTCAAGGATTGGTCAGTCTGCAGTGGTCATTTTAGAGCCAGGAGACTTTGCTGCTACTTGTATTAATTATTCCCCTGGAGTTTAGTACTCCCCTGTGATGTCACATGATGAATAACTTGCCTTCGGCCCCTGATTCCGTAATACCTGGAGTTTCGTCTTTCCTTTATTGATTTGCGTTAATCGAAGTGAACGATGATGGCACGGTAATGACTGCATTAATGACAACACTGAGTGCTCTTGGATCAGGTAAAATACAGTTTAGAAGTCATGTAGGACCTGCCCTGACACTTGACATTATAATTAAAAACAAATCCCTGACTTGATCCAAATGAGCACCCTTCCCCATACTGGAGTGACAGCTCCATTTCTTGAACTGCTGTGGTCTCTCAGTGAGCTTGTCTAATTAATCTGATTGCACTGAAACCTCATATCTATTCACAACCACCTCATCGCATTGTATCCCATCTACACCGGAAAGCAGAGCACGGCCACGCTGTGGGGCTTGGTATCGCAATCACTCATGGAAGAGGATTAGTTGGGTCCCGGAGGAGTCTGTGTAATTACATCTTCTGGACAAAATTGGCACCTAGAAGAATGATCAAAAAGATAATCAAGTGATTATCTGGCATGTGGGAGAATGAAAGACTGGAATTGCATCAAATCTTCTGAACGTTTTGTCCTTGATGGAGAAGAAAGAGTCAGGGATTCATGATGCTCATATGATGATTTTCAAACTGTCTTTGTGGTGAGTCCCTGGAAATATTGACCCACTTCTTCAGATTTCTAGTCCTCAAGCTTCCTAAATACAACACCCACAGCCCAAAGATATACAGCACCCAATTGACACTATTGCATTTTTATCAGCTTGGGCAACAGAAGCATTGTATTTACCAAGAAATACAGTCAAAGTCGTGGGTTCTTCAGAAACTTTATCAGAGATCCTGCTAATATTAATGTAATTAGCACTCGTCATACTGAAATGTAGGTGACACTGTGACGAAGCTAGGTTTGAGAGTGAAACCTGGCAGTGTTGCAGTGTACTTCAGTTGGTGCTCTTTATTGATTTTGGTGATTCATGGTCAGTCTTGGTTAAATGCGTGTCACATTGCTACTTTCCAGCGTCAGGAATCTACACACATGCAGGAGATCTGAGCATTCCACTTATGGACTGCATAAGGAAAGGAGGAGGATAACAGAAGCTACAGGGATTACTGAGAGATAGAGATGGAAAATCAGAGCAGGAGTGGGGATATGCTGAGCTCCAGCACTTGCCGAATGCCAGATTAAGAATGGCATCCATAAGGGGCTGTCTCCCTATGCAGGCTGACCTGGTTGGGGAGTAACACATAGTTGAGAAGACCAATACGAGTGTGGCATTAACTTGCATCATCCAATGCAGATTCAGTGTTCATAAGAACATCTTGGGCTCAGCTACAGAAGTTGACTTTTCTAAAGCATGTCTGAGTTGTGAATCCCAAAAAAAAAGTGACTGCTCCAATGCACAAACATCACATGAATTTGTAATTCCTTTCAGAGGCATGCTTTTGGGGAATGTAGCAACTCTACCCAAGGCATCTTTTCCTCCAGGCCTTTTTTATTAAGAGATACAGCACTGAAACAGGCCCTTCGGCCCACCGAGTCTGTGCCGACCAACAACCACCCATTTATACTAATCCTACATTAATCCCATATTCCCTACCACATGCCCACCATTCTCCTACCACCTACCTACACCATGGGCAATTTACAATGGCCAATTTACCTATCAACCTGCAAGTCTTTGGCTGTGGGAGGAAACCGGAGCACCCGGCGGAAACCCATACGGTCACAGGGAGAACTTGCAAACTCCGCACAGGCAGTACCCAGAACTGAACCCGGGTCGCTGGAGCTGTGAGGCTGCAGTGCTAACCACTGCGCCACTGTGCCGCCCTTGGTCTCATTAATTATTCAAACATACGAATTAGGAGCAGGAGTAGGCCACTTGGCCCTTCGAGCCTGCTCTGCCATTCAATAAGTTCATGGCTGAACTGATTACTCCACATTTCCACCTACCCCTGATAACCTTTCACCCCCTTGCTTATCAAGAATCTGTCTACCTCTGCCTTAAAAATATTCAAAGACTCTGCTTCCACTGCCTTTTGAGGAAGAGAATTCCAAAGACTCACGACTCTGAGAGAAAAAATTCTCCTCATCTCTGTCTTAAGTGGGCGACCCCTTATTTTTAAACACTGACCCCTAGTTCTAGATTCTCCCACAAGGGGAAACATCCTTTCCACATCCACCCTGTCAAGACCCCTCAGGATCTTATATGTTTCAATCAGGTAGCCTCTTACTCTTCTAAATTTCAGCAGATACAAGGCTAGCCTGTCCAATCTTTCCTCATGAGATAGCCCGCCCATTCCAGGTATTAGTCTAGTAAACCTTCTCTGTACTGCCTCCAACGCATTTACGCCCTCCCTTAAATAAGGAGACCAATACTGTATACAGTACTCCAGATGTGGTCTCACCAATGCCCCTATAGCTGAAGCATAACCTCCCTACTTTTGTATTCAATTCCTCTCGCGATAAACGATAACATTCTATTAGCTTTCCTAAATACATGCTGTACCTACATTCTTCTTTCTTTCTTTCTTTTGGGCCTCCTTATCTCGAGAGACAATGGATACGCGCCTGGAGGTGGTCAGTGGTTTGTGAAGCGGCGCCTGGAGTGGCTATAAAGGCCAATTCTAGAGTGACAGGCTCTTCCACAGGTGCTGCAGAGAAATTTGTTTGTCGGGGCTGTTGCACAGTTGGCTCTCCCCTTGCGCCTCTGTCTTTTTTCCTGCCAACTACTAAGTCTCTTTGACTCGCTACATTTTAGCCCTGTCTTTATGGCTGCCCGCCAGCTCTGGCGAACGCTGGCAACTGACTCCCACGACTTGTGATCAATGTCACAGGATTTCATGTCGCATTTGCAGACGTCTTTAAAGCGGAGACGTGGACGGCTGGTGGGTCTGATACCAGTGGCGAGCTCGCTGTACAATGTGTCTTTGGGGATCCTGCCATCTTCCATGCGGCTCACATGGCCAAGCCATCTCAAGTGCCGCTAACTCAGTAGTGTGTACAAGCTGGGGATGTTGGCCGCCTCGAGGACTTCTGTGTTGGAGATACGGTCCTGCCACCTGATACCAAGTATTCTCCGGAGGCAGCGAAGATGGAATGAATTGAGACGTCGCTCTTGGCTGACATATGTTGTCCAGGCCTCGCTGCCATAGAGCAAGGTACTGAGGACACAGGCCTGATACACTCAGACTTTTGTGTTCCGTGTCAGTGCGCCATTTCCCCACACTCTCTTGGCCAGTCTGGACATAGCAGTGGAAGCCTTACCATGCATGGGTAAGGCTTCCACTGCTATGACCTACATTCTAACCTTTTGCAATTCATACACAAAGACACCCAGATCCCTCTGCATCTCAGAGCTCTGCAATCTCTCACCATTTAGATAATATGCTTCTTTTTTATTCTTCCTACCAAAGTGGACAATTTTCCACTTTCCCACATTATACTCAATTTGCCAGGTCTTTGTCCACTCACTTAACCTATCTAGATCCCTTTGTAGCCCCCTTATGTCATCTTCACAAGTTACTTTCCTACCTATCTTTGTGTCATTAGCAAATTTAACAACCATACCTTCGGTCCTTTCATCTAAGTCATTTGGGCGGCACAGTGGCGCAGTGGTTAGCACCGCAGCCTCACAGCTCCAGGGACCCGGGTTCAATTCCTGGTACTGCCTGTGTGGAGTTTGCAAGTTCTCCCTGTGTCTGCGTGGGTTTTCTCCGGGTGCTCCGGTTTCCTCCCACAAGCCAAAAGACTTGCAGGTTGATAGGTAAATTGGCCATTATAAATTGTCACTAATATAGGTAGGTGGTAGGGAAATATAGGAACAGGTGGGGATGTTTGGTAGGAATATGGGATTAGTGTAGGATTAGTATAAATGGGTGGCTGATGTTCGGCACAGACTCGGTGGGCTGAAGGGCCTGTTTCAGTGCTGTATCTCTAATCTAATCTAATATAAATTGTAAAAAGTTGTGGCCCCAGCACAGATCCCTGTGGCACACCACTCGTTATATCTTGCCAAGCAGAAAATGACCCATTTATGCCTACTCTCTGTTTCCTGTTAGCTAACCAATCTTCTATCCATGCCAATATATTACCCCCTACACCGCGAGCTTTTATTTCTGTAGTAACCTTTGATGTGGCATCTTATTAAATGCCTTCTGGAAATCTAAGTACAATACATCCACCGGTTCCCCTTTATCCACAGCACATGTAACTCCCTCAAAGAACTCCAATAAATTGGTTAAACATGATTGCCCTTTCACAAAACCATGTTTGCTCTGCCTGATTACCTTGAATTTTTCTAAATGCCCTGCTATAATGTCTGTAATATCAGCTTCTAACATTTTTCCTAAGACAAATGTTAAGCTAACTGGCCTGTAGTTTCCTGCTTTCTATCTCCCTCCCTTTTTGAATAAAAGAGTTACATTCGCTATTTTCCAAACTAACGGAACCGTCCCCAAATCTAGGGAAGTTTAGAAAATTAAAACTAACGCATCAACTATCTCACTCGCCACTTCTTTTAACACCCTAGGATGAAGTCCATCAGGACCTGGGGACTTGTCAGCCCGCAGCTCCAACAATTTGTTCAGTACCACTTCCCTGGTGATTGTAATTTTCTTGAATTCCTCTCTCCCTTCCATTTCCTGACTTACAGCTAATACTGGGATGTTACTTGTACTTCAGTAGTGAAGACCGATGCAAAATATCTGTTCAATTCATCTGCCATCTCCTTAATTTCCATTATTAATTCCCCAGACTCACGTTCTATCGGACCAACACTCACTTTGTTAACTCTTTTCTAAATATCTATAGTTACTCTTACTATCTGTCTTTATATTTCTAGCTAGCTTTCTCTTGTACTCTAATTTTACCTTCCTTATCAATCTTTTAGTCAATCTTTGCTGTTTTTTATATTCTGTCTAATCTTCTGACCTGCCTCCCATCTTTGTGCAATTATAGGCTTTTTCGTTAAGTTTGTTACTATCTTTAACTGTTTTAGTTAACCATGGATGGCAGGGTCCCATCCTTGGAATTTTCCTTTCTCGTTGAAATGTATCCATTCTGTGTATTCCGAAATATCCCATTAAGTGTCTGCCACTGCATCTCTATTGAGCTATCTCTTAACCTGATTTGCCAGTTCATTTTAGCTAGCTCTGCTTTCATGCCCTTATAATTGCCCTTATATAAGTTTAAAATACTAGTCTTGGACCCACTCTTCGCCCTCAGACTGAATGTAAAATTCAATCATATTATGATCGCTACTTCGGGGCGCCTTAACTATGAGGTCATTAATTTATCCTATCCCGTTGCACAATACCAGGTCTAATATAGCCTGCTCTCTAATTGGCTTCAGAACGTATTGTTCCAAGAAATTATCCCAAAAACATTCTATGTACTCCTCATCTGGGCTACCTCTGCCCATCTGATTTTTCCAGTCTATATGTAAGTTAAAATCCCCCATAATTATTGCTGTACCTTTCTGACAAGCTGCCAATATTTCTTCCTTTATACCCCATTTTATGGTTAATGTCAGGTGGCCTGTACACCACTCCCACAAGTGACTTCTTGCCTTTATGATTTCCCATCTCTACCCAAACTGCTTCTACATCCTGGTCTGCTGAACTTAGGTCATCCCTCTCTATTGTGCTAATACCATCATTAATTAACAGAGCTCCCTCTCCACCTTTTCCTAGCTCCCTGTCCTTCCTAAATGCCATGTACCCTTCAATATTCAGGTCCCAATCTATGTCATCCTGCAGCCATGTCTCTGTAATGACTATCAGATCGTACTTATTTATTTCTATTTGCACTCTCAGTTCATCTGTTTTGTTTTGAATGCTACATGCATTCAGATACAGAGCCTTTAGTTTTGTCCTTTTATTAGTTTTGTAACCTCTAGCCTTATCTGTTGATTTACTCTTAGATTTGTACGCTCTATCCCTTCCTGTCACAGTCTGTTTATCATTTCCCATGTTAATACCTTTCATAGAAACATAGAAAATAGGAGCAGGAGTAGGCCATTCGTTCCTTCGGGCCTGGTCCACCATTCAAAAAAGACCATGGCTGATCGTCTAATTCAGTACCCTGTTCCCGCTTTCTCCCCATATCCCTTGATCCCTTTGGCATTAAGAAATATATCTATCTCCTTATTGAATATATTTAATGACTTGGCTTCCACTGCCTTCTGTGGTAGAGAATTCTACAGGTTCACCACCGTCTGAGTGAAGAAATTTCTTCTCTGTTCTAAATGGCATAGCCCGTATCCTGAGACTGTGACCCCTAGTTCTGGTCTCCCCAGCCATCGGGAACACCCTCCCTGCATCTAGCCTGCCTTGTTCTGTTAGAATTTTACAGGTTTCTATGCAATCTCCTCTCATTCTTCTAAACTCTAGTGACTATAGGCTTAGTCGACCCAATCTCTCCTCATACATCAATCCTGCCATCCCAGGAATCAGCCTAGTAAATCTTCTTTGCACTCCCTCCATGGCAAGAACATCCTTCCACACAATACTCCAGATGTGGTCTCGCCAAGACCCTGTATAACTGCAGTAAGACATCCTTGCTTCTGTACTCAAATCCTCTTGCAATGGATGCCAACATACCATTCGCCTTCCTAACTGCTCGCTGCACCTGAATGCTTGCTTTCCGCGACTGGTGTACAAGGACACCCAGGTCTCGTTGCACCTCCCCTTTCCCAATGTATCACTATTCAGATAATAATCTGCCTTTCTGTTTTTACAACCAAAGTGGATAACCTCACATTTATCCACGTTATACTGCATCTGCCATTCATTTGCCTACTCACCCAACTTGTCCAAATCACATTGGAGCCTCTTTGCCTCCTCCTCACAGCTCACATTCCACCTCACCCCCACCCACCACCACCCACCCCCCCCCCGCCCCCAAGCTTTGTGACATCTGCAAACTTGGAAATGTTACATTTAGTTCCCTCACCCAAGTCATTAATATATATTGTGAATAGCTGGGGCCCAAGCACTGATCCTTGCGGTACCCCACGAGTCACTGCCTGCCACCCAGAAAAAGACCTGTTTATTCCTACTCTCTGTTTCCTGTCTGCCAACCAATTCTCAATCCATGCCAGTAAATTCCCCCCAATCCCATGTGCTTTAATTTTGCACACTAACCTCTTATGTGCGACCTTATCAAAAGTCTTCTGAAAATCCAAATTCACCACATCCACTGGTTCTCCCTTATCTATTCTACCAGATACATCCTCAAAAAACTCCAGTAGATTTGTTAAGCATGATTTCCCTTTCGTAAACCCATGCTGACTTTGTCCAATCCCATTTCTCTCTTGCCTTGTCTGTACTCCTTGATTTACCATATCTTCCCAAATTTGATCCCTTGCCCCCACTATTCAGTTTAAACCCCTCTCTACTTCCCTAGTTATGCGGCTCGCTCGAACACCGGCCCCAGCACAGTTCAGGTGTAGACCGTCCCAATGGTACAGCCACTACTTTACCCAGTACTGGTGCCATTGCCCCATGAACCGGAACCCACTTCTATCACACCAGTCTTTGAGCCACGCATTCATTTCTCTAATCTTATTTGCCCTATGCCAATTTGCACGTGGCTCAGGTAATAATCCAGAGATTATTACCTTTGAGGTTCTGCTTCTTAATTTGGCACCGCGTTCCTCATATTGACTTTGCAGAACTTCTTTCCTTGTCCTGCCTATGTCGTTGGTGCCTACATGGACCACGATGACTGGATTCTCCCCCTCCCAGTGTAAGTTCCTCTCCAGCCCTGAGCAGATGTCCAGATTCCTGGCACTGGGCAGGCAACACAGCCATCTGGACTCTGGCTCTTTGCTGCAGAGAACAGTGTCAAGCCCCTAATTATACTGTATCCTATTACCACTACATTCCATTTTTCTCCCTCCACTTGAATGGCTTCCTGTACCATGATGTCATGGTCAGGTTGCTCATCCACCCTGCAGCCCCCAATCTCATCCAAACAAGCTGAAAGAACCTCAAACCAGTTGGACAATTGCAAAGGCTGAGGCTCCTGCCTTCTGGGTCCCCTTACCTGCCTCAGCTGCAGCCACACTGTCCTGTCCCTGACCACTGACCAAATCAGAAGACCTTATTTTAAGGGGTGTGACCGCCTCCTGGTACAAATTGTCCAGGTAACTTTCCCCCTCCATGATGTGTTGCAGCGTCTGCAGCTCGGACTCCAGTTCAATAACTCTGAGCCAAAGCTCTTCGAGCCTCAAATGCTAACTTCTGACGTGTTTGCCCTGAATCACACTGGCATCCAGGAGGTCCCGCATGCTGCAGCCGTGACACATCAACTGTCCTGCCATCTTTAATGTGTTTTAATTAACTACTTAATTATTTTATTCAATTTAAAAAATATATATTTTATTAAGCTTACCTTTACTATTTTAAATGTTAGGATTAGAATGGACTTTAATCACTTACCAGATACTCACCAAACAGGTAGTTTCTTCCCAAACCAATAACCTACCTGCTTGCCTGTGATGTTTGATGCTATGTTTGATTTAAATTAAATTAACAACTTACCTGTATACTCACCCCGGCGACTCTCTATTTCCCTGCTCTCGCTGCTGATTGTGACAGCACTCTGATGTCACTTTTCAATTTTTCCCTGCTCCTCTCATGCTGCTCTCGCCGTGCTCCTCTCTCTCTCACTCTCTCCACTCCTGCTGTACTCATCTCTCTCTCTCCGCTCCAGCCATGCTCCTCTCTCTCTGCTCCCACCATGCTCCTCTCTCTCTCCGCTCCCACTGTGCTCCTCTCTCTCTCTCTCTGCTCCCGCCATGCTCCTCTCTCTCTCCGCTCCCACTGTGCTCCTCTCTCTCTCTCTCTGCTCCCACCATGCTCCTCTCTCTCTCCGCTCCCACTGTGCTCCTCTCTCTCTCTCTCTCTCTCTGCTCCAACCATGCTCCTCTCTCTCTCCGCTCCCACTGTGCTCCTCTCTCTCTCTCTCTCTGCTCCCGCCATGCTCCTCTCTCTCTCCGCTCCCACTGTGCTCCTCTCTCTCTCTCTGCTCCTGCTGTGCTCCTCTCTCTTTCTTGCTCTGTCTCCAGTCTCTGACTCTGGGCTTTTGGCACACTTTTTAAACCTCTGCTCCCACTGTACTCCACTCTCTCACTGTCTCTTCCCACCAACTGCCTGGACTTTCAGGGTTTCTTGTGAGATCAGTTAGGAATTCTTAATTTTTCTCTATTTTCTCTCCCTCTGCCAGACCAACAATAATCTGACAACGGTCTCAGCTGTAAACCTGACCCTATTTAATGTTGATGAGGAGGATAACGGAAAGCTGCTCACATGCATCGCAGAGAACGTGGTGGGGATGACGAATGCCTCAGTGCTGTTACATGTTTACTGTAAGTACAGTTTCAATGGCGGGTTATTCCTGTAGATAAGCATGGTGGAATTGCAACATCCAGTATTGAGGTTGAGGCCAGATCATTGACTCTGTATTCAATTGAATGACTCTAGATGGGGAAGGTTGCAGGTATCTCAAGGGGTAACAATTTACAGGACTAGAAGGAAAAGGCAACAGAGTGGAATAGCTCTTTCAAAGAGCTGACACAAGCACGATGGCCCAAATGGCCTCCCTCTGTACTGCATGATTCAAAGGTTCTGCTTTTGCAGGCATTGGTCCTCAGCCAGATCACTTTTCTGTTAGCGGGCACTTGGTGATGACTAGATAGAACAGTTATGATTTGGGGAAAATGCGGAGTCCGGGTGAAGACATTGCATTGGCCCTTTGCTGAAGTGTTTCTGAACTGTAATGAGCTTATGTGCTTTTTCTTTTCAAACTTGCAGATCCTCCTGATATTAAGGAGCTAACAGAGCCTGAACAGCGACACATGCACTGCATTCAGTTCACCGTCTATGGCAACCCCTTGCCCACCATTCATTGGCTGCACCGAGGGCACAGGCTAAATGAAACTGACTACATCAAAACAAAGGTCTATGAGGAGAGTACGGACTGGCTCCATGGCTGCCTGCTCTTTGATAAACCCACCCACTACAACAATGGAAACTACACACTTGTGGCTGAGAATGACTTGGGAATTGACACAGAGACTGTCTACGCACACTTCCTGGGTATCCCGTTTCCCGGTATGTATCCCAACTATTTTTCTTATGCATGCTGGGATATTGGCATATGCCGAGCCTCCAGGCCAACTTGGAGTTGACTGTTGAGGCTCATAAGGACAGAAAGAGGTCCACTGGTCCAGCAGGCCTCTAAGATGTATAAAAAAATCCTCCCCATCCCATGAGGCTATCAGCAGCAAGATTGAAAAGTGAGGTTGATGGGACGGGGGAACAAAATGCATTTCTTCAAAGGCTGTTTTCATGGCAGGCAAATAGGTAAGGATTTGTGTTACTGAGGCAGAGGTTACAGGGATGATCCCTCTACCCACTAATAGGAGATAGTCTACTGGTAGTGACAGACTGCAGAACTTTGCAAACAGCATTATGATGGGTTTTAACATCATTTCCAATTTCTATAAGCAATTTAAGTTCAGTAATACTGATTCCTTAATAATTTAAGAGTGCAAGTTCTCTCTTTTTTTAGTGGAAGAATAAGTAAAATCAATTTTCTGCATATAATGAACAATTATCCAAACTGATGCTGCAGCCTTAATGAGATTGTTGAACTAATATGAGGTTAGGAAGGGAATTTCTTTGTATTTGCTATATTCAGGGTTGATCTGATTGCCTTAACTATCAGAGCTAACTCGTGCTACTGAACTTTAGTTAATGCAAACTGACAGGCTGGAGTGCAGCAAACAAAAGCCTTCTGATGAGGTGTTGGGCTCTCCTTGGGGGGACCAGCACGAGATTAGTTAAAATAGTTTGTTGAGCAGCATCTCAAACCAAAGTGCCTGAGCTGCCCAATGGGTTTGCAGACATGTGCGTCTGAGATCAGTTCAGTTGGCCTATTGTATTTTTCAAAACATTTCAACATTGTAAATTTGAAGTCATTTTGGAATTTGTTACAGACTCGAGTTCACTTCTGTCACATTGTTCATCAAACAGAAACCAATAAGAACAGTAACGGGCAGTTTTGCTCACGCTTCAGTGAAGTATTTTAGAATTTTTGTTTGATACAAGCAGTATAGCTTCTTCAACAGGAATTATCTATCATTTATGTTCTGTCTTTTTCCAAATCTTGCTTGGAATTAGTTGAGGTATTGCAATATACATCTAATGCAGGTGTATAATACATAAGCGTATGGATGCAGAGCACACAGATACTCCAGATATATGATATACACACCTTGTGTGTTTGGTACACATGTATCCAAGGTGTACAATACAGACATATCCCAGGTGGATAGTGGGCACTTATCCCAGGTGTACAATGCAGAGGGATGCTTGTAGAGATTGTTGTGTTAAATGATGCATAATCAACTGGTCTGTATTTGAAATCTACTACTAAAATTATCAGAAACCATCTTCTGGTTGCATAATTGCATTCCTTTGCCACGTGATTGGTTCTGTGTATTCTTAATCTTGTAGAATGCCTGAACTAAGGTTCTTTTTGAATTCCTTTTAATTTCCTGTCAGAGAGATATAATGTATCATGCTTCAGCATCTGCAAGAGGACAAATAACGTTGTAGCAGACTTCATTTATTGGATGTGAAACTTCCATCAATGCTGCGCATGTTTGAGTACAAGCTACAGAAATGTTTTCTCTGATAGTCTCAGTGGGTTTGTCTCTAATTGGTTCTAGATGACCTGCTTCACATTGTTACTGAATCATTAACATTCGCTTCACCTCGATACTAAGGTTGCATTATTCGTCTCTCAGATTGGCGCTACTGAAAATTCATTTGCATCTGCAGCACCTCGTTAAACTGTCTAGCAATGAGCTGGGTGTCGAGTCCAGGAGAGAGCACCTTGCATCCACAAACAAAGAACAAAGAGAACAAAGAACAGTACAGCACAGGAACAGGCCATTCGGCCCTCCAAGCCTGCACCGATCTTGATGCCTGCCTAAACTAAAACCTTCTGCACTTTCGGGGTCCGTATCCCTCTATTCCCATCCTATTCACGTATTTGTCAAGATGCCTCTTAAAACGTCTCTTGCACATCAGAGCAGAACTTTGCTCCCGGACAGTGGGTTCAAGAGTATTGAGAGTGCAGGCAGACAGTGTCCACACTCTCAGTATGTGTGAACTTACTCTGTGTTAATTAATAAAGTGACCAGGTGATCCAGTGGATCCCTCCCCTGAGCACTTTTTAAGTGGGCCTGACACTGCTGTGGGCGCTATAGTCCATGCTGTGCCAAACCAAAGCAGTGTGACTATTTCATCCAGGAGTATCAGGCTGCTCCCTTCTGGAGTCCGGCGGGCACCTCACCTAAAGTTGTACTCTCACGTTTGTTTCCTCGTAAAGCAGAAACTGTATCTGCACCCTGAAATCTACAATGGCCTCAGGAGCCATGATTCTTCTTTGGGAGAACCTCAAGGTTTCTGCAGCAACTAAAGGAGGAAACAGGCCAGCAGCCACATCATGAAGCACCTCGTATGAGGTTGATCCTTTCTTTATACTTTTTAATGTATCAGACAGATTACAGGGGATACTTCATTCAGTGGAGAGTGTCACCCATACGCATCTCCTAACTCTAACTTAACTGGCAGTCATTAGGGTACTAACCTATCCCGAATTTCATTTTTCCATCACCAGCCTTTTTCTACAGCATCTTCAGATGTGAGCCTTAACACAGGAGTATGTTGTTTGAAAGAGTTTCTACAGAATGACAGAGGGATACAAGGTTGAGCATTTGTTTATAAAAAGATTCCTGCAGTTTTCCCTGCTTTCCTTCTCTCCTGAAGGTGCAGGCTTGGTGAATTGGTCTGCACCACAAATATATGTGCTCCTTATGTTCCCAACTAACATTACAAAAAGGAATTATCTGCTCAGTATCTCGTTGCTGTTTGTGAGCACGTTGGCTGCTGTGTTTTCCTAAATTACAACAGTGTCTACTCTTCATTGACTGTCAAGCCCTTTGGGCCATCCTGAGAACATGAATAGTGATATCGGCTGTTTCTTGTATACTCCATACACTTCAAAAGCGATTGTGAAGCACTTCGAGATGTCCTGAGGACAGGAAAGGTGCTACATAAATACAAGTTTGTTTCTTCTTTCTGTAACTTTATAGACCTGATTTTAACTTGGGTGGGAGACAGGTGGATGGAGCCAAAGGTGAGTGGATAACCGCACCCCCCCCCCCACCCCAATCTCAGAAACATGAGGCCTGGGAGATTTAACTTCCTTGGCCTCCTCTATATAGCCCCAGTCAGGTTGCTGCCCTAATCTGGTAGGAGGTGGCAGCTGGCCTGTGGGCAGGAGCTCAGTGTTGGACAGCCGGAGGCCGTCACCAGGAACTAAAAGAATAGTCGTAGGGAGGGGGTTTTCAGAAGGCTTTGTGATGCGGGGTAGTGGAGGGAGGCTGGGGCAAGGTGTGTTCCTTGTGGGGCCTGGAGGAGCACTGCAAGATTAGTGGAGGTCATTGGCGGGTTAGGCGCTTGGGCGATTGATAACTGCTTGCCCCCCTCCTAAAAACTGGCGGGCACGGTTAAAATTGCCCCATTATGTGTAGGCTATATGTACTTGTATTTGTGCAGTACTTGCTTTATACGCATTATGTGCTGTATATGTATGATCTTTCTGTACGCTTTGTGTGCTATGTCATGTATACAGTCAATGTTATCCATACCTATATGTATAAAAGCAGCTGGTCATATGTGCTCAGGAGGTATATTTTATTTTCTCTATATGTACAGCATAGATACACTTAATACATACAAGCTGTTTGCTTGAAGTAGGCAAAATGTGTTTTGTTGTATTTTGTCTGTATGCTTGCTACATGTACACTTTGTGAACTCAATACACATCGGGTTGAATTTTCACTTCGGGGGTGGGAAACAGGAATCGAGACTGGTTCTAGATCCCGAACCCATCCCTGGGGGGAAACAGTCACTCTTTGGCACTCCCGTGCCTTCGGATGCCCATCCAGGGAAACAAGGCACCACACTGGTGGGGAGGGGGGGGAGAAGGTAGGTTTATCAGTGCGGGAGGAGGGGGAATGGGGTCAAAGTAACATCATGGGTGTAGGGGATGGTGGAAAGGGTTGGAGTTTACATTTATGGAATTTGTGGGGGGTGGCGAAGGTCAGATGGACAAGGTAAGTGTTTTTGCGGGGGAGGGCAAAGAATTAATTTAATTTTTATTGGGGGAGGGGGAGAGCAGCAGAGGAAATGTCTCTATTTTTATTGACTTTATTTTTAAATATTTAAATTTCCCGGTAGGGCCGAAAGCCCTTTAAAAAATGGCGTCAGCTCCTACGCACAGGCAGCTGGCGCCATTGTCGGGGACAGTCAGCCAGCCCTCTCCATGTGATCAGGGTGGGGTCATGCGGCTCGCCCGGGCCATTTAAATGAGCCACCGCACAGAAGATTGCGGCAGCTCTGCAGGGGCTGCCATTGCTTTCGCCCGCCGCAGACATCAGCGGCAGGGACAGAAGATTCAGCCCATTATATGTCATCTCTTAAATTACTCATATTCTGTATCCCAAAATATAATTTTATGAAAGAAATCTATCTAATTTGTATTTGGATGAACCAATATTATCTGCTTCCACCATCTCCCCAGCTCACCTGTTCCTAGATTTACCACTCACTCACTGAGAATGTTTCCCAAGATTAACTTTGTATTTACCCCTCACTCCTTCAACTGCAGGCCGTGTCCTTTTGTCCTACTGTTTTGGACAAGGTAAAACAGCTTGTCATGTTATACAGTATCTATTTTGTTTAGAGCTCTAAAAACAGTGACCATGCCTCCTCCCAACCCTTTACCAGCGAGAACATGCCCATAATCCATTCATCCTCAGAATCCTTCTGGATGCTATCTTCTATTCCGATTAATAACTCTTATATCATCCTTGCAACGCAATGATCAGAACTGTGCACAGTATTCAATATGCGGTCGCACTATTGATTTATAAATTGCAGGGACACCATTGGTTTGAATCTAGCCTAAACTGATGGGATGAATCACCTCTCTCCGCCAATTGTACAAATCTGAACTGAGATGAATTTGGAGCAATCTGAACTCCCCAACTTGGCCTGAATTTGGCACTAGAAACGGATAATATCACTCAAAGTGGATGGCTGGTTTGGGAAATGGAAAAATCTCACACTTCTAAGGTTGAGGTTAGGGTACAATGACAGGAACTTGCTATACCTGACCTGGGCATGTTTGATCGAGCAGCATTGCTCTGTATCTAAACTGTGCTATAGGCCATTTAGAAGTGTTTGATGGGGCAGTGCAGAGGGACCTAAATGTAATCTGCATTGTCCCTGACCTGGAAGTGCTTGGTAGGATTGTGTACAGGAAATTCTGAGTTATATCTAACCCATGCTGTACCTAATCTTGGTGCAGATTGTGCAGATGCATTCCAATCCAACATGGGCATTTCTAATTTTGGTGAGCGCAATAATTAAAGGAAAATAATGGGATGAAAATAAGGGACTGCAAAGATTAGGATAATTGGGATTCTTTATGTCATTGGTATTACTTTAAATCCTGGAATGATACATGAACTTTGAGTTTTATAAAATTATCTTTTGGTTGCAGTTGGCAGGTTATCCATAATGCAGAGTGGCATCTACCCAGGACCGGAACAAGATGCATAGTGTCAGGATGCTGGGTTTTGTTTCTTATTGTAGCTTGGTTGCATTGATTAAACATGCTGCATAGTTCAGAGGATTTTTTTTTCAAAAAATATACTTTATTTATAAAATTTGTAAAAGGACATTACATAGCAGTTAAAATTTGACATTATATAAAGTGCAGTTCAATTTCTTTCATTAAAGTATGTGGCATTCTGTAATTGTAGTGAGGCATCTCGAATACAGGTTATATTTACAGTGTACATTTCATGTCAAACATACAGTCCAAGGGGTTTTACATGGGTTGCAGCCCCTTGGTGTACTATGGCAGGAGGGCCTGAGTCAGTGGCCTTTTCCCATTCAGCCTTTGCAACAGCTGCCTAAGCTTGAGTGTGTCCCCAACACATAGTCCTGGACCTTGGAGTGTGCCAGTCTGCAATACTCAGTCGTGGACAGCTCTTTGCACTGGAAGACCAACAAATTTCAGACAAATCAAAGAGCATCTTTCATCGAGTTGTTGGTCCTCCAGCAGCAATTGATGTTTTCCTTGGTGTGTGTCCCTGGGAGAAGCCCATAGAGAACATTGTTCTCTTTTTTTTTCCAAAGGTGTACTTTATTCATAAAAATTTGCAAAAATACATTACAAAACAGTTCCAAACAGTTCAAATTTCAGAAAGTACAGTAGATATCAGATTTCTTTGATACAGAAAAACATGAAGTGCCTCACAATTCTTGCCATTCCATTTTGACATTACATGGTAAAAAACATTTTGGTGCATACAGCCCCTCAGTTCACTATGGCAGGAGGAGTTTACACAGTGGCCCTTCCCCATTGAGCCTTTGCAGCAGCTACCCCAAGCTTTAGTGAGCCCCTCAGCAGATAGACCTGGACTTTGGAATGTGCCTGTCTGCAACTCTCGGTCGTGGACAGCTCTATTCTCTGGAAGACCAGCAGGTTTCGGGCAGACCAAAGTGTGTTCTCCACCGAATTGATGGTCCGCCAGCAACAGTTGATGTTTATCTCAGTGTGCGACCCTGGGAACAGCCCGTAGAGCACAGACTCCTGTGTTACAGAGCTGCCCGGGATGAACCTCGACAAAAACCACTGCACATTGTTCACAGAGTTTGGTTCTTAGCACAATCCCAGATTGTGTCGGCATAGAATCTGGGTAGAATCACGTAGAGGATTCTCAAGGTCGATCATTTTATGGTGATTGTGATGGAGGGATTTCATTAGATGTTTCTTAATTGTTTACTTAATGAATGTGTAACCAGATGTCTTGCAGCTGTATCCTCGTGGGTGTTACCCATATCCCATACCCTGCACCATTTCCCCCGTTCGTCAGTTTAAAAACTAAAGCCTGTCCTCTGGATATTCATTATATGGCTATTTTTAAATCTCATTCTGAACTCCACGTAGTCTGTTAGCCAGCTGCTATCCTTGCTCAGAATCTATCGCAAATTGCAGTAGGGCTGATTTGGGAATATTTGTTAATATGGTCCGGGATCAATCAACTTATTCAGCATTTGTTGTTTTCCAGAAGGGGAAATGTTCTAAATGCTTTTAAATTTAAACCATTGTAAATAATTAAGGAAGAAGTTGTGTTGGATTTGCGAAATGAATATTTTGCTTTTCTTTTCACAATGCAGTAAAAGGATACAATACCAGAGGGACAGGGAAGGAAGGTATGGAGGTATGGTAACAGAGGCAGAGGGACAGGGCAGACTAGCAATTAGTGAAGTGGACTATTGAGATTAATTTAGAACGTGTTAGATGAATATTGCATTTATTAATGTTTTACATAAGGTAAAACTGAGATTCATTGAATGAGAATGAGAGTCTTATGGCATGGATAGGAAACTAACTGGGAGTTAGGAGGCAGGAAGTTGAAAATAAAAGGGATATTCTCAGATTTGTGAGCGGTAGTATCCCAGGAATTGGTGCTTTTCACTTCACTTATAAATGACCTGGATTAGGAACAGAAGGGAGTATTGTTAAGTTTGCATATGATACCAAGTGAAGATGATTTGTCAATTGTGAAGAGGCCAAAGAAAATTGGGAAAAAACTGTTGTGGGGGGAGGATGTTGTATGGAAGGCCTGTTGTTTAGTGTGGACATCTTGATGTTTTGCTTTCCAATAAACCTCAACTTATTGCTGAATAAGGTTTGGGAACTTTTTAGGCCACTTAAGTTCAAACTTCACCTTCCAAGAACCAAAGGACCTGTTGCAGATGACAGTTTGAAAGTTGCATTAAGATAATGGTGTGACCTAAAGTTAAGAGATGGTTGGATTTTACACTTAGGGATGAATTTTACATAAGATTTAGTGGCAGAAGTAAGTGTGTATTCTGGGTAGCCAAGAGATAGGAGCTGAATGCAATGTATAATCCCTTTGTAGAGTTTGAAGTCTTTTGACATCAATGACCAAGTTTTAATTAGGCTCTATGTCGCACTGTCTTTGAGGCTCTGTGTATCTGAAATGAGGTGTAATCTCACCTTAGTGCAGCCTGAGAGGTATTTAAAGCTTCAATTGAGTAATTTTCCTTTAGTAGGAAGAGACCAGCACAGTAATATAGGATGTGAAATAAACTGAGTGGAATGATGTCTGTGGGTAGCTGACCAGTCATTATAGTCAGTAAAACTGAGAGGTATCTAGTGTTTTCACTGCTGTACAGCTCATCCATAGTCAATATGATTAATGTATAAGACAAAACTACCAAGCAAAAAATAAATTTCTTTTTATATCGCATTTTACTGACCTCCAAAGTCACTTCACAATGGCCGGAATTTTACGCCACCCCAATGAGTCGGATGGTGGCGGGAGGGTGGTGTAAAATGGAGCAGGAGGCTCCGGGAGGCCTTTCTGACCCGCTCCCGTCTCCGCCCCACTTTACGTAGGGCGGGGGGGAAACAGGCCACCCACCCCAGGCCAATCAAGGCCCTTAAGTGGCCAATTAATGACCTCTTAAGGGCCGTCGCCCGCCTCCACGCAGATTTTACGTGTGGCAAGCGGGCGTCTTGGAGCCGGGAAAGGCCGCCTATGAAAAGCTGTCAGCCTCTCCGCACCCCGATTGAGGGCCACCCCCCCTTCCCCAACCACCCCCAGGACCCAAGATGCCCCCCACTTCCCCCCAAACGACCACCCTTGCCTCGCCGGGGCCCAACCGATGACGCCCGGCGAGGCAACCCAAACTTACCTGGACTCTTGGCTCCATGTCCTCGACGAGGCTGCAGGCCCAGCAGTGGCCACTGCTCCCAGTGGCGCTGCTGGGACTAAGCTGCCAGCCTGCTGATTGGTCAGCAGCTGAATGAGGCAGGACTTCCTCCCTCAAGTGGGTGGAAGTTCCGCCTCGGAACAATTAAAGCCTGGGGACCCGTAAAATGCGGGACTGTTCCCCAGGCTAGGCGGATGCATGTTCACCACCAGCTCCCGTCGACCCACTGTAAAATCCAGCCCAGTGAATGAATTTTGAAGTGCATTGTGGGGAGTGGAGGAGGTTACAGAGATAGAGATA
Source organism: Heterodontus francisci (assembly GCF_036365525.1). NCBI lineage: Eukaryota > Metazoa > Chordata > Chondrichthyes > Heterodontiformes > Heterodontidae > Heterodontus > Heterodontus francisci. The sequence goes on along the minus strand of NC_090408.1, from coordinate 32,434,976 downwards.
GGGACAGGGCCAGAATCAGAACAAGGGAGGTTTTAGTAGGGGGTAGGGGGTGGTTTTGGGGGGAATTGTAGGGTTGGAGTTAGTTCAGAGATGCTGGTTAAATCATGAAGGAATTTAAACACATGCGGGCAGGTTAGGTTAGACTGATCCCAAATAGTCTGACACCAGGAGATGGTGAAGGAGTCAAGAGAGGAGAGGTAATGCTGGGTATTGTCAGCTTGTGAAGCTAACCGCATTTCTGCAGATGATGTTGCCAAAAGGCAACATGTAGATGAAGATAAGGGAACCAAGGATTGATCCTTGTAGGACTCATTCAAGAAATAGCCTCAGTATTTTTATTTATTTATTGATACAGCACTGAAACAGGCCCTTCGGCCCACCGAGTCTGTGCTGACCAACAACCACCCATTTATACTAACCCTACAGTAATCCCATATTCCCTACCACCTATTCCCTATAGGTAGGTGGTAGGGAAATATAGGGACAGGTGGGGATGTGGTAGGAATGTGGGATTAGTGTAGGATTAGTATAAATGGGTGGTTGATGGTCGGCACAGACTCGGTGGGCCGAAGGGCCTGTTTCAGTGCTGTATCTCTAAACTAAACTAAACTAAACCTACCTACACTAGGGGCAATTTACAACAGCCAATTTACCAATCAACCTGCAAGTTTTTGGCTGTAGGAGGAAACCAGAGCACCCGGCGAAAACCCACGCGGTCACAGGGAGAACTTGCAAACTCCACACAGGCAGTACCCAGAATCAAACCCGGGTCTCTGGAGCTGTGAGGCTGCGGTGCTAACCACTGCGCCGCCCGCACAGTACTGCACTAAAGTCAATCTATGTTGTGTGCTGAAGAGCTGCAGTGTGGCTTTAATCCACAACCTTCTGATGCAAGAGGGGCAAGTTCTGCCAACTGAGCTATCCTGATCATTCACTAATGAGCAACAGAAACTTTTACAATAATTAGTTGATGGAGGGAGAAACTGTAAATCAACAGCAGCCTTGTGCTTGTTTTGAACTTTTTATGGGTTCAATGACTACTGTCTACTAATTATTCAAAGAATTCCGTCGCTCATTAACTGGGACAATGGAGAACCGTATTTGACCGATGTCTACTTAAACATCAGCAGTCTAGTGGAAGTATGGTGACATGTTTCCTGATCATTAGAAACAAAACTACCCTAAGGTCTTTCACTACCAGGGCAACAACTTGTGGCCTAGGATCTTTGAACACGCTCTCAGTAATGGCATCGGAAGAAGGTTGTGTATGGAAGTGAGATCCATGGTACAAGGAGGTGGTGAATCACAGCTAAGTGGTGTCAGGAACAGGAAAGCCTTGCATACCAGAATGCTGCGATAAAAACAGAAACTATATAGCAGGTTTATCAGCATCTGAGAAAGAAAGGTGAGGTAAATTGGGCCGGATTTTGGTTAGACTTGCACTTGCCCATAACTTCCTATGCACTTTTTTGCACTGGAAGTTCCTGTCAACTAACCATCTAAAAAGCACAGCTCATTCTACACAGGATTTGGAACCTATGTGAATAGAAAGCAACTGTGTATCTCTTTAACCAATCAGATCAAAAAATCATTGCTGAGTTGCACAGCGTCTGAACCAAGAAATGTCAGTTAAAATAGTGAATTTAAAGTCAATTCAGGTACAGAAAGCAAAATAAGGAGAGGGAAATATAGATTGGATTAAGAGATAGAGAAAAGAGACAAAGAAAAATGTTTTTAAAATTATGTACTTTTTTTAAGCAGCCAACAATAATTAAAACCTGAAAGAATGAGACTCCGCACTTGTAAATGTTAATTTTCAGTCCCAGGCAGGTTGTTCAGCTATAATTAAGATTTACCATACTGTTAAATGGTACTTGCACTGGAATGGACAATCCCTAACATTTTTCTGGTGAGTTTATTGCTTATTTATTGGGTAATTCCAGCAACTTCATGCCGTTCAAAATTTTGTCCCAGAGGGTGCAAAATTCTTAAAATCCATTCAGGAGAACTTTTTTTAGCCAGTAGGTAGCAAGAGGGGATATTTCTGGACTTAAGTTTAGGGAATGAAGGTGGAAGGATAATCAGTTGGGGAGCACTTTGGCGGAAGTGATCACAATTCAGTTAGATTTAGGGTAGTTATGGAACAGGGCAAAGAAAGACCAGGAATTAAAGTTCTCAATTGGGGAAAAGCTAATGTTACTAAGCTGAGATGTAATATAGCTAAAGGGGAATGGAAACAGCTACCTGAAGGTAAATCAGTGCCAAATCAGTGGAAGGCATTCAAAGAAGAGATAGTGAGGGTTTGGCAAAGTATGTTCCCTTAAGGAAAAAGGAGTGGTGGTTGGGGAGGAACTAACAAATCCAGAGCCCCTGGATGTCAAGGGGCTTAAAAGTGAGGATAAAAAAAGGGAAACTTATGACAGATACAGTGGGCTCAATACTGCAGAAAACCCAAAAGCATCTAAAAAGTGTAGGGGTGAAATTAAAAAGGAAATTAGGAAAGCAAAGAGAGGTAATGAAATAATATTGGCAAGTAAAATCAAGGAAAACCCAAAGATTTTTTATAAATACATAAAGAGCAAGAGGATCACTAAAGAAAGGCTAGGTTCTGTTAGGGACTATAAAAGTAACCTGTATGTGGAGGCAGAGGTCATGGGAATGGTCCATTAATGAATACTTTGCTTTTGTTTTCATAAAACAGTGGGACAGTACAAACATTGCAATCAGGGAGGAAGTTAACATTGTGAGAGAGGAAGTATTGAGGGATTTAACATCTTTGAAAGTGGATAAATCCGCAGGCCCAGATGAAATGTATTCAAGGCTGTTAAGGAAATCAAGAGAATAGTGGAGGCTCTGACCATCATTTTCCATCATCTCTGGCATGAAGTTGCTGTAATTACCCAATAAATAAGCTCACAAGGACAACTAATGTTGTACCATTGTCTAAAAAGTGAGAAAGGGATAGACCGAGTAATTACAGGCCACTCAGCCTTGCCTCGGTGGTGGGAAAGTTATTGGAGAAACTGCTGAGGGACAGGATAAATCTTCACTTCAAAAGACACGGATTAATCAAAGACAATAAGCATGGGTTTGTTAAGGGTAGGTCATTTCTAATTATTGTGAATTTTTTGAGGAGATAACTAGGAAGGTCAATGAGGATAGTGCATTTGATGTAGTCTATATGCATGCTAGCAAGGCTTTTGATAAGGTTCCACATGGCAGACTGAAGGAATGGGGTCCAAGGCAAAGTGGCAAGTATGATCCAAAATTTGCCTCAGTGCCAGGAAGCAAAGGGCAATGGTCTATGGTGTTTTTGTGATTGGATGGTTATTTCCAGTGGGGTTCCGCAGGGCTCAGTACTAGGTCCCTTGCTTTTTGTGATACACATCAATGATTTGGACTTTAATGTACGAGGTATGATTCAGTAGTTTGCAGATACAAAATTTGGCCATGTGGTTGATAATGAAGAAGAAAGCTGTAGACTGCAGGAAGATATCAATGGGTTAGTCAGGTGGGCAGAACAGTGGCAAATGAAATTCAAGCCGGAGAAGTGTGAGGTAATGCATTTGGGGAAGGCTAACAAGGTAATGGAACAGTCAATAAATGGTAGGAAACTGCGAAGTGTAGAGGAACAGTTGAAACTTGGAGTGCATGCCTACAGATCCCTGAAGGTGGCTGGGACAGGTAGTTAAGGTGGTCAAGATAACCTATGGGATATTTGCCTTTATTAGCCAAGACATAGAACATAAGAGGTTATGTTGGAATTGTATAAAACATTAGTTAGGCCACGGTTAGAGTACTGTGTGTGGTTCTGGTCACTGTGCTATAGGAAAGATGTAATTACACTATAGAGGAGATATACAAGTACGTTGCTTGATCTGGAGAATTTTAGTTATGAGGAAAGTTTGGACAGGCTAGGCTTGTTTTCTTTGGAACAGAGGAGGCTGAGGGGAGACCTAACTGAAGTGTATAAAATTGAGGGGTTTGGATGGAGTGGACAGGAATGCCCGATTCCCCTTATTTGAGGGGTACATAACCAAGGGGCATAAATTTATGGTAAGAGGTAGGAGGTTTGGAGCAGATTCGAGGAGAAACCTTTTCACCCAGGGGGTGGTGGGGATATGAAACTCACTGCCTGAAAGGGTGGTAGAGGTGGAAATCCACATAACATTTTAAAAGTATTTGGATGTGCACTTGAAGTGCCATAACCAACAAGGCTATGGATCAAGGACTGGACAGTGGGATTAGGCCGGATGGCTCCTTGTCAGCCAGAGTGGACATGGGTCGAATGGCCTCCTTCGGTGCTGTAAATTTCTATGATTCTATGATTTGAATGGTGAGTCGCTCGGCGAGATACTGTTATCGTACAGCTTTTGGTGAGCAATAACGTCCTGATTTCCATGTTTACCTGTGCATGTACACTCACCAGAAGTTGCTGTCCAATTTACATGTAGATAACAGTCAGCGCTGTTGGCCGCACCACTGTTTCTACCACAAAATCCAGCCCATAATTTTCATCCACTGAAGCAGTTTCCATTGGCTTGAGTTGCCTCATTTGTAATACAGTGCTGGGAAAGGTTGTGTGAAGATGCATCACTTACCTTATGGGCAGGTGAAAGATTCATTCACTCATGGCTGGACACAGCATGTAATAGGTGTTATTGGTAGGAGCACTTTCTATCAGAGGAGCCCATTGAAATGAACACAATGGGTAGGGTGTTTAGTGTCCCATACAGCAAGGCATCTATCTGGTCTTTTTGTGATCCTTTTGTTTTCGTTGTACTTTTGCCATTGCAGGCAACCCGGGAACATAAAGGGGATATGATGTAAGTGCAATATAGCTGCAGCATCTCTCTGTCAGAGAGGGCAGAAATTGTTAGGAGACAATGACAAGTGTCACACACCTGGAGAAAAGTACAGAATTGTCTCCAGGAAAGATAGGCACCTTGTGAGGCTGAGTAGAAAGCCGTGATCCAGAAGGTTCTGAATTTCACTGGTTGCTGAACTGCATAAAAATAAGGGGAAGGTGCAAACCTTGGGTGCTAAACTGAATGATTAAACTGTGTGGGCAAAAAAAGGCCTGTAGCCTTTTGTTCCTGTAGCTTGATGCAAGGTCAGTGCTACAGAGCTGACTGTTTCCTCTTGTTTTATTCACGGAGGCTGTGCTGCACCAAATTCATTTTAAATTCACAGAAAGGGCTTCAGCCTTTCTTCATTGCTGGAAACAGGCACGAACCTAAGCACTCTTTCACCTGCAAGCGCCAGTGCTCAAAGGAAGCTCCATTTTTTTTGAAGGTTGATGTCAAGCTTACAACAGCTTTATTTAGAGAATCGTGAAGTAGACATGAGTTTCAGGCTGTTTATAGTTCTTAAGTGTCAGGAATGACTGCTGGAAGCACCATTGCTAAGCAGCCAATGCTCCAATACTAAGCTTTTCTACTGTAAAGAACTACTAAATGCATTCGGAAAGGTTGCCAGTTCTAGTTGGATATATTCTGGGATGTTTCATAAAATTATCTTCTCTCCAACCTCCCCTCCTGCTATTGGTTGTCCAACCTGTCGTTGCTCAGGAAGCACTGCCTTCGCACACCAATCCGAGAGTGAGGAGATTCTTTGTTATTTGATTGGATAATTCCTGACTATCAGTCAAACAGCCCTTTTCCCCCATTTCCAATATTTTTGTAATTAATAAATAAAGGTGTTTAAAGAAATGAAAACAAACACTTTCTTTTAGTGCCCCAATAATTCGGGTTGCTTGCCCCAATGTTCAGAAGATTAGTCTTTAATTCTTGGAGACTCCAGGTCAATCTTGAAGAGTAGGTAGCTGTAGCGTTTGGTCAAGCTAACTTTTTATTGCACAGATTTAGGGTTAGTCTCATCTGTGCTGAGAGCCAGGACTGTTTAAAATCCCAGAGTGTGACAAACTAGACTCTGCGAGAAGCTTGTTTAGGTATTGATGCTCAGAAATGTTCCTGTTGCACCACCAACAAGTGGCAATTATATAATTATTATATTGACATCCCAAGGTGATTTACACAGGAATAATCCAAGACTTGCAGGTTGATAGGTAAATTGTCCATTATAAATTGCCCCTAGTGTAGGTAGGTGGTAGGAGAATGGTGGGGATGTGGTAGTGAATATGGGATTAATGTAGGATTAGTATAAATGGGTGGTTGTTGGTCGGCACAGACTCGGTGGGCCGAAGGGCCTGTTTCAGTGCTGTATCTCAAAACAAAAAAATATGGGGAACAGAAATTGAACCAGTGGCCTCCCCCCAAGAGCTGTCGGCCCAAACAGAGGGCAGAGCCACTGCTAGCACTGGTCGCTGCTAGGTCTGCACCTAGATGATGAGGTGTCTGAAGCTTAGATCAAAAAGGTGGGTTTTAGGGTTTTTAAAGAAGGACAGAGAAGTGGAGGGTTTTAACAATGGAATTTCTGGGAATAGGCCAAGGCAGCTGAAGGCTCTATCACCAATGGAGGGGCAGAGTTGCAGAGGGAAGGAGGGCTCAAGAGAGTGCAGGTCTGATGGGGGTAAGATCATAACAGTGGCTGAGGTTGTGGAGGCAGGGAGATGGAAGGGCATGGAGAGGAAGACAAGAATTTTGAATTGGATGCGTTGGGGGATGCTGAACCTGTATAGGTCAGTAAAGGTGATGGGCGAGAGGGATATCGGGCTGGATTCCGCGGCAGTAGCAGCAGCCCCTGCTTCGACGGGTGGCAGGACACGGGGCCGCATTTTGCCGGCAGCAGCCAATTAAATGGCTGCCGCGTCCATATTAAGGACAGTGGCCTCCCCCCAAGAGCTGTCGGCCCAAACAGAGGGCAGAGCCACTGCTAGCACTGGTCGCTGCTAGGTCTGCACCTAGATGATGAGGGCGCAGCAATAGCCATGCACCCTCAAGTCAGGTAAGTGGGGTCTGGGGGGCGCCAGGGGCCAGTCAGACAGGCCCCAGCAAGGTGGGGGTTAGGGTGGGGTCATTGAGGCCAGGCAGTGGTGTTGCCCCAGGGAGAGCCATTGCCACTGTGGGGGGGGGGGGGGGGCCCTCTGTGGGCCAAAAAGTGCCAAAAAAGGAGGCATCCCATGCTCCACAGAGCCAGATGGGAGGCTGCCAGGGTTTAACTGGCAGTCTTCCCAAGCAGTTGTGCGGCCTCCAGCTTCTGGTAAAATAATCAGCGGAGGTGTGACGAGGCCCTTAATCGGCCATTTAAGTGGCTCAATTAGGCTCCGGGCAGGCAGGCCATTTGCCAGCTTACCCACTGCTGGCAAAATGGCATGGTGTTAGGAAGATATCAGGCATGCTAACTGATGCCTTCCCACCTCCCAGCCTGTCCCCAAAAGGACTGGTAAAATTCAGTCCATGGTGTGCAATAACACAGGAGTGGCAGAGCTTTGGACTAGTTGGGGTTAACAGAGGATGGGAGGGCCAGCGAGGAGAGCTTTGAAGTAATCAATTGTGGTTCCGATAAGCACGATGATAAGAGAAATTCGGTCGATGCTTACTGCACCAAGTCTGCTGCTTGTTTTATGCTTTAATGAAAACACAAAGCTTCTATCTGATATTCAAAGCTCCTGCCTCACAGAGACAGTTGAAGTACAATGTCTCAGCAAATATAATCCGTCCAATACAGCTCCATCTTAATTCATCTAATTTGAATTGTTTTAATGTTCACAGCTGTGCAGATTGTAATTGTAACTTACAACTGCATTTGATTATCATTTATGACAGAATCCTACCCTTTGTAATTCAGAATCCTACTGTTTAATTTTCCTCCTCTGAATGATTTCATCCTTCATTTCATCTCTGATAATGCTGGGATGCCAGCTGATTTAAAAGCTCATTTCACCTCCTATTTTTCTGGTAAAGACAAGCCAACCCAAACGGAAAGATGAAAAGCAGGAGAGTTGGGAATCTCAATCAAACATACAAAATGCTGCAAATGCACTGCAAGTCTGTTAGAATCACACAATCTTACAGCATAGAAGAAGACCATTCGGCCCCTCATGCCTGTGCTAGCTCTTTGAAAGCTATCCAATTTAGACCCACACTCCAGCTTTCTCCATGTAACCTTGAAACTTAACTGTCTTCAAGTACATGCCTAATTGCTTTTTAAATATTCCCATGGAATCTGATTCCACCAGATTTGCAGGGATTGCATTCCAGATCTTAACAACTCTGTGTGAACAAATTTCTCCTCATTTCCTTTCGAATACTTTTACTAATTGTTTTAAATTAGGACCTTTGATTACCAACCCACATGCCACAGGAAATAGTTTCTCTCTCAAAACCCCTCATAATTTTCAATACATTTTATTACGATATTTGCTAGAATATAAGATGCACGAGGATTTTAAAAGGACTAATCCAGGAAAATTTAATTTCAGTGCATATAGGTATTTAGTACTAACATTTACCATTACAGAACAAAAACAACAATGCAGCATCAAGTCTTATTAATCGTTAAAGCCCAAAAATCCCTCATCACTGCTGTCACACTTAACATCACTGTTGTAATGTGAACTCTCACTTTATTCAAATAGTACGCCAGCTACACTGCCATCTAGGACATTGCTGATACCACATTTCTTGAACGACTTCACAATTATCTCATGTTTCATCAATTGCCACAAATTTGTCACCCACTCACACACCTGCAAAATGGTGGGCTGCTTCATTCGCCCTGTTGGTGTCAAGTCGTGACTTGGAGCCTCCATCCATTCGGTGCACTCCTCACACATGAAAACTTCAAATGGCTTGTTTATCAAAACGTTCAGGGGCTCTAATTGGCTGGTGAGATTGACTGGAATCACAGCTAGCTCTGCAACCCTCCTTTTTGTGGCCTCAGTTATATGTGCCTGGAACCGGTCACACACTAATAGGGTTGGTTTTTTTTTTAGAAGGCCACCTGGACAATTAGACCACACATTCTTCAGCCACAATTTCATCCTTTCTTCATTCGTCCATCCCCTAGAATGAACATGAACAAGAATTCCAAGTGGAATTTCAACCTTTTGTGCAGTTTTTCTCTTGAAGATCAGCAACGGCGGCAGTCTTTTAACATGAGAACAGCACGCCAAAATGATAGTGTGGTGGGTCTTCTCATGGCCAGACATTTTTATTGGCATTGTTTTAGCACCTTTGATGTCCACAGAGTTGGTTGATGTAACATCAAAAGTTAGAGCAACTTCATCCATATTGCCTGTCTGTCCAAGTTCAAAACACGTTTCTTTCCCTGCATTAATCACCAACCTGTGAAATTTAAATATTTTTCCTTCATATTCATATCCTCTTTGCACTGCTGGTTCTAGTACGTATTCTTAGCCCATGCCTTTTCATAAATCTGTAGCACCAAGGTGTTGTCCCGCCAAAATCAGTAATGCCGCTTGCTGCCACTACCTTTCTTGCTTCACATACAATCATATGGTAGATACAGAAATTCCATTTTTCCTGTGGTCTATTATACAATTTTTCACCTCTTTTTCCAGCTGTGGCCTTTTTGCAGCATGCCCATGAAAAGTGTGCTTGCACTTTTCTATTTTTATTAGTTCTTCCTCTTGCTCCTTCCATTCCTATACTGTTTTCTCAGTTGAAGGAGGACCAAAGTGTCTTTCAACTGCTCTATTTGCATGCTCTTTGGCGTATCTTACCACTTCCAGTTTTGAATCCTATGGTAGAAGAAAACCTTGTTTTGTACCCATTTGGCTCATGACTGACTTTTACAAAAAAAAACCTACAACAACCTACCCATACCATCATCACTTTGCGAAACTCCGAAACACATGCTAATGGTTTGTTCAATGGGGTAACCTTCGGACCACAGCAATTTTAGGTGACATTTTTCAGAAAAAAAGTGCGTTTTATGGTCCAGCAAATATGGTAGGTCTTCCTTAATGTTCACAAGAAATGCTGGAACCACTCAGCAGGCCTGGCAGCATCTGTGGAAAGAGAAGCAGAGTTAACGCTTCAGGTCAGCGACCCGAAACGTTAACTCTGCTTCTCTTTCCACAGATGCTGCCAGACCTGCTGAGTGGTTCCAGCATTTCTTGTTTTTATTTCAGATTTCCAGCATCCGCAGTATTTTGCTTTTACTTCCTTAATGTTCTCTCCTCAGAGGAGAACAATCCCAGCTTCTCCATTCTCTCCACATGGCTGAACTCCCTCATCTCCGATATCATCTTGGTAAACCTCCTCTGTACCCTTCCAGGTTTTTGACATCCTTATTAAATTGTGCTGTGCAGAATAGAACACATTACTCCAGCTGAGGTCTAACCAGAGATTTGTAAAAGTCTAGCATGAGCTCCTTGTTTTTGTATTTAGTACTCCTATTTACAAAGCCAGGTATCCCATACACTTTCTTAATTGCCTTATCAACTTGTCCTGCACCTTCAAGGATCTGTGAATACTTGTCAGAATCTGAAAGAGAAAAGGTGGGTTAACCTTTGGCATCAGCACCCTTTTGTCAGAGCTGATGAAAGATCGTACCTGAAATATTACCTTTTCTTTCTTCAGAAACTGACTGATCTGCTGTGCATTTACAATACTTTCTCTATCAAAGAGTATGGTTTGAGCAGGGTGACTCCATCAGCTGCTGTTTCCTCACAGAGGTTGCATAAGGATTTCTAGGCAGTTTCAACATGCATTTTGAGGGGAGTCCAGACTTCATGTGGCACACTAGTCTTCATGATCACACCAGTCCTCACTGACATATATGTTCGAGGAACTGAGGGTGAAATGCGACATCAGTAGAGGTGGAAAATGGACAGTAGTGGATTGGCTGTCACAACGCCCAATGTTTCTTGCCATACAATCCCCGCCTAAGTCGAACTGCACCACCAACTGAGTCCAGTAAAGGTGTTTTGCAGACTGGGCAAAACTTTGCAAATTGTACAGTACTTCACATTTATTTTTTGAAACCATTTCTTGTAATCATGCTACCTTGTGGCTGTTATCCCATACCAATTAGCAGAAGGTATCATCTCAAAGGATGTGATGGGTCCCTTTGAAATAGTTACATTGTTTTTGCAATGCTGCCTCCTTCTCTCAGACCTCCAGGCCTGAGTGGGTAGTCCAGGCATTAAGGCCAGTGACAGCTTCTTTGGAAGGCCCTGGGCAGGATTTTCACCCTGATATGGGGGCGTGCATGGAGGCGGGTGGGTGCATAATTTCTTGCCGGCCAGTAGGCTGGTTTGCTGACAAGATCCCGGAAGTGGCGGATGGCCAATTGAGGTAAGTTAAAGACCAATTAAGGCCAATTATCAGAGGCTTTTCCCTTCAGCCAGTGGACCCCCTCCTGCTCCCCCCCCCCCACCCCCAACCCCGCTCCCGTAGTGTCAGCAGCGTGCCAGCTGCCCTGAGGTGGCCTCCTGGTGGCAGACCACCTACCTCTCCACAGCTGCGGCCACATGCTGCCCTGTTCAGGGGTTTCCCCCTCCACAATGGTGGCCTGGCAACTGGGGCTATTTTTTGTTTCAGGTTTTTTTTGAAGTTTCTGAGAGGGCAGCTCAAGGTGGAGGTGCCCTCTTTCACACCTGCAGCAGTAGGCTGCAGCTCCTTCCCTGTTGGAGGGCCTCCTATTGGCTGTCCAGCTTCGAGAGCCCGCCCACCACCCTATGGCCACTAATTGGCTAATCAAGGCAAAATTACTCTCAGGTCACTGTGCCTGACACTGTGCGGGGACGGGATTCACATTTGACCCTGACATCAGGGTCCTGACCCAAAATGCAAAATCCTGCCCCTATCTGAGCCTTAGGCAAACCAACAGAGTGTGAGGTGGGAAGGCTGGAGGAACCCTCTGCTTCCACCCACCTCACTTATTGTAGGTGCACGCACTCAGCTATCCAAGGGCAATGGAATTGGGGAGGAGGGGGAATACAGTCTCCCTTTTACCTGTACATTGTGCTTGTTAATGTGTTATCTGAGTGCTAAGCACAGGAAAATTCATTGCTGTCCACCCACATGAAGCCCAATCTTTTTCTGATGCTTTCTGCTTCCCTGTGCATTTCTAGCACTCTTGTTTTTTTTGACACCCTTCAATTTCCACTCTTTCCGTGTTATTTTGCTGGTCATTGGAGAGGGAGTAGTCACCTAGGCCAGAGTCTTAACTGATGAATCAGCAGGAGGTGTGGCAGAATGATGGGATGGGCAATGCCATGTTCTTGCCACCCATCCCCCACCCACTTGAGGTGGAGCATTCCATCCAGTCGCAGACAGGAACTAAGAAACCTTTCATGATGGAGGTTGCCAGATTAGAGTCATAGAGTGATACAGCACTGAAACAGGCCCTTCGGCCCACCAAGTCTGTGCCGACCATCAACCACCCATTTATACTAATCCTACATTAATTGCATATTTCCTACCATTCTCCTACCTACACTAGGGACAAGTTACAATGGCCAATTTGCCTAGCAACCTGCAAGTCTTTGGCAGTGGGAGGAAACCGGAGCACCCGGCAGAAACCCACGCAGTCACAGGGAGAACTTGCAAACTCCGCACAGGCAGTACCCAGAACCGAACCCGGGTCGCTGGTGCTGTGAGGCTGCGCCACTGTGCTGCCCCTGTCAGACAGTTCTCTGGTGTTAACCTTCAACGCTCACAAACATTCCTAATTCTGCTTCTGGGCTTGAATAGTTGCAGTATTCATTTTCAATATTTTAAGCCAGCAAGAAACCTCTTTGGTGTTCATTACAGACCAACAGGAAAGCTCAGTGACAACAAAAGCATTGTTGCAAAAACTCCCCTGTGGGCTCTTTGCAACAAAATACTGGCAAGGCCGCGCATGGATTCTGAGACACTGCATCCCAAAGCTCATTTTATAGATCTGCCCGCGCTCCCTGAAGTATTTGTGTGACAGCTACACTTTCCTGTTGGCATTGATCAGAGAACTGTGCCAGTGATGGAGATGTTCGAAAAGGGAAATCAAAACTTCAGAATTCAAAGCTCTTTGGCTCCAGAGAGTTAGAATTGGATTAAAAGATTGAGTTGGACATCCCTTTAAGGAGCAGTGGAAGGACCTGACCCAGCAGGTAGACCGCACACATTCCCAGTGCTGCAGTGACAAATGCCACCTTCTCTGCAGCACTGCCCTTGAGAGCCACAGTTCGTAAAATGGAGAACCTCAATGTGCAGTTTGTAATAAATTTGTGTTTGTACACTTGTTGACAGATTTAGCTCTGAGTTAACTGCAGCTTCACATTTGCAGCCCCTCTGCGGGAACCCAAGGCTTAAAATACTTAGCCTGTTTCTTTCGAACTAATGATTTTCCTTTTCTGTTTCCTCTCTGCAGAAATCCTGGAGAACCCCTTTTATAGTAAGTGTATTTTTGTTACTCAGCTTGGATTGTACCCGCTTGGTGCTTTGAAGAGAATTGATGTTAGTGAACAGCATGCTTTGGAGAGGCTCCTTGTTATGTCAGTCTGTGAACCAAAGCACAGAGGTCATGGTATGGCAAAGTACTATGGCAAGAATATTAATCAATCTCAATCAAGTGGCATCACGCACCAGGGACAGAATGATTTGTTGATACATACCATTTTATAAAAATGTTTACCAATCAATTGTCCATGATGGCAGTGCCCCTTTAATAAAGGAATATGACTACTATATATACCAAGTTTACTAAAATGACAAGGATATAGAAGAGTGGGGATGTGAGAGGATGAGATGACACTCTTAACTGTTTACAGATTTCCCAAATTATTATTTCCTCAGCCTCCCCACATTACTCTCTATTCAAGAGAGCTGCTGTGTGACGTCGTGCTAGGCCCCTGCCATTGGCCCTTGGTAACTGGTTTGGTGAACTCCATATCCTGTAAATCCTCCCATTAACAAGTGGCTTGCTCTCTGGGGAAGGAGGGCCAATTGTACAGGGTGAAGTTTCCTTCCTTGGTCAATAAGACGCACAAGAAAGATCATTGATAATATCCATTGAAATGGCAATGAGCCAGCTGCTAATGAGTGGAGAGTGATGGGGGAAACAAGTCAGCAAAAACCTTATTAGAGTGCAATTTTAAAAAAACAGAGCATTTAGTGAGTGTTCAGGACACTTGTGTAAAGGGACAGGATGTGCACAGTCAGACAGCTTACATTCAGAACAGTATCTAACTTGTACTGTACCAGACCTGGGAGTATTTCATGAGACAATGCAAAGCGAGCTTTCTGTGTCTAACCTGTGTTGCACCTGACCTCGAAATGTTTGATGGGACGGTGCAGAGGGAGCTTAACTCTGTAATCCGTGCTGTATCTGACCAGTGCATGCCAAATGGGACAGTAATTCCCTGATACTTGAAGGGTGAGTCTGTTCAAATCACTCAGGACTACCTGACTTTCCATCTGACTTGTTGTCAACAATGATCTAATTCCCGTGAAGACCCGCATCTTGAAAGCTCCGTCCAGTAAGGTTCAACAAAATTGTGCGCTACCTGGGGAGAGTCACTCAGGATATATATGAGCCAGCTTTTGTCAGAACTGTTTATCAAAACTTCCAATACTGCAGATCTGTGTGTGAATTACATACTTGGATCCAGTCCAACCCCTGGATTCAAAGAGAAACCACTTGGGTTTAGGCCAGCAATGAGCCTCATTTGCCAGTGCCGTGCCCTGCGTTGTCCTTTCTGTGTTACTGCAGAAGCATTACTGCAGCCCTTTAAAGTGAACTGATGGAGATGAAATTTCAAACTGTATTTGGGATAGTTTGTGAGTGCTTGCTTGATTATCTGGGACTTTTGAGTAACCATGTGATCTCTTTGTCTAGTTCCATCATTTGAAGTGACAACAGGCCCTCCAGTCAGTGTAACCCACAAGCCTGAGGGAGACACCTTTGGCGTGAGTACCTCTTTAAGCAGAATTACTGTGCTGCCATTTAGTTGGGGGATGTCAAGCTCATTGATTATTCTTTGGACACGAGGCAGCAAAGAATGAGTGGGATCTGCTCGGGTACATCTTTCTCTTCAGACATTCAAGGACAAAGCATTTGAAGTCACTCCTTTTATCTTGCCAGTCATTCTCTAAATTTGAAACATCAGGTTAGATCTTCCAATTGATATTTGTTGGCGAAACATTCCTGATATAGAATCATGTTAACTTTCCCCAGGAGTTCCCCAATCGTTCAGTTTGATGGGTTGAAAAGAGCACTTTGTCAATAAGCCTGAGTATCACAGGCTGTAGAATGCACAGTAATGCATGCAATACGCAAGCAGGTTCAGAGTGGGGGATGGAATTACTGCTTTGCACACTTCTCTTTTCACTTTGTTTTCCGTTGATTTGATTTTGACGTTTTTCCAAAGTTTCGGTTGAACTACCAGCCAATTTTCATCAACTTCCATTCATTTTTGTATTATGCGGGGAGCTGATGACAAAAGATAAATCCACGTGGAGAGTTTACTGTCAGTCCTGGCGGAGTTTAGATGAGGTAAAGATACTGAGATCAGGACCCCACAAGCTGAATGATTTTGCTAATATCCAAGTTGCCTGGATTTTCCAATTAGGAGCACCTGCTTTTTGGGCACAAAATACATATTTCCAAACAGAATATTGAACAAAGTTTGGTTATGCCAGATCTCTACATATTGTCCCTGGAAGCCCCTGTCTATTTGTGGGTGAGCGCAAAAGCACTGTCATGATGCCATATACCCTTTTGATTCACGCTGTTTCCTGTACCCACCCAGGATGATTAGAGATACCAGGTTCTGCTATGCTGCATATGAAAATCCATTTGAGGAGATCAGTACTGAGATTGTAACACTGTCAGGCTATTGCTGAAGCTTTTTAAACTCTTCTCACCACCCGCTGTCCCTGCGCCCACCACAAAGATTGCCAATATCTCTCCCACAGCTGTTCATCTGCAGTGTTGGCTATGGCTCAGTTGGTAGAGCTCTTGTCTTTGATGCACAAGGTTCTGTGTTCAAGTCTCACTCTAGGACTTAAACACAAAAATTAAGGCTAATGCTCTAGTGCAGTACTGAGGGTGTTCTTGACTGTTGGAGGTGTTATCTTTCTGATGAGATATTAAACCAAAGCCCCATCTATCTGCTCTGGTGGATGTAAAAGATCCTATGATAGTATTTCAAAGGAGGACAGGGGAGTTATCCCTGGTGTCCTGGCCAATATTTATCTCTCAGTCAATATCACAAAACAGATTATCTGGTCATTATCACATTGCTGTTTGTGGGAGCTTGCTGTGTGCAAATTGGGTGCTGTGTTTCCTGCATTATAACAGTGACTACACTTCAAAATGTACTTAATTGGCTGTAAAGTGCCTTGAGATGTCTGGTGGTCATGAAAGGTGCTATATAAATGCAAGTCTTTCTTCTCTTTTCAGATATCCATTCTATCTCCCACTGGACCCTCATTCCTTTAGTTTAGCATCCCCATCCCACTCATATCTCCAATATTTTTCTCTCCCCATCCTGATATTCAATATCTCGTCCTTGCGCAGGTCACCTCTTAACCTACTCATCTCTTTTGTCTTCATTGTACTTAATTGTTTCGTGTTTTTTTCTGTATTCTTGGCCATGAAATTATTTCATTCCTCTTGGTAATTACAGTATGAAGAGGAGATATTTGTAACGTTGCTGTAGTAATGTCACCAAAATAATGACATAATCCGATGATCTGAGGTGATTTTGTTTCGTAGTAAATCCAGTTTTAATGAGTGCTGAACAGTGAGATCCCTTTGCTGAACAGATTGCCATCCTTTGATATTGTTATTTTGTGCCCCGAGCTTCTGCTTGCTATTAAGTTTTCATCTGTCTGCCAGAAGGAGCCAGTACAGATGGAAAGATTTGCTGTTATATTATCTAACTGCTGTAATTTCACAGAAGTGACCTGCAGGAAAACACACGTTCTGAATCTGACGCTCAACTATATCTGTCCCTGAGGACATTGGTGCAGTTGACGGCCCACTTTCAGTTTGTCTGTAATTTTTCTCTCCTCGCCATCTTGCTCTCCCACTGCCACACACCATCTACTGATGGTGAGGTGCGGGCATAACTTGATGACAGAGTTCTGCCGCGTAACTGGGTTTGAAGTGAGGTCCTTCTTGTTCTATATTGTCTGCGACTCATCTGTGATTTTTGTCTTAGGGCTGTCCTCCGCTGTCCATCTGCCTGTAAGGTTCCTCCGTGATGATCACTAATTTGATGAATGTTTTATACCTGTGCTTTTCCACATTGCACCTCAGTTGTTCCCTCACCCCCTGCAAGTTCTCCATTGCTAATCCTCATTTACCATGGCTCCCATCTGCTCGTTATTTAAATCGTTACATTAAACAGCTGTTACCCTAATACTCATGTCATTACCTACATTAAAACTGTTCCCTTCAATCAAACGTTGCACATCTTGGCAGCCTTAGCTGCCACAGAGTGCGGGTTGAAAGTTTATATGTTGTGGTTGGGGGGTGTCCAACTGTCTGGTAATGCTGCATCTATTCAATCTCAAAGCGTCTGAAGGGACCATGCCATGTTCAATAATACAAGTTACAATAGTGTAGAGATCATGAGCTCAAACCCTACCGTAGCACCTTGAGAAGCATTGAATTCAATGATATGTGGACTGTCACCAGAAAAAAAAACAATGACCACAAAATTAGCCGGATTGTTGTAAAAATGCAAGTGGTTCACTAATGTCCATCAGGACAGGGGCCTGCCACCATTACCCAGTCTGACCTGTGTATGACTATAGCATGGGGCTGAGCTCTCAAGTGGCGTCGCAACAAACCATTCAGTTGTGAAAAAACAGTAATTAATGCAGGGCGGGAGTTTATGAAGAAGACCCATCGTCACTTTCTCAAGGCAATTCAGGATGGGCAGCAAATATGGCCTTGTCAGCGTCACCCACATCTGAGCATTAAAAAAAATAGTGGTCCACTCAATCACTGATAGTCTTGAGGAAGGGTAGTTTAGGTTCTGCAACCTTCCACAAGCACTGCATCTCTCCAAGTCCTACTGGTCTATAGTTAACAGCTAGTTGTGTTTGCTAGTTGTATCTGATCTGGCAGAATGGGATTGGGTAACCACCTCTAATGAATGAATCGATTCCATTCACAAATTGAGGTTACAATAGAAAGTGCTCATAGGAATATACAAGTCTGGAAAAGACCATTCTGGCCAGTCTTTGTGTTCAAATAACAGAATGTACAGTTCCCTGTTTAAATCCCTAGTCACTAAATACCTGTTCACATCCCTCTTAAAATTGTTAAATATCATCATCTTCCATTGCCTCCCTGATCAGTCTTTTCCAAACATTCATCATCCTATCTGTAAAAGACTTGTATCTAATCTGTTCCCTCTTATGAACTTCATCCTATGCCTCCATGCTGTTGTTGCTTGTGAAGTCATATTGAATAGTTTATCAGGGTTTAACGTGTCAATATTATTAAGGATCTTGATTACATCAATAAAATTCCCTTCTCTTCTCTAATGTAAACAAGCTGAGTTGCTATATGCCAGGTGTCAGATAGGTGGCCCCTTTACTGAACCTTTCCCAGTACCATGATGTCCTTCCCGTAAGATGTGTCCACATCTACACACAGTACTGTAGATCAAGACAGGCCAATGCCTAGTAAAGGCACAGTATTATGTCCTGTGTTTTGTGTTCTATTCCATATGCTATTCAACTGAAAGTCCTATTTGCTGTATTTATTACTGCTGCACAGTATGTGGACGGTCAAGTTTTGTCTGCTAACTCCTTTGAAGTGCCTTGGGATATTTTACTATGTTAAGCAGGTTATTGTTGTTGATTTCAATGATCTGTCCACCTACCCCCTCAAATCCTTTGTGCTGTGCCTTGTAATCTGACACCATTAAGTTTATAGTCTCAGTGTTTCTTCTTCCTAATCACATCACTTTACATTTGCCAACATTTAATTTCTCGTTTCTCAGCCCATCATTTTAGGTCCCTTTTGACCTGACCAGCCTGCTTCCAATTGTCTCCAACGTTAGTGTCATCAATAAATGTTGATTTTGTTTTCTCCATTCCCACTTCCAAATCATTGATATACAACATGGTTACGAAGGCCCCAGCATTGATCTGCACCTCACTTATTAATCACTGCCACTATAACACAACTCCTTGCCTGACCACCCTGTCTCCTTTAATGCAGCTAATTGCCAACCCACTTCAATAACTGTACACCTATTCCACACTCTATCAAGGCTGAAAGCGAAGACAAAAACACATCACGTCTAGAGCAGAGAATTCCTCTGCGCTGATGATGCTGCGCTAGTCGCTTACACGGAAACTCAGCTACAAAGACTCGCGGACTGTCTTTCCCATGCTTGTAATGTGTTCTTCTTGACTATAAGCGTCAAGAAAACTATAGTCATGGGACAAGGTGTTGCAGGTCTGCCCCTGATCATGCTAAATAACAGTGGAAGTGGTTCGCAAAATCGCAAAGTCCCTTGATACAGAGCTCGATACATGCAATGGTTAAGCAGCTACCACCTTTGGCCGACTTTGAAAAATGCACATGGGATAGCACCAAGCTGACCCATAGGATCAAGCTGATGGTGTATAAGGCCTGTGTTCTCAGCATCTTGCTGTATGGCTGTGTAACATGGGTGACTTACAGCTACCAGGAAAAGAAGCTCAATAATTTCCATCTTCACTGTCTGTGGTGCATTATGGGTATATCCTGGTTGGACAAAATCACAAATGTGGCAGTCCTCTCAAAGGCAGAGCTCCCACATGTGTTGGCACTAATCAAACAGAGGTAGCTTCAGTGGATCGGACACGTCTGCAGGATAGAAGATGGTGGCATACCCAAGGACCTTCTGTATGGTGAGGTAGCTGGGACCAGACGACCAGTGGGGCACCCAAAGCTCCGCTTCAAGGATGCTTGCAAGTGTGACATGAAGGCCCTAAATGTCGATTATCACACCTGGGAGTCACTAGCTGGCGAAAGAGGGAAATGGTGACACATCCTGTGGACTACCGCAGCTTGGCAACAGGCAAGAACGCTGAGAACAACAACTCACGGCGTCACTTGGCAGCTTCACGTGCAGCACTTGTGGCAGGACCTGCATCTCAAGGATTGGCCTTCCCAGCCATCAACAAAGGTGCATCAAGAGAAGACACCCCACCTAAATGGATTATTTTCTGCATGTCCATCATCCTTCATAGATAGAAGGATGTCAACATGCCATTCCACACCTTTCTACTTTATAGACTGACCGCCAAAGTGGTAATGTATCAAAAACCTCACTAAATTCTAGATTAGCAATGTAAATGAGGTTCTTTATCTACAAAATCCAGTACTTTCTCAAAGACTTCCCACAGGTTTGATTCCTGCGCCATAAAGCCATGCTGACTTGCCCTGATAACTTTATACTCCTTTAGGCTTTTTATGATGTCCTGCCTCAGACCAGTGTCTAACATTTCACCCATGACAGAAGTCAAGTTCATGAATGTTTCTTTTGCTTTTCTTTAAAAGTGGATTTTTACGTTTCCTTCTCTACAGTCCTTTGTTGTAACTCTGAATCCTAATGATTCCCTAAGAAATCTGCCAAAGGTGTGACCAACCTTCTTAACTACCCTTGTGTGCAACCCATCCTGCCCCAGAACCTTATTCTCTTTCAAAACCTTCAACATTTCCATCATCTCCTTACCATAATTACTTTGCATTTAATATTTCCTCCTCATTTCTCAGAAAAAAATCAACCTTCACTTCTGGGAGTCTGCAGCTTTTTCCATGAGCAGAGACTGATAATAAAGGAATTGTTCAGGAAATATGTAATTTCCCAGTTCCCCAATATCACCCCCACCCCTCCCAATGGTGCCTTTCAAAGTACCAGTAGCTGCACTCATGGGCAAGATTAAAATCACTATGTCCTTCCAAAAGTGCCTTCTTCATTCTCTAACGTTGGCATTTTTAGGTTTTGAAGGATTTCAGATTTGATCCATAGAACCATAGAACAATTACGGCACAGAAGGAGGCCATTCAGCCCGTCATGTTTGCGCTGGCCAATCTAATCCCACCTTCCAGCACCTGGTCCATAGCCTTGCAGGTTACAGCACTTCAGGTGCATGTCCAGGTACCTTTTAAAAGAACTGAGGGTTTCTGCCTCCACCACTGTCTGGGTGAAAAAGTTTTTCCTCATGTCCCCTCTAATCCTTCTACCAATCACCTTAAATCTGTGCCCCCTGGTAATTGACCTCTCTGCTAGAGGAAACAGATCCTTCCTGATTACTCTATCTAAGCCCCTCATAATTTTGTACACCTCAATTAAGTCACCCCTCAGCATCCTCTGTTCTAAGGAAAACAACCCTAGCTTATGCAATCTTTCCTCATAGCTGCAACTTTCAAGCCCTGGCAACATTCTTGTAAATCTCCTCTGTACTCTCTCCAGACAAATTATGTCTTTCTGTAATGTGGTGACCATAACTGTACACAATACAACTGTGGCCTAACCAGCGTTTTATACAGTTCCAGAATTACATCCCTGCTTTTGAATTCTATACCTCAGCCAATAAAGGAAAGCATTCATGTGCCTTCGACACCACTCTATCTACCTGTCCTGCCACCTTCAGGGACCTGTGGACATGCACTGCAAGGTCTCTCACTTCTTCTACCTAGCTCAATATCCTCCCGTTTATTGTGTAGTCCCTCGTTTTATTTGCCCTCCCCAAATACATTACCTCACACTTTTCTGGATTGAATTCCATTTGCCACCTTTCCTCCCACTCAACCAAACCATTGATATCTTTCTGGAGTCTACGGCTATCCTCTTCACTATCAACTACACGGCCAATTTTTGTGTCATCAGCAAATTTCCCAGTCCTACCTCCCACATTTAAGTCCAAATCATTTATACCACAAACAACAAGGGAACGAACAGAGCCCTGTGGAACACCACTAGAAACAGCTTTCCATGCACAAAAATATCCGTCTACTACTACCCTTTGTTTCCTGTCCCTGAGCCAATTCTGGATCCAACCTGCCACATTCCCCCGTATCCCATGGGCTTTCATTTTACTGACCAGTCTGCCATGTGGGACCTTGTCAGATGCCTTACTAAAATCCATGTAAACCACATCCACTGCAATACCCTCATCAATCCTTCTTGTTACTTCCTCAAAACACTCAGTTAAGTTCGTAAGACATGACCTTCCCTTAACAAATCCATGCTGACTATCCCTGATTAATCCATGCCTTTCTAAGTGATAATTTATCCTGTCCCTCAGAATAGATTCTAACAATTTACCCACCACTGAGGTCAGACTGACCGGCTTATAATTATTTGGCCTATCCCTCGCACCCTTTTTAAACAATGGGACAACATTTGCAGACCTCCAATCGTCTGGTACCGCTCCTCTATCTAGTGAGAATTTGAATATAATCGTCAGCGCTTCCGCTATTTCCTCCCTGGCTTCCTTTAACAACCTGGGATGTAATCCATCCGACCCTGGCGATTTATCCACTTTCAAGGTTATCAGATCCTCTAGTACTTCATCTCTGATTATGCTTATTGTATCTAATATTTCACACTCCTCCTCTTTAACTACAATGTCTAAATCAACCCTCTCCTTTGTGAAGACAGAGACAAAAAACTAATTAAGAACTCTGCCCACATCTTCTGCATCCATGCATAAGTTCCCTTGTACATCTCTGATAGGCCCAACCCTTTCCTTATTTATCTTCTTGCTCTTAATGTATTGATAAAACATCTTTGGGTTTTTCTTGATTTTACCTTTCAATAATTTTTCATGTCCCCTCTTTGGTTTTCTAATTTCCTTTTTTATTTCACTCCTGCACTTTCTGTACTCCTCTAGGCTTTCTAAAGTATTAAGATTTTTGTGATTGTCATAAGCTTCCTTTTTCTGCTTTAACTTACCCTGTAAGCTTCTAGATAACCAGGGGGCTCTAGATTTGGCAGTACCACCCTTTGTCTTTGTGGGGACATGCCTGTGCCTGTAGTATCTTGCTTTTGAATGCATCCCACTGGTTTGCCACCGATTTTCCTTCAAATAGCTGTATCCAGTCCACTTTCGCCAGGTCACCTCTCAGTTTCTTAAAATTTGCCTTCCCCAATTTAGAACTTTTACTCCTTTTCCATGATTATGCTAAAACTTACTGTATTTTATACTGTCACTATCTGAAAAATGGTCACCCCACTGTTACTTCCTCCACTTGCCTAGCTTCATTACTGAAGACTAAATCTAGAATTGCGCCCCCTCTCGTTGGGCTTGTTACGTGCTGGCTAAAAAAGTTCTCTTGAACGTAATTCAAGAATTTTGTCTCGTCTGTGCTCTTCACACTGTTTGTATCCCAGTTGATATTGGGGTAGTTGAAATCCCTAACTGCCTCTAGAATCAAGTTTGATTTTGTTGGAACCAAATTATTATAAAAATAGAAAATGCTGGAACTACTCTGCGGGTCCATGCAGCATTTGTGGAGAGAGAAACTGAGTAAATGTTTCAGGTCGATGATCCAAATTCACATTGTTATTGGCAAGGACTGATGACAGTTCCATCGAGGGTTCCCTGTGATTCCAAGAGTATTTCTGTCTTCACTTTTGCGTCAAAAACCTTAATGATCTGAAGAAAAACCTAACAGGGCCGGTTAGGGGGAGACGTCATTGATGCGCTCGTTGTTTGATTGCATTTTAACTGTGAGATTAACACCTCCACCTGCCAAAGCAAAGCATTTATTCGCTCCTTACAGCAGGAATACCATCACACAATGGGAAACCTACAGAAAGCTGCACTCCAACTGGCATGCATTTTTGGCTGAGATAATGGTCCAGAATATTCTGAGGTAATCATGCTCGACAGTGTTGACAACAAGGGAAGCTCTTGGCTTGCTAGGATTTTTGTCACAGCTTCACTTGCAGATAGAGGAACATTTTAATTATCATGAAACTACTGCTGGCGGAGAGGAACGCTGAAGTACCAAGACCAATTGGTTGGTTTAAGCCGCCAGTTGTGCTGCCTTTGTGTGTACTATTGAACATGTGTACTATTGAATGTACATCTGTGTATGTAATATTCAATGTGTATACTATTAAGTAACTGTGTGTACTAGTCACTAGATCTGTGTGTACAATTTAATGTATTCCCGTATGCATTATTAGACATATACCTTTTTGCACTATTAAACGTACATGCTACTAAGCATGTATCTGTGTGCACTACTGAATGTGTGCCTATATTTTCTATGTACAGATAGACATCAGAACATGCATGCAGGCTGTCTTTGCTGTGTATTATGCCTTGATGTCAGTCAGAAGTGGAATTTGATTTTTATCCTTTGTGTAATATATAGCAACAAAATAGGAGGGAAGGCACTGGTCATTGAGATGGAGAAAGATGGGAGATGAGAGAGGAAAAACACTAAGAATTTATCATAATAAAAACAAGAAATGCTGGAGATACTCAGCAGGTCTGGCAGCATCTGTGGAAAGAGAAGCAGAATTTTTAACGTTTGGTTCCGAAGAAGGGTCACTGACCTGAAACGTTAACTCTGCTTCTCTTTCCACAGATGCTGCCAGACCTGCTGAGTATCTCCAGCATTTCTTGTTTTTATTTCAGATTTCCAGCATCCGCAGTATTTTGCTTTTATATAACTAAGAATTTATCTCCTTAACCTACAGTTGTTGCCAATGTGAGTTGTATCATAGAGTTCCTGCTCACAGGTTTTGGTGAGCTGTGCAGTTTAAAATGTTTTTCAGTAATATTTTAACTATTATTAATGTCATGTGGCTGAATTGAAATCCTTAACAAATCTGGCCAATTGAGGGGACACAAAAATTCCTTGGAACAGCCAGCAATTTAAGGATCAACATTTTCATGGTCATAAGCTCTGTGATAGAACGAATATGTACCCAGTCACCATGCAAAGTGTTACTGGACGCTGTCTTCACAATATTTACTGAGGCAGTGCTGATACTCAGTGGAGAAGGAAATTGTTATGGCTGCTGTACTGTGTAACATGTAGAAAGAAGGAACAGTCAAACAAAATGTACTCAACAACCTGGACTCTCACATAGGGAATACACACGGTATGTGGACCCCATGAAGAATATGCATGATCTGTACTACTATGTGAGAAGTTTGTGTGTATCCCCACATGGTGAATATACAAGGTCGATATCCACAGAGAAGTATACATTTCATGTATATCCATGGGGGACATAAACACTCTATATGCTCACACAGGGGTTATATATGCTCTTGTGAGTGTATACACTGTGTGTACTCTCTTGTGAAGGGCGCACATGGCCTATAATTTGCATGAGGGCTTATTTTTTATTCATTCATGGAATATGAGCATAGCTGGCAAGGCCAGCTTATGTGGCCCATCCCTAATTGCCCTTGAGAAGGTGGTGTTGAGCCATTATGCATGTTATGTTTTTAGGTCTTTTCTAACATTCATATTCTAAATTGTTTCAAGTCTTGCATCTTAAATCACTCTCATCTTTAAGTTCCAACTTACCACACCTTCAAGATTGTCTATTCTTACTTTGAGATCTAGATAAATGAGCAATGGTGTCATAAAACTATCATCGATTGTTGTAAAAAAAAAACCCATCTGGTTCACTTATGTCCTTCAGGGAAGGAAATCTGATGTCCTTACCTGATCTGACCTACATGTGACTCCAGGCGCACAGCAATGTGTTTGGCTCTTAACTGCCCTCTGAAATGGCCCAGCAAGCTAATCAGTTGTCAAGGGCAATTGGGGATGGGTAACAAATGCTGGCCTTGCCAGCGATGCCCACATCCCATGAAAGAATTTAAAAAAAAATGTGCCTAGGAATTGTAACACAAACTTTGTGTAGAAAATGCATTTAGTTACTAGACTTAGCATATTGACTCCAATTTTTCTAATGCAATAAAATATCACATGACCGATAATGTTAGCAAGTTCATACTACAAAAGTTGAACAAGTGAATAAGTAAGTTCTATAAATGGTTATATATTTAGAGGGAAGTAATTAGACTTTACCCTGCACAAGCAGACGTTTTGGCCCAACTGGTCTATGCTAGTGTTTACTTTCCATATGAGCCTCCTCCTACCCTACTTCATCTAATTCTATCAGCATATCCTTCTATTCTTTTCTGCCCCGTGTATTTATCCAGTTTTCCCATACTTGCATCAATGCCGTTCACCTCATCTACTCTGTGTGGTAGTGAGTTCCACATTCTAACCATGCTGTTTCTCCTGAATTTCATATTAGATTTATTTGTGACTATCTTATATTTGGACTCCCCCGCAAGTGGAATCATTCATTCTACTTCTACCCTATCAAAGCTGTTCATAATTTTATTAGGTCACCACTCAGCCTTCTCTTTTCTAGAGGAAAGAACCCTTTCTATTCAGTCTTTCCTGATGTTTATAAACTGATATTTACAATGGATATCCTTCCACCTAATGGCTCTGGTCAATAAAATAATAAAGACTGTAACAAACTAAACTAAACTTTATAAATAATTTTTAAATGATGTACATGCAAATCTTCCACCTGAGTGCAACTTGGACTATGCACTATAAAACTGAGCTTTGCCACATTACACCTGTCCTCTCCCAAGCAAGAATCCCCTCTTAGAATGAACACATGTCCAAGTCAGGGGGAGAAAACTGAACTGTGTATATTCCCCATGCTGGGGTGCAGACTGTATATTTCCTGTTTTGGGGTACAGATCGTGTATATACTCTTTGTTGGTGTAACATCATGTTAATTAAAAATGTCCTTTTAATTGGACTTTGTTTCATGAATATTTGATAGGTTGATACTTCAAAGGAATAAAAGAGAAACCAGACTGCTGCTCATTAAAGACACATTAAAGAGTGCCTGGTGATGGTGAGGCCAGAGTACTTTGAATTCCAGAGACGCCCTATCTGATGCTCTGCTTTGCCTCCCCCTCAGGTCTCCATCGCTGTTGGACTCGCGGCATTTGCCTGTGTCCTCCTGCTCGTCTTGTTCATAATGATTAACAAATATGGACGGCGTTCCAAATTTGGAATGAAGGGTGAGTAATGATACTGACGTGCCTCGGCTGCTCATTCTCATGATTTTGCAATGTTGCTGTGCTGTTTTATTTGGCAGGGGAAGGGAGGGGGTGAGCTTGTGAAGGGAATATGTTGAAGGTATTGTTGTCCATCAGAGGATGAATGAACTGTCGGGATTTAATGGACAAACTGAAAACGACAATCTTTTGGCTAAAAGATGATCAACAGATAAAGTTCTGATCAACGAATAGATAGAACTGGTGAAGCAATGGAGATTTTTTTTATTCTGGTTTTGCTTAAATTAGCATTTCTGTGAATTAAGATCAAAGCTTGACAGTATAGAGGTCTCAAATCTCATAGCAAATAATTGTTTGTTGATGAATGGTAGTTTGGTCCATTGGTTGGAATTATTCACATGAGGAGTGTTCCATCAGGATTCTTCGTCTGGATCAGACAGGCATATATCTTGAATGGATCAGTTTTGTTTTTTTGGTGCTGTTACGGTAAATATCATCCTTAATGCCATAGGTGGTGAGGAGATGAGAGATGAAAGGAAAAGTCTGGAAATTGTTACTGGTGCAGCAATGCCATTGAATACTGAAATGGAAGGTGGGCCAATCACAATTGTTTCCATGCTGTAGTGTTTGTTCAGTAACCTTGAGTTCCTACTACAGAGCCCCATTATGTAAGAACACAATTTTCCAGCTCTGTCACTGATTTGAACTTCTATGTAGCAAGACTCCATGCTGTAATTTCAGTTTTGCTGAATTTGCCTTTGCATTTCAACTATTTAAACCACGCCACATAACCTGTTCAAGCATTCATCTGAACATAGCACTACCGATTCCTAGTAAATCTTTGATCTGTAATATTGTAGTGGGCTTCTAATATGGCTGTTTGGTCAATGTTAGCAATTTGACATCAAACACCAATGAAATCCCAACATCAGTCCATGCTATCCATTTGATATTATCGACCAATCAGATTGTTGGAATGATATTTCCATCTGTTTTCAGCTGCATTGTATTTCCGTTTCCCCCCTCCATTAGTATTTTGCTTTGGGAATTTTACTCAGCCTATAAAGCACATTGTCATACAGGCCCCCACCTGCCAAGAATGAGGCATATTAATTTCACCACATGGACATTAAATTTCAAATTGTTGCTGGGAAGAAGAGATGGCCTGTTACAAGGAATTGGTAGGCCCCTGGCCAGAAAGACATTTTTGCATATTAGCAGACAGTTTTGGAACAAAGGAGCTATCCCCTGGTCCCATACAATACACAGAACAGACCTGGTTAAACCAGTCGGTCACGTGACCACTCTGCTGGCCAACTTGGGGTGTTTTACGTTGTCGAGACAGTGTTTGAACTGGCAGAAAACATAATGCTCCCGGACTGAAGAAGACCTCCCGTCTGCCTGTCTGCTCCCATCTCTTTCTCATGGAACTGAAACCCACTGAAGACACTTGAACCCCAAGAGAGAAATGTCTCCTACAGTGAACAAGGTTTAAGAAGAATACTGGGCCCCAGCGAAAAGCAAGATCTACCTACAAAAGGACTCTACAGTGAGCTCAAAGAACTGAAACAAACTCTTCAGATATTGCCTCAAACTTTTCCACTTTATCTTTCCTCTGCTCTTTTCTGTCTATTTGCATGTGTGTATTGTGTCTGCATGCTAGCGTGGGCACGTCATGCATCCGTAGGTATCAACCAAATTAGAGTTTAAGTTTAATAAAATTTCACCTTTCTGCTTTAAACCTAAGAAAGTCTGTTCGTGGTTGTTTCTTTACCATATAATTGGAAAGCGGTGAACCAGGATTCACCAAAGGGGAGCTAAAAATACAGTGTGTTTAAAAATAAAACCCTGTTACAGTAAGAACTGGTGAATGCTGAAAGGTACCTCTAGACCTCTTTCTCACCTGTTCGTAACAACATGTTAACTCTAAAACTCACCTTTAACTTCTACTTCTTGTGAGTGCTTTAGCTTTGCTCCCCTCCCTTCCTTCTCCCAATGCTGTGGCACTGGTTCTGCTGCTTCCATCTCTTGCTCTAGTTTTAAGAATGACCCCATTTCCCCACTGCTCCAGTCTCTGCTCCTACCACTCTCCCTGCCTCCATACCCGGCTCCCACCATTCTTCCCTGCCCCATACTCCACTCCCCACCTCCATGTTCCACTCATTAACTTTCTGCTCTCCCTTTCCTTCACAGTGCTGTCACACAACAGGCCACTCTTGACAGTGCAAACTCCCCTGCCTCCTTCTGGTGTAGCTTCAGTGCCTTGGGCACCATCACAGGAGATCAACTGGTTATTTAGCAAGCTTGTGACCAACTCGTTATCTAAAACTGCGTTAGATGAGTGTTAAAAGAAAAATTAATAAAAGGCCTCATGACCAGTGAGCCTTTTAATGAGTCCAATTTTTGTATAAACTGAAAGGCACAAGAACCACGTTCCATCTCTGTATTTAACTCTTGGTCAAAATCTGAAAGTTTTCTAACAAAAAGCATCACAAAGCACTATAATTTACTATCTATTTTTATGTACATCATTAAGCGCACTTTGTGCAAGATTGGAGTTGATGACAGCTTTTACCTCAGACTTTATTGTCACTGATGTGTTTTGACCACGGCACATTGTTCATTGTACTGTTACGATTCCATTAGGCCCCGTTAACTTTGAAAAAGAGAAAGTCAAATTCCCAGTTATTACTGAAAGAATTACGCCACAAGATTTCATCCTTTAAACAAAACACTTTACTGTACAAGAGTTAGACAAAATAAAACTACTGACTTCACACTACAATTTGGAAACACTTATACATTACACAGTCCTTTTTGATGACAAAACCTTTTGTGGTTAAAAGTCCCAAAAGCCTCCCAGTTGCAATGAGTTTGATCTCCCAGACTTTTCAAAAATCAATATTTTCTCCACTTCCTTCTCCAAGCACTTCCGCCCTGGACGTCTGTGGACAATGTGATTTCTGATGATCCTGTGGGCCCTTCGCTCCTCCACAAGCTTCAATTCTCAAAACAGGTTCAAATCTCCACAGCCTGTCGCTGTTATTCCTCAGAGAGCAGGTATTCTCTCTCCAGCTGCCATTGCTGGAGTCTTCTCTGCGAGGCTGCCACTGCTAATGGGTTCCCTTCTTACAGCCTGCTTTTTGTTTTCCAAAAATATACTTTATTCATAAAAATCTGTAAAAAAAAATACATTTGACATTCCAGAACGTGCAAAGGAAATCAGTTTCCTTCAGTAGTGAGTTGCCTCACAACCCTTCCATTCCATTTTACATGCAATGCACATTTGCTTTACAGCCTGCTTGAGGCCACAACGTGATAGTTCATTCCTTACAGTCTGTTTTCCTCCAAATATTCTGTCAAATTTATTTGGTCCTAGAATTCAATAGTGTATTGTTCTTCTCCAAAATGCAAAGACCAGAAGCCTGGTTTCATAAAGCTACTCAGCCTTTCCATTGCCCCCAGGTGTTACCACCTGCCTGTTTGTCTGCATGTTCTCAATGGCTGACTCCTTGTTTACAACCCAAACGTCTGGGAGGAAGAAACCCATTGTTCTTCAGGTGTTAGTGTTGTAGTCCCTGTTCTTTCGAAAACAGTCTTTGATCTGCTCCCCCAGTTGTCCTGGTAACGTTTTGCAGCATGGAGGTGAGGTCAGCTGACCTCCTGGACTCCATCCTGAACTTTTAAAAATCACTATCTTTAAAACCTAATCATGTTACAAGATCCAGCATCCATAACAGTACATTGAGGGATATAAAAGATATGAGGTTTTTTTTTTGATCGTTGAGACTAGCCATGTGGATTCTACTGGTCGCTTTTGGTCCTGTACATTATATTCTGACAGTGTTAAAAGCTAGTCTTAAGTTGGATCCACAAGGTTTGTTCCCAACTGATTGGAATGTTCATTAGCTGCAGTTTCCTAACCCCTTATGTATAAAATCCCTATCTTGTGTTTGAACCTCTCCATGACCTCGTATGTTCCCTGTTTCTGGAACCTCCTCCTGCCATGCAACTCCCACTCCATCAACCTCCCTGTTTCTCTTACTCCACCCTCTTGCATAATCCCCCTTTGCTTCACCCCTCCATTGGTAGCCACATCTTCATAGGGCTGGATCCCAAGCTCTGGAATTGTTTTCCTATACCCCTCAAGATGCTCCTTGAAACCTAACTCTTTGAGCAAACTTTAGGCCACTTCTCCTAAACCTCTTTTCTTTGTCTTGGCTTTTGTTTTCCTATACCTCTGTGAGGTACCTTGGGATGTTTATCTATAGTGAAGATGAAATTTAAATATAAGTTGCTACTGTTGTTGTCCAATACGAGCACAGGTGAAGGAAGGGGCAGGAAGCTCTTGTCCAGAAACTTCAGATTTCTGATGGCGTATAAGGAAAATAGAAACACCTCTTACATGTAGCAGTACACTGGCCCAAGATCAACAGAACTGTGTCTCCGCATTATGCATTCTGAATTGTTGCTGCTCATTGTCCTACTCACAGTAAGGCAAACTTTGAAGAATGACTGACTGCCTGTCCCTGAAGACATAGCTTCATAAATGGACACTACCTTAATCGCAAGGGTGCACTAATGTCTGCGCCAGTATCTGCCTCTGTCCTTTTGGAGTCACTGAACTAAGGTGACATACTGCTACAATACTGGATTTAAATCTTCATGCAGCTCCTAATGTTGCATTTGACATTTAAGCTGTGCTCACACTTGACTGTGCATAATATAGGGATAGTTCGAGTAGTTGATATAATGGGCCATGCTAATTGACTATGTTTGAATACTGGTATTTAGATTTAATTGCCACCATTGAATCAAAGTGCATCTTGTCTTCACTGTAATGTGATGGTTTGTTACTCTTCTGCCTTCTCGATGATAATCTTCAAACATAAATGTGACTTATCGGAGAGATGTGATGGCGCTGTAGCAGTGTATTGCCTTAAGATTTACCTTGCCCTCTGCATGAAACTGGCTGAAGATGCATCTGCTTCTGCTTAAAGAATGAAAACCGACAGACAGGAAATTTCAGCAGTGAAATATTTTATTTAACTTTGACTCAGAACAGTGAAGTGGGGGTGGAGGTCCAAGAGCAAAGAAGAGATCATTCCCCCCTCCCCTCCAGATATGATAAATATCTGGCTGAGGGCAGGGCTTTTGGGATTGATGAAGATGATCTAATATTCCATAGACCTCAATGGCAATGATGATCCTGGAAATGTTGCCTGTGGAAACACATCAGCCAGGGCTAAATAATATACGTGGACATATAGGAAATATTGTGCACTTTTGATCAACTAGCTTTGAGCTTACAAAATACATTGGTGGATCTTATTTAGAGATACAGCACTGAAACAGGCCCTTTGGCCCACCGAGTCTGTGCCGACCAACAACCACCCATTTATACTAATCCTACATTAATCCCATATTCTCTACCACATCCCCACCATTCACCTACCTATACTAGGGGCGACTTACAATGACCAATTTACCTGTCAACCTGTAAGTCTTTGGCTGCAGGAGGAAACCGGAGCACCCGGCAGAAACCCACACGGTCATAGGGAGAATTTGTAAATTCCTCACAGGCAGTATCCAGAACAGAACCCGGGTCACTGGAGCTGTGAGGCTGCGGTGCTAACCACTGTGCCACTGTGCTGCCCTCTTCGCTTGGGATTAAAATGTGTGGGTAGTGTCCAGGATAAAGGAGATGAAATGGATGGGTAGAATGTGGGTCTGGCTCTGTGCAGCAGTATGGGACTGAATTACTTTACTCCTATATATCAGACATAGTTCTGTTCCTTCAGATTTGATTGCACAAACTTGCTAACATGGTGGTGAATCTCTCTCACCCCATTCGATCACTGTAAGTGATCCTTTTGTGAATCAGGGACAGGATTGTTCCTTGGAGAGTAATCTTCAATATTAGAAAATGCTTGAACCTTAGAAATAAAATGTATTAGTTGCTTAGAAAATGACTTGACCAGCCCACTCTCAGCACTTAAATGTTGAATTATTGTTGCAATAAGGGGAATAAGGAGCTTCTCGTGATGTGGACCCACTCTGGTGGAGAGTCTGTGATGCGCACCAACTCTGCCGGTAGTGTCCATTTATACATCTGTGCCCCACGTTTGTTAGATCACTTTTCCAGTGCTATATCAATGACGTGAGTTATTCATCAGTTTCAGACCAACCTTGTTAATTCAGAATGAGCCACTTATTTACATCAAAGGAGGATCTAATGTGAAACATTGTTACCCTCAGTAAATAGATGGTCAGAATAATGGAAGAACATCCATGAAATTCAGATGAGTGTCACGTAGATGTATTGTTTTTCACATCACAGCTCTGGCTAATAATGGATTCAGCAATAAGTTAGGGCTCAGGCTTTTAAATATTTTGCACCTTGTCTTATGGTGTAAGAACAGTTTAGCACTGACAGAAATATGTTTTAAAAATAATTTTAGCTGTGTTGTACAACCCTGTTTAAAGGGGATAGGACAGTAACGATTTCTGATGCCTTGTTGCCCATTATTTAAGTGGCTGCCATTGGGCTGGGCACGACTAAAATAAATAGCCCTACTCTCAGAAAAAGGCATCAACCCTGCCGGGAACTGGGGTTCTTTCTGACAACCAGCAAATGGACATGGTAAAAGGAACAGTGCAGCAAGGCTATCTGGACTGTGTATAGTCATTGCTTTCAAATATTGTAGGGGGACAGGGTCCAAGGTGCCCTATTGGTGCAGTAGTGAGCGATGGTCATGCTATCATTCCCCATGTAATGGACAGTGGCCGTGTTGCGATTTCCTCTTGGCACTGGAGCAGGCATTTCAGAAGTCATATTGAATGATGATTTTAGTGCTGAATTTATACAATACAGTGATTTGATGAATATAAAGCTGCATGTGATGTGCATTATTTGTTGATATAGAACACTGCCAGTGTTCCTCTTGTAGCACCCATTCACCTGCACCTGCTGTAAACCCTCTTATATCCAATCTTGAGTTGTCTTTGCTCAAACAAAATATGAATAAATAGTTTGGAAGAACAATCTGACAGGAAGTAGACAGATGGAGGTTGAGCAGGCATTAAGGGGCTGATTAAAGTGTTTTTGAGAAGTGGCATAAGGTTCAGGCTTCTTTTCCCAACCAGGAGGCTCTTTTCTGATAGACAAGTCTCAGGGTACGACAGGGGCTAAATGCATCTTTGATGTTTAGACTCAGATTTGAAAGATCTCTGGTCCCTAGCAGTGCAGTTCTGCACCAATAAGCTCATCCTTTGAGTCTTTTAAATTCTCCCAGTTTTCTCTTCCCTATTCTGATGGCATCAACTCAATTCCAGAGGTGGCTGGACAGCTTTCAGCAACTCACCCAAGAGGCTGTTCTTCCTGTATGAAGCCAGACAGTGAACACCAGGGGGATATTCAGCTGTGGGTGGAAGCATAGCTGAGTCCCATCCCGACATTTCCAACATTTCAGGAGCTGATCTTAATTTTTTTTTTTGCTTTCCTAACCCAGAGGTACTGAGTCCAATTGTAGCACCCCTGCTATGATCATAGAACTCACAGACCGGGCATGCAGCCTTCCAGGTTGTTGCGCTCCAATATCAGGCTGGGATATGTTCTGTTCTGGATCAGAACTGCAAATTCAAATAGCAGCTGTGGAACCAATTTGCAAAAGAAAACAGAGAGTGGTGGCATGCCCTCAGGCAAGCATGAGAGAATGGTGCCCCCCCTCCCCTACCCCAGTACCCCACCAGGCATCCACCTGCTGGTCTCTGATGTGACTGAAATGATGTCAGGTAGCAGAGATGCAGAGAACAGTTCCATCACCGCCAATATTTGGTTGCTAACTGTCCCTCTTGTCATTTTATAAATGAGCAGACCCACTATCGAATGTTGAGACTGTTGATCTGGGCTCATCCTGTCTGCAGCCTCCACTAAATTCACTCTAGGTGGGAATAAATCTGTCACTATGTACTCACATCATACATAAATAATATGGGATATATAATAACAAAAAAAATGTCCTTCATAGCCTGTTTCAGCATGGCTGTCAGTGTTCTAAAGTGATGCCGCTTTAAAGCATTGTTCTGTGTGACAATCTTTGATCGTTTAACAAGATGTGAAACAATGTTGGACATGATTATTGCCATAAACCAACAGCACACCTTCACAGCTGACAGCAGAAAGCTACAAAATGAATAGTGATTGAGAATGAAAATTGCAGGTTTATTACAGCATATGTCTGACATTAGAAGGCAAATGTTCTAAGTGTATTTTTTTTGAGTAACGGACTTGAAAATGGCTTGTGTGCAATGCATATGTTACCTGCAGCTGGGATCGACACCTCAGAGCTGTGTGTAGCACAAGGAACATCAGTCCACTGTGATTTCAGAAGCATAGACACATCCTGTGATGGAACTGTTCTCTGCATCTCTGCCAGTTGACATCAGTTCAGTCGCATCAGAGACCAGCAGGTGGATGCCTGGTGGGGTACTGGGGTAGGGGGGCACCATTCTCTCATGCTTGCCTGAGGGCATGCCACCACTCCCTGTTTTCTTTTACAAATTGGTTCCACAGCTGCTATTTGACTTTGCAGTTCTGATCCAGAAGAACAGAACAAATCCATTACCAGCTCGTTGGCATTTCCCAGTCAAACCAATACCCTCTACATTCATCTGTGGGGTATTCCTGGTGAGGTTTTCTGATGACTGCTGTTGGGTTGCAGAAGGGTGTGGTAGCATTGATGCAGAAGCAAATTTAGTGTCAGCTTTGGTTTCAGATGATCAGATCTTTGTGTTGGATTATGAAGCTGGCTATGTGACCCTAAGATGGTGATAAATAGTAGAGTGATCCATTGAAACCTAATGTTGAGAGTGGGAGGTGATAAGCATGTGCATTCTACTGTAGCCTTTAGAGTACACAATGTACAATGCAATTTCAAAACACTACAACACTACATGGGAGGGCTTGTGATATGAGCTGGCAGCAGGAGAGGCCCAGCATTACTCATTGACGCTGTTGCTGTTTAAGGTGAACTTAAGGGAGGTAGTCGATGTCGAGGGTACACCTCCCTAATGAGATCGTGGACCAATAATCTGCCCTTGTTCTTCTGCCGCAATCCCGATAATCTCAAGCCAGACATCATTTGCTCTTACTCCATGCTCTGGCTCAAATGCTTTCGCTTAGAGGAATTAGATAGTGTCCGTGAACCTCCTCTGAACTGCTTCCAATGCAACTACATCCCTCCTCAAGTAAGGGGACCAAAACTGTCGGCAATACTTCAGGTGCGGTCTCACTAATGCCTTGTACAGTTGCAGCAACACTTCCCTGCTTTTATACTCTATTCCTTTAGCAATAAATCCCAGAATTCCATTTGCCTTCCTTATTACCTGCTGCACCTGCATACTAGTTTTCTGTGATTCATGCACGAGGACACCCAGATCACTCCTGCACCGAAGCACTCTGAAGTTTCTCTCCATTTAGATGATAATTTGCCTTTCTGTTCTTCCGACCAAAATGGATAACCTCACACTTATCCACGTTAAACTCCATCTGCCAAATTTTGTTCCATTCACCTAACATATCCATATCCATTTCTAAATTTCTTATTTCTTTATTGGAACTTACTATCCCACCTATTTTAGTGTTACCTGCAAATTTGGCTGTAGTACCTTCTATCCCTGCATCCAAGTCATTAATATAGATTGTAAATAGTTGGAGCCCAAGGACCGAACCCTGTGGCAGCCCACTAGTTCCATCTTGCCAACCAGAAAAAGACCCATTTATCCCGACTTGCCTCTTGGCTGTTCCTTTTCCTGCTATTTGTTTTTCTAATGATCTGATTTGCTTTCCACTCACTCCTATTTGTAAGAATTGACCATGTATCACATTACCCATTCATTCTGGCTGCAATCTGGATCCGTGGTCCCTGCAGATTTCTAAACCAACTCTTTATCTGGGCCTGTGATCCTTTCCACAGTGACATTTCCAGTACTTTACCTGCCAAGTGATGTCAATCAGCTACCTCATTTCATCAAAAGACAGCAGCACATGTTTGAAATCTCATCGTTCACCAAGTAATCCATCTTGTAAAAGAGCATTTTTTATTACGTATCTAACCTAGTTGGTCTTAATTGGGTTTCAGTCGTAGTCAGGAGATCCATTTGAAAATGACGATATAAATGAGTTGTTGGGGATGCCTTGGATTGGTGTCAGACTCGACAATTCACCCACCAATTCATCACCTCTTATTTTATTTACTGCCACACATGCAGCAAGCAGAACATTTCCTCTCACATTTACATTTCAGTAAACAGAGTTAATTAAAAAAAGATTAAATGGATCTCTCAGCCTCGGAAATGGAGGGGGGAGAAACGAGATTGCTTTCTGGAAAATTTATGAACATAACCCACAAACTAGTTCATTAAAGTGAAATTAGTTGTATAATTTTCCGTAGTGACTGCTGCACCCATGCAGTCATACATTACAACATACTATCATGATCCAGTCTTCATTGACCATCAGCAGAACCTCACTGGGAATTACAAACTAAGCCCTATTAACCCTTCAAGGGGTGTGCTGTGTCTTTGCTTTAATACCTACACAAGCAGTGCATTTGGATTGTGATGCAGACTGTCGGATTCCAGCCATTGCCTTCTCCTGGCTGACAGATACTCAGCACATTTGTGAGCAATAAATGTCATTTTCTGATTAAAATGGGTTAGCATGTACATTGAAGGGACACAGGGGAGATGCTTGCACTGTTGTGGGGGCAGGCAGGGAAGCACAGACATGTGATTTATGGTAGGAGGGCTCTTGTGCAGTTGCAGAGAATGAAGCCTTTTTATGCAGCAACATACTGTCTTACTCGCTCTGTGTTATCCCTGCTACATTACCCTTCTATGTTACCCTCAACTTAAACTTGACTGAAAACAATTGAGTAAAGAAGATTGAGGAATTATCTGATACTGGAATATTAAAGGTGAATTACTGTGGGGGTTTTCGTGCTGTTAAATAGAGATGCATTACTTTACTTTAGAATGGTATTTTTGGAAAGTATTTTGCACTTTATTTGGTAGGATCCCAGCTTCGTTCAGAAGTTGTTCTCAAGACTGTTTATTTTTAAAGCGAACGGAAAATGCAAAATGTTTTCAACAATGGAGATTACCCCTGTCATGATTATATTTGTTGGAGGAGGTAAAAGAGGATGAACATCGGGCAACTCAGAAAGCCTGGCATGAGATCTGGAACCTTCTGCAGCTACCCAAACACTAATAAGGATCATTCCTCAATGTAACTGTGGATCTATGGCCAGAATTTTACCAGCTCTCTGGGCTAGGAGGTGGGAGGGCTGGTAAAATGGCGGAGGAAGGCGCAGGAGGGAAGCCTGATGTTTTCCTACCACCACGGCATATTCACAGAAGTGGGAACAGCAGCGGCACAATCACTCATTGACCGGAGGTGGGCAGCCAATTAATTTAATTAAATGGCCAATTAGTGGCTACTATCCAGCCCCACCGGCATTTTACCACTGGTGGGACAGGCTCCTGCCATGTGGGGAAACCACCAGGTCTATTCAGGCAGTCTTCCAGTGGGTTCCCGATAGGAGCGGGGATCTTCTTTTATGGCCGCTCCATGGCCCACGGAGGAGCCCCCCAGCAACTGCCCCCGTTGCTGCAACGCCACTGCTGGAGGGTTCACCCTCCACACTCACACCCCCACCCCCTCCACCATCCCCTACCCCCACCCGATCGCCAGGGCCTGCCTGCTTGGCCCCGGCACATTTAAAGTAAATCTTCCCTGCCCTTTGAGGATGCCTCAACATGGAGGTCCCCTCTCCTTCACCCTGCAGCCTCAGCAGTGGCGCTGCTCAGCTGCTGGCCCTCTAATTGGGCTCAGGACCCACTTTCAGTGCCGGCAGCGGGATTACCCACCTTTTCGTAAAATCCAGCCCTATGTGTCAGGAGGCTTGTGTGTTCTGTAGGGCATATGGAACTGCTACCCACTCCAGGATGATCTGTATTGTACAGAAATCCTCTATGCTATTGCCAGGATGGCATTAGATTCTGTTGCAATTCCATGCCAAATGCTGCACATCTTTGGAGATGTTTTGCAGTGCCTTCATTTGGTTCTGATAATTTCATCTTTTCATGGCGGGGCCCTTAATCCAAATGCACAACAGCCAGGATGTGGCATTTTCAAAGCTCCACTCAGATATGTTGTGCTCCAACTCCAATACCTCATCCTCTGGTATCTTGTGAATTCCTTACAAAGAATATTTGTATCATATTAAGGTAACCTGGCTTGTGAGTGCAAGTGCCAGGATTCTTGATGGAGTGGCTTGATTTCTGTTAGCAGTGGCAGATGTTGAAGGATATGGCATTGTCTTCCTTCTCTCTCTTCTCTCTTCTCTCCTCCTCTCTTTTCTCTCTCTCTCTCTCTCTCTCTCTCCGACATCCTCCTTCTGGCTTCTGTGAAGATAAGAATGTGAACTGCTATGACTTTCTTGCTGCTGCTTTTTCTTCCTCTTGACTTGTGCAGACATCTCCTCAAATTATAAGCCTCAAAGCAAAGGAATCATTTCCAATCTTTGACCATTGGTACTTGGTCAGCACAAACCATCTGTGGGTCCCAGCCCTTCCACATCTCCATCCCTTACAGCATTAGCTGACTGAGTTGTTAGGATTTGCCTGTCTTTCTCAAGAACTATACACAATCTTTTCCTTTGTGTTGAAAGAATACTCATTGTCAGAATGTGTGAAATTTGATAATTCTTTAAGAATTCTCATCCCTTTTTATGCCATTCCCATAGAGATAGTGAGGCTTCAAATAGGCATTTCAGGATGCTGTATCAATTAAACTGAAGATTTGTGAATTTTAAGGTAAATGTAGGCCTACTGTCTGAAATATACAAAATATATATTGACATAAGCTTGCAGCCATAACATTTACCTGTGCTGTTTTTTTGCAGTCATTAATTCTTGTCT
Organism: Heterodontus francisci; assembly: GCF_036365525.1. NCBI lineage: Eukaryota > Metazoa > Chordata > Chondrichthyes > Heterodontiformes > Heterodontidae > Heterodontus > Heterodontus francisci. Next base: position 32,395,035 of record NC_090408.1, on the reverse strand, counting down.
TACATGAGAGAGGTCAACTACAAAGATTAGATTAGATTAGATTAGAGATACAGCACTGAAACAGGCCCTTCGGCCCACCGAGTCTGTGCCGAACATCAACCTCCCATTTTATACTGATCCTACACTGATCCCATATTCCTACCAAACATCCCCACCTGTCCCTATATTTCCCTACCACCTACCCATACTAGTGACAATTTATAATGGCCAATTTACCTATCAACCTGCAAGTCTTTTGGCTTGTGGGAGGAAACCGGAGCACCCGGAGAAAACCCACGCAGACACAGGGAGAACTTGCAAACTCCACACAGGCAGTACCCGGAATCGAACCCGGGTCCCTGGAGCTGTGAGGCTGCGATGCTAACCACTCCGCCACTGTGCCGCCTACGACTCATGGAATGTCTCTCCCATGCCTGTAGCTTGTTCTTCTTGACTATAAACGTCAAGAAAACCATGGTCATGGGGCAACGTGTTGCACCTCTGCCCTGATCACACGAAATAACACTCCACTGGAAGTGGTTAGCAGATTCTGCTACCTTGGGTCCACGGTGACAGACAATCTGTCCCTTGATGCAGAGCTCAATACACACATAGGGAAAGCAGCTACTATCTTTGGCTATCTTGCAAAACATGCATGGGATAACACCAAGCTGACCCTTAGGATCAAGCTCATGGTTTATAAGGCCTATGCTCTCAGCACCTTGCTGTATGGGGAATTGAATACAAAAGTAGGGAGGTTATGCTTCAGCTATACAGGGCATTGGTGAGACCACATCTGGACTACTGTATACAGTACTGGTCTCCTTATTTAATGAAAGATGTAAATGTGTTGGAGGCAGTACGGAGAAGGTTTACTAGAATAATACCTGGAATGGGTGGCCTGTCTTACAAGGAAAGATTGGACAGGCTATGCTTGAATCCGCTGGAATTTAGAAGAGTAAGAGGCGACTTGATTGAAACATTTAAGATCCTGAGGGGTCTTGACAGGGTGGATGTGGAAAGAATGTTTCCCCTTGTGGGAGAATCTTGAACTGGGGGTCACTGTTTAAAAATAAGAGGTTGCCCATTTAAGACAGAGGTGAGGAGAATTTTTTTCTCTCAGAGGGTCGTGAGTCTTTGGAATTCTCTTCCTCAAAAGGCAGTGGAAGCAGAGTCTTTGAATATTTTTAAGGCAGAGGTAGATAGATTCTTGATAAGCAAGGGGTTGGAAGGTTTATCAGGGGTAGGTGGAAATGTGGAGTAATCAGTTCAGCCATGAACTTATTGAATGGCGGAGCAGGCTTGAGGGATCGAGTGACCTACTCCTGCTTCTAATTCGTATGTTCGTATGGCTGTGTAACATGGGCGATTTACCACTATCAGGAAAAGAAGCTTAATAATTTCCATCTTCTCTTTCTGCGGCTCATTGTTGGTATATTCTGGCAGGACAAAATCACAAATGTGACATTCCTCTCAAAGGCAGAGCTCCCAAATGTGTTGGCACTAATCAAACAGAGTTGGCTTTGGTGGATTGGACACATCCACATGATGGAAGATGGTCGCATACCCAAGGACCTTCTGTATGGTGAGGTAGCCGGGGCCAGACGACCAGTGGGGCGCCCAAAGCTCCGCTTCAAGGATGCTTGCAAGTGTGACATGAAGGCTCTAAATGTTGACTATCACACACGGAAATCACTAGCTGGCAACAGAGGGAAATGGCGCCACATCCTGTGACTAGTGGGCACTACCATGATGACCAGTTGCGACAACAGCTTGGCAACAGGTGCCAACATCAAAAACAACAACTCACAATGTCACCTGCCTCTCAAGGACTGGCCTTCACAACCATCAACAAAGGTGCACCAAGAGAATACACCCCACTTAAATGGATTGTTTGCTGCATGTCCATCCTTCATGGATAGAAGGATATGAACCAACATTAGAGAGGACACTTGGAGGTTAAGGAATTGCCACTCGCAACCTGTGAGGCCAATTTGAATAGGAGGAATATTTATATCAATCACTGGAAAGTTTGTCACTTGTTCCTGTTGGAGTCATGTCTTCAACTTCTTAAATGCCTGTTCTACTTTGAGAGTAGTCCAGCTTTAAATGCTACAGCTATCCCAATACAAGTACTTCCTCTGGCCACCATCCCTGCAGATATTTTCTGGGCCTCTCAGTCACAGTGCATCCATTGCTGTTAGCACTGACATCCTTTGTCCAGTCCATCAATATTCTAATGAGCTGGCCCCACCATCGGGTGAGAGAAAGTCAAGTCCCATCACACTTCCAGCAGTGGATCACAGGGCTTAGTATTTCAGCCTCAAGAGTTGGGTGTTTGCCCAAAGGTGAGGTGAGGTTTGCCTTCCAGGTAAAACCCTGAGGAAGCTCTTCTGGAGAGAAGTCAACTTTAAGAAGTCCCACTCCAGGACTTGAGCACAACAATCTAGGCTGACACTCCAGTGCAGTACTGGGGGAGTGCTGCAATGCCAGAGGTGCCATCTTTCAGATGAGATGTTAAACCTAGGCTCTGTCTGCTGTCTCAGGTGGGCATAAAAGATCCCATGACATTATTTTGAAGAAGAACAGGGGAGTTCTGCCTGGTGTCCTGGCCAATATTTAACCCTCAATCAACATCACAAAACCACATAATTGGTCATTATCACATTACTGTTTGTGGGACCTTGCTGTGCACAAACTAGCTGCTGTGTTTCCTACATTACAACTGTGACTGCACTTCAAAAGTACGTTATTGGCTGTAAAGTGCTTTGGGACATCTGGTAGTAGTGAAAGGCACTATATAAATGCAAGTCTTTCTTACTTTGTTGGACTTGGGCTCTTCACCAACCATGTGCCAGTATGTAGGTGAGCCATTAGTATCTGGTTGGGAATGTTAATTTTGGTTCAAACCATCTTTAGTAATCAGCTCAAGTGACTTGCACCATCCCTTAAGTTGAAGAAGTAAAAATTGAGGCCCTCGAAAGTTGATAGCACAGCTTGTAATTTCAGGCTTCAAATACTCCAGCTGAATCTGTTGCTGCTGAAAAGCTGAGAAACCTTAGTTTGACCTCAACAAATTATTTAATATAAAACAGCGCCAAAGTTAAATGGTCTAATAGAATACGTTTCCATTTGTAGAACTTATGTCCCAGCCCTGAACAAAGATATTTGGGTTATTTTTGAAATTTTCTTTTTCCTTTCCTCCTCCTCCTTGAGTCCTCAATCAGAAGGCTTCTGTCGGTGGATTGATGTGGCTCCTGCTCTGTGAATGTGTTGAAACACCCTTCAAATATTCTTCATCTGCTGTGGCTCACTGAATATTTAACCAATGTAGAGAAAGTATTTGAGCATCATTTCCAACTCTTAAGCTTTCCCAGTCCCTGTGGAGTTCGAAGAAGAGAACACAAGGTTCCCTGAATAAACTGAAGGAAGAGTCACTCGTCATGTGAGAGAAGTGAAAATGGAACTTGGAGCCTCTGTGGCTTTGGGCTCTTTTATTGTCAGCTTTCTCTGGTGAGGTGAGAATGAGAACTTTAATTGTGAAAGAAATGAACCCTGCAAAGCAAGGGATTAGACCTGCCACTTACAATAGTATCTTTCCTGAGGTGTGACTAAAGGGATTTGCAGCTGTCAATACACAGAAGTAAACTTTTACCTTGCAGTTTCTCAGTGGAGGAGTAACTACTCTGTCACAAGTATGATTCACACATACAACCTGCAACCATCAAAGCACCTGAAGAGGCAATTTCTTGTTTGGGCAAAATGAATGTTGATAAAAATCGTGGATGCATTGGTGATCATCTATCAAAATTTTATAAATTCTGCAAAGGTGTCTGCAGATTGGAAGGTTGCAAGTGTACCCTACTGTTTAAGAAAGGAGGAAGAGAGAAAACAGGGAACTACAGATCTGTTAGCCTGACATAGGTAGTAGGGAAAATACTGGAAACTATTATAAAGGATGTGATTACTGGACACTTGGAAAATAATGGTCTGATTGGGCAGAGTCACATGAATTTATGAAGGAGAAACCATGTTTGACAAACTTGTTCGAATTTTTTGAGGATGTTACTAGCAGAGTGGATAAGGGGAAACCAGTGTTTGGACTTTCAGAAGGCTTTTGATAAAGTCCCACAAAGAAGGTTAGTAAGCAAAATTAAAGCACTTGGGATTGGGGGGTAACATACTAGCATGGATTGAGGATTGGGTAACAGGCAGAAAACAGAGAGGAAGAATTAGTGGGTCATTCTCAGGTTGGCGGACTGTGACCGGTGGGATACTGCAAGTATCAGTGCTTGGGCCCCAGCTGTTGACAGTCTATATCATTGTAATATTTCCAAGTTTGCAGACAACACAAAACTTGGTGGGAATGTGAGTTGTGAGGAGGATGCAAAGAGACTTCAAGGGGATTTGGGCGGGTTGAGTGAGTGGGCAAGAACATGGCAGATGGAATATAATGTGGATAAGTATGAGGTTATCCACTTTGGTAGGAGGAACAGAAGTGCAGAGTATTTTTTAAATGGTGAGAGATTGGAAAGTGTTGATGTCCAAAGGGACTTGGGTGTCCTTGTTCATAAGTCACTGAAAGCTAACATGCAGGTGCAGCAAGCAGTTATGAAGGCAAATGGTATGTTAGCCTTTATTGCAAGAGGATTGAGTACAGGAGCAAAGAAATCTTGCTTCAATTGTATAGAGCATTGGTGAGGCTGCACCTGGAACATTGTGTGCAATTCTGGTCCCCTTACCTGAGGAAGGATATACTTGCCACAGAGGGAGTGCAGCGAAGATTCACCAGACTGATTCCTGGGATGGTGGGATTGTCCTATGAGGAGAGGTTGAGGAGACTGGGCCTGTATTTTCTGGAGTTCAGAAGAATGAGAGGCAATCTCATAGAAACCTTACAAAATTCTTAAAGGGATAGACAGGGTAGATGCAAAAAGGATGTTTCCCCTGGCTGTGGAACCTAGAACCAGGGGACACAATCTCAGAATAAAGGGCAAGCCATTTAGGACTGAGATGAGGAGGAACTTCTTCACTCGAGGGTGGTAAATCTTTGGAATTCTGTGCCCCAGAGGGTGTGGGAAGCTCAGTCACTGAGTAGGTTCAAGGCAGAGATTGATGGATTTTTAGTTGCTGGTGGCATCGGAGGATGTGGGGATAGTGCAGGCATATGGCGTTGAGGTAGACAATCATCCCTGATCTAGAATGGTGGTGTAGGCTCAAAGGGCTGAATGGCCTACTCCTGCTCTTATGTTCTTAAGTTCATTCTGTCCTGCCATTAGAAATATCGGACAGGTAGATATGGAAATATTGTTGACATGATTTCTGTGATCTATTGCAGAAGCTGCTCTGTGTATTGGTTGATCTACCACAAACTGTATCCTCTATGATGAGTGATCTATCAATAGACTGCATGCTCTATATTTAGTTATCTGTCACAAACTGTACCCTCTATAGTCAGTGAACCAACACAGACTGCATACTCTATATTCAGTAATCTATCACAATCTGTACTATATTCAGTGATATATCACAGACTGTACGCTGTATTCAGTGATCTACCACAAACTGAACCCTCTATGTTCAGTGGGCTATTACAGTCTGTATTCAATAATGTAATACTGACTAAACACTATATTCAAGAATCCACTGCAGACAGAGTGCTCGATATTTAGTGTTTTATCAAGGAGTTTGTGTTCTTTGGTTAATATTTTGGGTCTTTTATGCAACTACTGAGGAGCACCACACCACTTGCCAATTTATTGCAGAACTTGCCCCTCCAACATTCCACTTTCATAGATGTTGAGGATGCTAAAGTGTTGTCAGAGCAGCAATGGTTATAAAGTGAGTGGGAGGGAGGTGTGAAGTTAAAGCACCTTGGCTGTTGTGAGAAACCTGTGTATACAGTCGGTCCAATAATTAGAGTCAGAGTCATAGAGTCAAGAGTTTTACAGCACAGAAACAGGCCCTTCGGCCCACTGTGCCTGCGCCGACCATCAAGCACCCCTGTCCTAATTAATCCCATTTCCCTGCACTTGGCCCGTAGCCTTGTATGTTATGGCGTTTCAAGTGCTCATCTAAATATTTCTTGAATGTCGTGAGTTTTCCTGCCTCTACTAATTGTCTAATTTCTTGCCACAATTTCTTCGATCACAATGATATTAAGCCATAATCTGCTGTAGCAGGGCATCTAATGGCATCTGCTATAAGTCAGACTTGTTCTTGCACGTTTAAGTTTTTACATCTTTTGTGAGGCAAGTTGCTGAAAATGTCAGCTGATAACATCACAGCGAGGGAAACCAGGCAAGCAACTGTGTGTCTGTTGGTCAATTAGTTTGAAGGATTGTGAAATTATTTATTTATTTATTTAGAGATACAGCACTGAAACAGGCCTTTTGGCCCACCAAGTCTGTGCCAACCATCAACCACCCATTTTATGCTAATCCTACATTAATCCAGAGCTGGCGGGCAGCCATAAAGACAGGGCTAAATTGTGGCGAGTTGAAGAGACTTAGTAGTTGGCAGGAAAAAAGACAGAGGCGCAAGGGGAGAGCCAACTGTGCAACAGCCCCGACAAACAAATTTCTCTGCAGCACCTGTGGAAGAGCCTGTCACTCTAGAATTGGCCTTTATAGCCACTCCAGGCGCTGCTTCACAAATCACTGACCACCTCCAGGCGCATATCCATTGTCTCTCGAGATAAGGAGGCCCAAAAGAAAGAACATTAATCCCATATTCCCTACCACATCTCCACAATTCTCCTACCACCTACCTACACTAGAGGCAATTTACAATGGCCAATTTACCTATCAACCTGTAAGTCTTTGGCTGTGGGAGGAAACCGGAGCACCTGGTGGAAACCCACGTGGTCACAGGGAGAACTTGCAAACTCCACACAGGCAGTACTTAGAATCGAACTCAGGTCGCTGGAGCTATGAGGCTGCGGTGCTAGCCACTGCACCACTGTGCCACCGAAATTGATAGCATAAGGACTGAGAAGGAAGTATAAGTCAGGAGGAAGGGTGAATGCAATGTTAAATCAGCTACAGAAAGCGGAATAAAGAGAGGGAATTTTTTTTTTTAAGTGAGAAAAAGAACAGAAAGGAAATATATATATATATATTTTACATGTTTTTAAAATCTCCAACAATTAAAACCTAAAGAAATGAGACTCCACAGTTGTAAAAGTTAATTTTCAGTGCCAGAGAGGTTGAATGGCAGTAATTCTCACATATCACATTGTTAAAGGGGTATTTAGACTGAAATGGACAAGATTTAACTCTCTGTGCTGAGTTTAGATCATATCTACCATACAAATATAGGGGATGGTGGTGTAGTGGTAATGTCACTGGACTAGTAATCCAGAGCCCAGGCTAATGCTCTGGGGACATGGGTTTGAATCCCACCATGGCAAATTGTGAAATTTGAATTCAATTAATAAATATGGAATTAAAAGGCTAATCTAATGATGACCATAAAGCCATTGTTGATTGTTGTAAAACCCATCTGGTTCACTAATGTCCTTTAGGGAAGGAAATCTGTTGTCCTTGCCTGGTCTGGCCTAAATGTGACTCCAGACCCACAGCAATATGGTTGACTCTTAAAATGCCCTCTGAAATGGCCTAGCAAGCCATTCAGTTCAAGGGAAAATTAGGGATTGGCAACAAATGCTGGTGAAAACATCCCACAAAATGAATAAAAAACTTCACTCTGTTCAATGCATTTCAATGGCGAGCCAGACAGTGGGATGTTGTTTTTGCGAAGCTAATGGCAGAGGGTGATTTCAGACAGCAACTTTTGGATTTCCACATTTAACCGTGTAGCTGCCCTCACTTTAAGTTGCAGTCACATAACTAACAGTGAGTGCCATTCACCCCATGGTTATTTTAACAGCAAATTATGGACCATTGTTACTGATGGATTTTCTTTTGATGAATCACACAATTAAACAGCCAAATGTATCAGTACTCCTCTGCTACTCATTAAACTTTGTTCATCTGCAAATTGCTACTTTGAAAATTTGGAATTGCAGGTTCGGATCTGCTCTTATTCGCCCACACGTAATGCGAGGACAGTAACTGATTATTCAGTCACTCTTTTCCTCAGCTCTTTTTTCATCCAGACTCGATGAATGGGTAGAGTGTGACTGTATCTTTTTGGTCTTTACCATAGGTAATTTCTTAGGTTTTGTGCCACCCTTGTAAGTGCACCTCATCTTCTGTATGAGTTGGAGTGCACCATTTCTGTCCAATATCTGGATAAATATAGTCAGGCCAAAAGGAGTTGGAATTTTTAAGCTACTAAATGTAGATGTAGGATAAATTAATTCACCACGTGTTCCAAAGCTGCAAGGACCACTCGAGCGGAACCTGGGTCAGTGAAACAGTGATATAGCATTCAATCCATCTTTGATTGTGGGAGATTGGTGAATTTACTCTGAAATGTAAGATCCAAGGCATTGAGTCATTGTCTGTCTGGTTTCTAAGTACTTTAAGACCATTTTCCTCTGTCCTACTCCCAAATGGTGCTTGAAAAATGCATATGTTGCAGAGGGAAAATGTGTGGTAATCCTTTGATTCTGTTTTCTTCCTGAATACACCTTTGCTTTTTCCTTTAAGACCCTCCTTAAAACCCATCTCTTTGAGCAAATTTTTGGTCACCCATCCTAATTTTGACTTTGGGTGATCTTATAAATTTTGAAAATCGGGAGAGATATGTAATGGACAGCTGGTCAGTTGTCATCCAAAAGTGAAAATTACCCCCAATATCTCCTCCTTTGACCTGGGGACTGTTTTTGTCTGATTACGCCTCTTTGAAGCTTCCTGGGACATTTTTCTATATTAAAGACATTATATAAATGCAAGTTGTTGTTGAATAGCACTGCATCTGAATTTTCTCTATGTTCTTACCTGATGTCTGCATGAAGGAGAACACAGCAATGTAACTATTGTTCAGTGAACGTGAGAAGCTTCAAACCCAAATTTACTGCAGTAAAAGAGGTTCAATTCAGCGGCAAACTGTTTCCATAAAATTCTGACAGGGCTAATTCCTGAGTTTAGGTGCCATCAATCGTAAAGGGCAAGCAGGGATTGTCAAAATAGGCCTTCATTTGTGTCATTTTGCTGCATCAGGACGTGTTGCTGATCGCTGTTGGTGTTCTACAATTGGTGATGGCATCCGTGGGCAGTACTGTACCACCCCACCCCCTTTTGAAACATGGCATATTTAAAGGTAGGTGCAAGGAAACAACAAACCTCTGTCAGCTTCTGAATCCATTCACCGCTTAAGGCATAAATCCTTATTACCCTGTCACAGAGAAGGAACCCCTCACCCCCTCCAATCTCAGACCTTACACCTACTCCATGCCCAAGGGCAGAAAATAAGAAGCTTTACAGTCCAACCGGCACCGTCCTCCTCTTCCCGCACCATCATTCTTCCTACCCATACCCCTTTACCTATTTGTCACATGTTGCCCACTCTATTGCCAGCTCCCATAGGGGAAGGCACACTAAAATAAACAAGGGGAAAAAAGACTTGTAAATTTCAGCTTCTGGCTGTCAAAAATGGATTTCAACAGTTCAAAATCTAAAACTGTGATTGAGCAGTGCATTGAGAATTACTTCACTTCCAATGTTACAGAAAAAGTAGGTGGGAAGGCATGTTGTGATAAGGACACAAAGAATCTGCAAAGGGATATAGATAGGTTAAGTGAGTGGGCAAAAACTTGGCAGATGGAGTTCAAAGCGGGAAAGTGTGAGGTCATCCACTTTGGTAGGAAGAATAAAAAGGCAGATTATTATTTAGATAGAGAAAAACTACAAAATACTGCAGTACAGAGGGATCTGGGTGTTCTTGTACATGAAGTTAGCATGCAGGTGCAGCAAGTAATTAGGAAGGCAAATGGAATTTTGGCCTTTATTACTAGGGTTTAAAAATAGGGAAGTCTTGTTACAACTGTACAGGGTGTTGGTGAGGCCACACCTGAAGTATTGTGTACAGTCTTGGTCCCCGTATTTAAGGAAGGATATACTAGCATTGGAGGCAGTTCAGAAAAGGTTCACTAGGCTGATTCCTGGGATGAAGGGGTTGTCTTATCAAGAACGGCTAAACAGGTTAGGGCTTTATTAATTGGAGTTTAGAAGAATGAGAGGTGATCTTTTTGAAACATATAAGATTTTAAGGGGGCTTGACAGGGTAGATGTTGAGAATATGTTTCCACTGGTGGGGGAATCTCGAACTAGGGGACATGGTGACAGAGTAAGGGGGCACACATTTAAAACTGATATGCAAAGGAAGTTATTCTCTCAGAGGGTGGTGAATCTCTGGAATTCTCTACCTTAGAGAGTTGTGGAGGCTAGGTCACAAAATGTATTTAAGGAGGAGGTAGATAGATTTTTGAAATCTCGGGGAGTCGAGGGGTATGCGGAGCAGGCCCAAAAGAGGAGTTGAGCCCTGGAACAGATCAGCCATGATCTTATTGAATGGCGGGGCAAGCCTGCGGGGCTGAATGGCCTACTCCTGCTCCTATTTCTTATGTTCTTAAGGCACCCATTTCCCCTACCGAAAGGAAGTCATGTTGTAACTCATGTAGAGGTTGCAGCTCCATATTATCCATCAGCTCTCTCAGAATCACATAGCTCTTTCCACAGGACCGCCAACATTCTATGTAATTAAAAGTTCAAGGAAACGGTACCACACAGGATCATGAAGATCCCAGGTGTGTTTGGACTTCCTTTGCCCTTCAGCCTGTGCCCTTTAGCATCACCCCTTCCTCCTCCCTCCCCCTCACCCAACCTGCAACCACATGTGTCGGTTGCACACTCACTGTATTTAAATAATGCCTGGAAGGAAGATTGGGTGCTGTGGTTATGCTCCATGTGTGATGAATTTCCACATTGCTGCAGGTCAGCATCAGGAAAGACAATTGTCCCTTTTATTTCTTGAACCTTTGAAATATTTGTATCAGAATTGAGAAGATGCAGTGCAAATTTCCAACAAGGTACTTATAGTGACAGTAGTGTTTGGAATAGAAGTGCAATACTGTACTAATGTACCTCCTGGCTTGCTGCAGTCCTGTGACCTCTACCACGAGGCACACACTACAGGCAGCCATCACAGAGTCAGTTCAATAAAGACACTGTACAGGCAAGACTGTTGTCCTGTGAGCTCATAACATGGTGTCAGAGTGAGCTGAGATAGAGAGTTGAAGAACTGTATAGAAGCACAGTTACTGAAAGAAGAACACAGAGATGTTCAGAGCTGCTAAAAGCCATGGGAAGCCACAGAAAAGAAACAAAGAAACAGGTTACAGTTGAAAGCACTGGTTAAGACACAATGGCTGCAAATTTCCTCTGTCTGTGTCGGTTGAAATGAAAGATGATATGAAGTAGAACTGGCAGTTTTTCCACGCACAATGGCAAAATTATGAAATTGCGACATACTTAAGTAACAAACCAGAGCAGCTACAAGTAGCTACACTGTTATCACTGTTGGGGAGAGACAGTTACAAAATGTATTACACTCTAAATCTCTCTGAAGAACAAAAAAAGACAGCAGAAATTTTGAGAGCCTTGAAGGCACACTTTGAACCCCAAGTGAACATAGTTTATGAACGGTATGTGTTCAATATTAGGACCCAAGGTGAAAAACAGTCCACTGATCAATATGTGACTGCATTAACACAGTTCGCAGAATCCTGTGAATTTGCACAACTAAAAGATGATCTTGAGTATTGCTGAAAATAGAGACATGTTGTCGAAGCTTTTCATCTTGCAGTCGTCAGGACAATTGCAAGAATAACCAATGTAAGGGAAAACAACAACTTATACTGTATGAGAAGAGAGTGCTGATTGGTTGGCAAGTGAACTCTGGTAGAGGCGTTGCCATGGAGAATGCACTAGTTAATGGTGACTGACAGTTAACTGCCAAGCCTTGTTTGAAATTTAAACCAGGCAGCTTGACGCTGGTCAAGGTATTGCCCTGAGGACTGAACCAGCGAATGGCTGTCACTTATCTTGTTTGGCTGAAACAGGTGCAATGTTTGTACATATTCTTTCTGTCTGCAAAGAACAGGGCTCAATGTATTGATATATGTAGCTTCCGGTACGCATAAATGCGCCACACTGCGAGCCCTACTGACAATCTTAAATTAGTTGTCAGTGTAATTCTTCGTACACTGTGGATTATTTAGCAAAGGTAATCTAATTAAAGGCAGGATTGTATTAGGCATAAGAGATTCCGCAGTGAGAGCACGTCAACTGAGAGAAGACAGATTTACTCTCAGGAAAGCGATCAACATCTGCAGAAGTGCTGAAGTTGTAAATCAGCAGCCAGAGCATATTCATGGCAAAACAGACCATGCCTTGCATTATGCTGAAAGACATTCCAGGGTGATAGGGCAGAAAGATCACGGACCAAGAGCAAGATACAAATACTGTGGAGGACATCACAAAGGAAAAGAAGGCATGTCCAGTGTGGGGAAAGCAGTGTTCTCACTGCAAGAAGCTGAATCATTCTGCAAACAAATATTTGGCTAGAAGGAAGAACAACGAGCAGGTACAGATGGACACTGGAGAGATATCAGCTGAGGATTCTGACGAATCACTATACACCATACAACAGGTTGGTTCAGTCAGGTCACTAGGAGATAAATGGTTTGTGACTGTTGGAATGATGACTGCAGAAGGAGAATATCAAGTCAACATAAAGTGTCAGATAGATACCGGTGCATCACGCCGAAGCAAGTCTAAAGCTTGAACTGGTAACCCTCAACGGACAAAAAGAGATTTGCAACATGTCACAGCACACTAAACCATTGACCGCGGAACAGACTGAGAAAGAGTGACTGGCATTGTCTTTGCTTGTGAACATTTTCATCAATACCTACTTGGAAGAGACAAAGTGACAGTCAAGTCAGACCACAAGCCACTTCAAAGTGTTTTCCTCAAGACGCTACAATCTGCCCCAAAGCGTCGGCAAAGAATATTACTCCGGTTACAGAGATATCATCTGGACGTGACATACAAGCAAGGGAAACAGATGTACATCGCTGACATGCTGTTGAGAGCAGAACTCCCTATGAAGAAAGTAGAGGATGCTACGGCAGAGTGTGAAATCTTCCAGATCCAACGTGACGTTGCAGTTCGCCATGCTCTGGAAGTCAACAACCCAGCAGAGACATTGAATCTGACAGACAAGCACCTTACTCAAATCAAGTGAACTACCCAATAAGATGCTACTCTCCAAGTGTTGCAAGAAGTAGTGATGAAAGAATGGCCTGAAAGCATGAAGGACACTCCTGTGGTCACAAGAGTGTATTGGGCTTACAGAGATGAATTGACAGCCCAAGACGGCATCTTGTACAAAGGAAATAGTCATTATCCCTAAGGAGTTGAGAGGAGAGATGCTAAAGCGCATCCATGCAAGCCAGCAAGGAATTGAGTCGGGTGTGAGAAAGGCAAGAGAAGTGCCCTACTGGCCAAACATGAGCCATGAAATCAAGGACCACATCAGCCAGTGCGGTGCGTGTAATGAGTACCAAGCTAAGCAAGCTAAAGAGCCACTGATGACACATGACATCCCAGACAAACCACGGATGAAGCTGGGAGTAGACCTCTTCACTCTCACAGGAACTGATTATCTTGTCACCGTAGACTACTGGGAGGTAGACCAGCTGACCTCAACAACAACCGGTGAAACTGTAGAATGCCTGAAAGCACACTTCGGTCATTACGGCATTCCAGACATTGTTATGAGCGACAATAGCCCTCAGTTCATGAGCAAAGACTTCAGCCGCTTCATAAAGGATTGGAAAATTCCGCACCATACTTAATCTCCACACTATCCCCAGTCAAATGGAAAGGCTGAGGCAGCAGTGAAAGTCGCCAAAGGAATCAAAGATATCAAGTAAATCCAGCACAGATGTATACAAGGCAATCCTCAAGTGGGGAAACACATCTACTGAAGGCATGGAAAGTAGTCTGGCACAAAGACTAATGGCACACCACACCCAAACTACTCTTCCAATAGCAAAAACGTTACTGAAGCCAGAAATAGTTACAGGCGTGAGTGACAATATCAAGGTGAATCGGCAAATAGCCAAATTTCATTTTGACAAAACTGCCAAACAATTGCCAGAATTGAGCATTGGAGAACCAGTCAGGGTACAAACCTTCAACACTCACAACAAGAGTCAGCCCAAGTGGCAACTTGGGACCTGCCTAGAGCAGTTGTCACCTTGATCATATGCAGTGGAAGTGAACAACCAGATATACTGTCACAAACACAGGAACATAAACACAACTGGAGAAGCTGTCCCATCACTGCATGCGGTCGATCAGGCAGATGTGACCTCACTATCTGCACAGCCCACAAATCAACCATCAGTCCCAGAGGTCCACAGCACCCCAACAACGGAAGTGGAACAACAACAGTTACCGCGGCAACAAGCGTCACGGGAACGACATTTCCCGGAGAAGGAAAATCACCCAGATGGACAGCCAATGACAACGTGCACGTGCACCATTAAGAGACCGGCACAATTTAATGACATGTGTGCAATGCACGTGCAGAGACTGACGAGAACAACAAACTGCTAATGAGAACAGTTGTGTGTATAATGGGTAACTTGTGCAACTCTCAGTGGAAATGATAATGCATGCAATTTTTTTTGTTTTTTTGTATGAAAAGGGGGATGTTTGGGATAGAAATGCAATACTGTACTAATGTGCCTCCTGGCTTGCCGTAGTCATGTGACCTCTACCATGAGGCACTCACTGCAGGCATCCATCGCAGAGTCAGTTCAATAAAGACACAGTACAGGCAAGACTGTTGTCCTGTGAGCTCGTAACAAGTAGGATTGCCAAATTTACCAGAGCTCCATAAAACCATTGGTGAATGATCCAGATCCCTAACCTGAACTGGAAGCATTAAAGGTGTAGAGTAGAATGTCAAATAATCAGATTCAGTTTGCCATGTTAGGCCGGCTGAGGGGCTACAAAAACAAATGAATCGGTTCTTGCCACTTAGCTTTGGAACAAGAATACATTTTGTGAACAGCTTGTTCCTGGACATGGCTTCTCTAGCACAGCTCCATCTGTTGGGCCTGAGGTTGGCCTCATTCACACTTAAATATTTCGCAAATACAATTAATGAAGAATAAGTGAGTATAGTGAAAGTGCAAAAGTGGATTTGTTCTGTCCCACTTAAAGTATTGTTACAGGTTTCCCAGAGAGATCACTGGCAGTGCTGGGGTGCCAGAGAAATGTCACTCACAGGTTGAGGGCCACATTGAAAGAAAAACAAATTGCCAGCACCAATTAAAAACATCAGAATGTAAGCTTCAGGGCACTATTTCCTATTAAATGTTGAGGAAGTTCCTACTCCCAACTCATGCTTTTCCAGGATCTCAAAACTATGGAATTCCTCGCCTCCCTCAGTATCTCCTCCAATAATCTGGAATTTTTTTTAAAACTAAGCTTGGTGTCACCTCGTTACTGCATCATGGTTATTCTCCTCTTCTCTCTTACTTTCTCAACCTTGATGGTGTTTATCATGGACCTCCATTTGTGGTCAGAAGGTAAAACTGCAACCCAGTACAGACAAGTGTTGACATGTGAAGACAAGCATCAGAACTCACATGAAAAGGAACAATTACATGCACTGATCCAATATTCAGATAGGAAATCCTTTGATAAACCAATTTAAAAAAAACACCAATTTGGCACTGAGCACAACAAAATATGTCATAGTACCAAATGATGAAAAGGGAAAAAGAACTGATGAATTGAGTTCAGTTACAGTGATCAGTAGGTCAGAAACAAGCCAGTCATATTGAGGCTTTGAGTTTAAATCCAGCCAAGTCTCCTCTCTCTGCCATCTCTAAGTGTCCTTTATAAAATGAATTTTGGTAATCACGGTCCAATTCTTCTCACAAAACTGCCCGCAAGTGCGTATACCTTGAAATGAATGGAAACGCTTTGAATTATCGAAATAAATCCAAACTTTAATTGGTATTTTAATCAACTGATGCAGTTGTGTTAAAGCCTAATTTAGTGTTTATGTGAGGTGCAGTGACTACTTTAACCACTGGATTAGTGCCAGAGGGGATGTACTGTAATCAGTAGCAGCTTCAGTCCAGCCTTTGACTCTATTTTAGACCACAGAGATTTTTCTCTGATTGAGATTAATGCTTCTGTAGAACTGAGTTCCTGGAACAGTGGTCAAATATATACAGAATTGACAAAGGGCCACTGAGTGCATTGCTCTCATGGGTATTCATGGCTGATGAGCCCATGATTACTCCTTTTAAAATGAGCAGGATATGCTATTAGTGGCTTCCCCAATGGAAAACCATGCATTCTGGGATCCTTCCTGGCACCACTGGGAACTTAGGATGGAAGGTGTTGCATGGTGCGGTAGCTTCAAACAAAATCCTCAGGTACTTTACAAATGCTTAAGCCGCATGTGTGGTTTATGACTAACCTGAATCAGTTTTCCACATGCGTGCACAGTGCCAGAGATTGCTGCCCTCTTTTACACATTTGGAAGGGGTTATTCTGAAAATTTTGGTTGCAATTTCCCCCCACATGCTTTTATAAAGAACACCCAGGGATCTGGTGATTTGAGTTCAAATCCCACCATTGCATTTGGGGAATTCACTTGTTACAACTGTGCAGCGTGTTGGTGAGACCACACTATAGTACTGCGTACAGTATTGGTCTCTTTATTTTAAGGAGGAATATACTTGCATTAGAAGCAGTTCAGAAACGGTTCACTAGGTTGGTTCCTGGGATGAAAGGGTTATCTTATGAGGAAATGTTGAGCAGGTTGGGCCTATGCTCATTGGAGTTTAGAAGAATGAGAGATGGTCTCATTGAAACATATATGATCCTGAGGGGACTAGACAGGGTAGATGCTGAGAGGATGTTTCCCCTCGTGGGAGAATCTAGAACATTTTATTCTTCTATTATTCATTCATGTGATGTGAGTGTCACTGGCAAGGCCAGCATTTGTTACCCACCCCTAATTTCCCTTGAGAAGGTGGTGGTGTTGAACCGCTGCAGTCCATGTGGTGTAGGTACACGCACAGTGCTGTTAAGAAGGGAGTTCCACGTTTTTAACCAGCGACAGTGAAGGAACAGCGATACAGTTCCAGGTCAGGATGGTGTGTGGCTTGGAGGGAAACTTGCAGATGGTGGTGGTTCCAAGCATTTGCTGCCCTTGTCCTTCTAGGTGGTAGAGGTAGCAGGTTTGGAAGATGCTGTCGAAGGAGCTTTGGTGAGTTGCGGCAGTGCATCTTGTAGATGGTACACACTGCTGCCACTGTGCGGAGAGAGTGAATGTTTAAACTAGCGGATGGGCTGCTGATCAAGCAGGCTGCTTTATCCAGGATGGTGTTGTTCTTCTTGAGTGTTGTTGGAGCTGCACTCATCCAGGCAAGTGGAGAGTATTCCATCACACTCCTGACTTGTGGACAAGCTTTGGGGAGTCAGGAGGTGAGTTACTTGCTGCAGAATTCCCAGCCTCACACCTGCTCTTTTCGTCACAGTATTTACATGGCTACTCCAGTTCAGTTTCTGGTCAATGGTAATCCCAGGATGTTGATGGTGGGGGATTCAGCGATGGTAATGTCGTTAAACATCAAGGGGAGATGGTTAGATTCCCTTTTGTTGGAGATGGTCATTGTTTGGCACTTGTGTGGTATGAATGTTACTTGGCACTTATCAGCCCAAGCCAGAATGTTGTCCAGTTCTTGCAGCATGCCGCCACAGACTGCTTCAGTATCTGAGAAGTCGCAAATAGTACTGAACTCTACAGTGAAAATCTGCACTTCTGACTTTATGATGGAGGGAAGATCATTGATGAAGCAGCTGAAGATAGTTGGGCCTTGGACATTAACGAGGGGGCATAGTTTTAGAATAAGGAGTTGGCCATTTAAGATGGAGTTGAGGAGGAATTTCTTCTCTGAGGGTTGTGAATCTTTGGAATTCTCAACCCTGAGATGTTCAAGGCTGAGAGAGACAGATTTTTGAACTAGAAGGGAGTTGAGCCTTATGAGGAACAGGCAGCAAAGTGGAGTTGAGGCCAAGAACAGATCAGCCATGATCTTACTGAATGGCGGAGCAGGCTCGAGGGGTGGTATCGCCTACTCCTGCTCATATTACTCATGTTCTTATTGTAACTTGACCTATGCGTTTTTTTTTAGTTGGAGCAAGTTACATTAATGGTGCTCCCCTTAGGGGGCATTTATTGGAGATTGATTAGTTTTAGTTTTTTTTAGTTTTAGAGATACAGCACTGAAACAGGCCCTTCGGCCCACCGAGTCTGTGCCGACCATCAACCACCCATTTTATACTAATCCTACACTAATCCCATATTCCTACCACATCCCCAACTGTCCCTATATTTCCCTACCACCTACCTAGACTAGGGGCAATTTATAATGGCCAATTTACCTACCAACCTGCAGGTCTTTTGGCTGTGGGAGGAAACTGGAGCACCCGGAGGAAACCCACGCAGACACAGGGAGAACTTGCAAACTCCACACAGGCAGTACCCAGAATTGAACCCGAGTCGCTGGAGCTGTGAGGCTGCGGTGCTAACCACTGCACCACTGTTCCGCCCTAGGTCAGACAAAATAGGCGATTGGCCCCTCTGAGGGGAGGCACCAGACCATGTTATCTGAAATTGTCTCTCTGCTTCCAGAGGTTCAGTCAGGTGAGGGTACTGCGTATTTCAGTGACCGACACAACTTAGTTCCAGTATAGAAAAAGGATGAGGACGGCCAGTCTGGCAAATTTTATAGTATATATTATTATACTTATCCTGAAAAAAATGAGTATAATTGGTTTCAGCTTATGTTCTGGTAAGAACTAGTTTACATCACCACACTGCCTTTAATTCAGCACAAATTAGCAGATAGTTGCATTAATTGGCAGCCTCACTCAGGGAGGCCGTACAGATGGCTGGTGTAGGCAATTGGAAATGTCATGTTTGACACAGCAGGGAGCTGTTTATCTGAAGTCGTATTTCTGGAATATATTTCCGAAACCATCTGTGGGAAGCTCTCCTTGTGCATCCAACACGCTGCGTGTCATTCCTGGGAGCGCTCAATGTGCGCAACATGCAGAATGAAAACATTTAAGCTGTCGGTGCTGACCTGCACACCTCTGAGCACAAATATAGAAGGAAGCAGAAAATAGGACAGAGACTGAAAGGTACTTTTCAGTCTGTTGAGTGGAGGAATCTCCTGACTGTCCCAGCCTGTACATTGCAGACTCAATGTAAGGATTTGGAGTCTGCTGACTCCTGCTCTCACTTTTTGAAGGACGCATCGCCCTGATGGAAGTTACATTGACTGTCAGTTATCAGGAGGAAAGGTAAAAGAGATTGTTTTTGGCTTCAAAATTCAATTTTGAGGCTCTCATACATTCACACTGAGTTCACCTAAGAGACTTGCTTTAACCAGCATTTTATACCAATTAAAATAATAGAGACAATGAAGTTTCTGGATTTATAAAACTGTAAGGAAGAGATAACTTCAGTTGTTGAAAATCTCCAGTAGTGTCACACGGATTTCCATGTAACTTTAGGGGAAGCTCATTCCAATAGGCTGCAGGAGCTCATTATGTGTAATACATATTTAAATTTATGAAGGAGCTCTGGGAGTGATTTATTTTTCTCTGGTGAGGATTTGTCAGCTATTTGGTGGTTTGTGGATCAATACACAAGTGGGAAATATTTTCCTGAAGTGTTGTTTGTTGCAACTGCTTTAGGAAGTAGAATTTTCCAATTAGAAAAGTAAACTTGCTCATAGTCACAAATTGCATCTGTCATACACTCATCTTTTTCCCTCCACTAACTGATCCCAAAATTGGCACAGTTAAGTAAATTCCTGTGAGGTGTAATGATCTATTAAAGTGGATGGTAGAGTGCACTTTCACAGTGAAACTCATTAGATGTGTGTGGTTGACAGCGGACATTGAAAGAGAGGCATACAGGCTTGTGCTGTTGAAGGAAAATGACGCATTTGCTTCTCACCTATTTTGAACAGACTGTTAACACCTAATGAGGCAATTTCTATACTATAGACCATTAAGTGGTCTCCAGGCTGAAGGAATGGAAGGAGCAAACCTGTACATAAATTATGCTTGTCCTGCAGTAGAGTTTGACTGTTATCTGAGCTGCTCTTACAAGTGCCCAGAGGACCTGGAAATCTACCCAAGATTGCTTATGAGAGGGCCACTTTTCCACTGATTTTAGACTGGCATCTCATCTGTATCTCCATAATGTTCCTGAGGATGTAACTGCACTTAAACCAGCTCCAGATTGTCAGAACCATGCAGCATTGTATCTTAAGAATAGAAGAAATAAAAGCAGGAGAAGGCCATTTGGCCCCTTGAGCCTGCTCCACCATTGAATAAGATCATCTCTGGTCTGATTGTGGCCTTAATTCCACTTCCCTGCTTGCTCCCCCCCCGCCCCCCCCCCCACCCCCGCCGCAACCCTTTACTCCTTTGTGGATCAAAAAGTTGTCTAACTCAGCCTTGAATATATTCAATGACCCAGCCTCCACTGGTCTCTGAGGTAGAGAATTCCAAAGACCAATGCCCCCGAGTGAAGAAATTCCTCCTCATCTTTGTCTTAAATGGGACCCCTTATTTCGAAACTGTGCCTCCTAGTTCTAGATTCCCCCACCAACATCTTCTCAGCAACAAGCCCCCTCAGAATCTAATGTTTCAATAAGATCAGCTCTCAATCTTCTAAACTGCAATGGGTATAGGCCCAACTTGCTCAACCTTTCCTCATAAGACAAACACTTCATCTCAGTAATCAACCTAGTGAACCTTCTCTGAACTGCCTCCAATGCAAGTATATCCCTCCTTAAATAAGGAGACCAAAACTACATAATATTCTAGGTGTGGTCTCACCAACAACCTGTACAGTTGTAGCAAGACTTCCAAACTTTTACACTCCATCTCCCTTGCAATAAATGCCAACATTCCATTTGTCTTCCTAATTACTTGCTGTATCCGCATGCTAACTTGCTATCAGGTGTCCATAACTATACTTAAGATAACTCGATTTCTTGGGGAGGAAGTGGTGATGAGAAACAATTTGCCACACCCTCTACCTACCCACACAACCCTCCTCAAAAGGGCATCCTGACACAGATGGCAATCTCTTGGGAACCTGGCTAAATTATTTAAATTATACCGTCCCCATTAAATTGACGGGGGCGAGGCAGGACATTGGGGGTGGGTGGAAGTCCAACTCTGCTGAAGTTGCAGGAGGATTCCACCCAAGAAGAAAATTCCGCCTGAGATGTTCCTCTTCACCTTTGTCAACGGTGTTGACATTTATAATTTTTTTACAATTTGTTCCTTTTTAATCCACCTTTTCCAACCCAACTGTGTGTTCTGATTGGTAGGAGAGGACATTTGGGCTCTTGGGTAGTGCCAGTCTTATTCCTGCTTCAACCATATTTGGTAAGCAAGCCAATCTGCCTGATGTGGAGTAGCTGGGCAGGCTAAGCTGGTGATGTCAGACTGTTTGAGCTGTATTTGGTGGGTCTAGTCTGCTTGTAGCAAGTGCATATGCCTGAGTGTGATCGGTGTCCAAACCTACCTGACTGTTGGCTGCCAAATGCTTCCCTTGGGCAGCTCACAGAAGGAGCACTTACTCTGGGCAATTGCAAGATTATGTCAGGCTTAGATAAGTTAAACAAGGAAAAGCTGTTCCCATTAACAAATGGTACAAGGACAAGGGGACACAAATTGAAAGTTTTAGGCAAAAGATGCAGGCGGAATATGAGGAAGCACTTTTGTACACAGCGGGTGGTAATGACCTGGAACTGGCTGCCCACAAGGGCGGTGGAAGCGCAGACTTCAAGAGGAAGCTGGATGGCCACCTGAGAGAAGTAGACTTGCAGGGCTACGGGGATCGAGCCGGGGAGTGGGACTGACAATGTAGCCCTGTGGAGAGCTGGCATGGACTCGATGGGCCGAATGTGCCATAAATGACTCTGTGACATCCTCCTAAGCAAACTACCTCTTTAGCAAATGCTGCTGCCTGTTTCATCCAGTTTGTAGGAGGTAAGAGTTTGTATGCTGCTGACTCTGACAGTTCTTCAAATGATGATTGTTATTTTGAAGAATGGTACTTCAGCACAACAGTACAAATTGGCAGGAACGGTCTGTGCTCTTTTGTAATATTGGGAACAAATCTGCTAAAAGCAGCTCATCTTTACTTTCGATTGTGCATGCCCCCCCACACCCCCCCCCCCCACAAAAAAATCACTCAGCTTTGTTCTTATGTTGTATAGATTTACTGGGAAATTTGCAGAAATGAGTTCTTGAGGACATACTGAACTGAAATCAACTCCGGATTGTTCAATAAAAGCAAAATACTGCAGATGCTGGAAATCTGAAATAAAACCAAGAAATGCTGGAAATACTCAGCAGGTCTGGCAGCATCTGACACCTTCCCTTTCGTTATCTCTTGCCCCACCCCTGCTTTATTTGCTTAAAACCTATTACATTTCTAACCTTTGCCAGTTCTGATGGAAGGTCACTGACCTGTAACATTAATTCTGCTTCTCTCTCCACAGATGCTGCCAGACCTGCTGAGTATTTCCAGCATTTCTTGTTTTTATTCCAGATTGTTCAAGCTGTGCAGTAGTGTTCTGGAGATATGCAAAAGCAACCTTTTTAAAGCGTTTACATTTTTTGCCCCCCTCCCCCACCCCACAGCTGCTGATGCCAGCCTTTCTCCAGGGTCAAATCTACGAGGCATCCATCATGGTTAGAGTGGGCCCAAAATTTTGCACCAGTTCCACTGGTCTCCCACGGGCAACCCTTGGAAAATGACAGACGCCCAGAACCAATGCCTGACATTCCAAGGCAAATGCCATGTGGCAGGGGGAGCTCCCAATGTTTGGATTTCAGGATAGCCAGGTTCAGTCAGGACTCTCATGCATGGAGTCTGGTACATAAAAGAGGTGAAAAGGGCCCCAACAGTGGGGTCAAGGGCAGGAAAGCTGCCAGGTGTTCCAAAGAAGGAGGACAACTCTTCTTAAAAAGAAATTAGTATCAGCTTCCTTAAGTAGGGTGCTTAAGGGCACAACACCTTCTGTATGGCAAGGAGGCTCCAGAATTTCTGGCTGCATGGAGCAGGCAGAGACCAGAAATACACCCTTAATGGTACCTGCAACCACCTGCCCCAGGCAAATTGGGTGCCCTTCCACTAACTCCATGGGGTCAGCGGTGGTGGACACAAGCCTGCACAACAGTGGGGTATGTGTGCCGAGCAGCTACAACAACAAATTGCATTTATGTAGCACCTTTCATAGTAAAATGTTCCAAGGTCCTTTACAGGAGCATTATCAGACAAAATTTGTCACTGAGCCACTTAAGGAGCTATTACCACAAGTGGTCAAAAAGGTTGGTTTTATGGGGCTGAATTTTACCAAGCCCACAACGTAGAGCTCCATGGGTGGGGTGTTGTATTGGCGGAACATGGTTCCGGCAGAGGCCTGCCATGGAGGCTGACACCAGGAGGGCCCGGCCCAATCCTCCTGGCAGTAGTGAGGCTCTGTGACGGCCCCACCCCATCACTGGGCAACGGGAATTTTATTACAATATTTAAGTGAAGAGAATGAATAAATTTAAATAAACTTACCTTTAACCTTCCAGGCCCATCACGATCCTCAGCGTGGCAGCCTGTACTTCCATGCCTTCAATTCCCCATCTAGGGAAAGCCGGCATGACACTGGAGGAGAGGGGGGAGGAGTTAAGATTTTCATTTTGGGGTGGGATGACGGGGTCAAATAAACATAATGGGTGTAGGGGATGGGAAGAAGGGGTAACTTTGTGCAGGCTGGCGGGGGGTACGACCTGATTTAAAAGGTAAATGTTTTAGTGGGGAAAGGGCAAATTAATGTAATTGTTATTAGGTGGTGGGAAAGGGGCGTTAGAAATTTATTTGATAAATTTTGGGGGCTGTATCTTTAAAAGTTTAAATATGCCGGCAGGGCTGGCTACCCATTACAAATGGCACCAGCGCCTGCGCACAGGCAGCTGACACCATTGCCGGCGATGGACAACCTGTGCCCTCCATGTGATTGGTGGGGGGGGGGGGGGGTGGCAGGCCATCCCAGCTATTTAAATGAACCACTGCACGGGAGATTGTGACGGCTTTTTGGCGATCTTGGCAGTGGGCTCTTAAAATCCAGCACATGGAGTATATTAAAGGAGGAAAAAGAGAGGTAGAGAGGCGGAGAGCTTTTAGGGAGGGAATTCTCGAGCTTGGAGCCTAGACAGCTGAAGGCACTGTCACCAAGGGTGGAGTGAAGGAAATCGGGTACGCACAGCAGACAGTATTGGGGGAACACTGAGCTCCTGAAGGGTTGGAGCGTCTGGAGGAGGTTGCAGAGATAGGGAGGGTTGTAGGGGCTGGAGGAGGTTATAGAGATAGGGAGGGTTGTAGGGGCTGGAGGAGGTTGCAGAGATAGGGAGGGTTGGAGGCTCTGGAGGAGGTTGCAGAAATAGGGAGGGTTGGAGGGGCTGGAGGAGTTTACAGAGATAGGGAGGTTGTAGGGGCTGTAGGAGGTTACAGAGATAGGGAGGGTTGGAGCGTCTGAAGGAGGTTGCAGAGATAGGGAGGGTTGTAGGGGCTGGAGGAGGTTTGCAGAGATGGGGAGGGTTGGAGGGACTGGAGGAGGTTGCAGAGATGGGGAGAGGTGAAGCCATGGATTTGAAAACAAGGATGAGAATTTTAAATTTGAGCTGTTGCTGGACCAGGAATCAATGTAGGTTAGTGACCACAGGGGTGAGAGGTGAATGGGATTTGGTGCGTTAGAATTATGGGCAGCAGAGTTCAAATTTAATGAGGATGGGAAATGCTTGGAGAACATTGGAATTGTCAAATTTGGAGGTAACAAAAGCATGGAGGAGGGTTTCCACAGCAGATCTGCAGGGGCAGGGACAATGATGGGAGATATTAATGAGGCAAAAGTATGTCGTTTTTATAGTGAAGAGGATATGGTGTCGGAAGCTCAGCTCAGGGTCAGATAGGATGACGAGGCAGGAATTTCACAGCTAGTATCTGTCATCCAATGAGATGTTACTTGTCAGTGCGGTGGCTTTCAATAGGAGTGGTTTGGAGCAAAGTCCTGTCAAATTACCAGCTGTGTGGTTTGCTGAGGTAGGGAAAGGGATAATTTCAGAAATGTTACTTCTCTGGTATTTAAGGGTGGCGGTCTTTAAGAGTTGCTATTGCCGACATAATTTGTTTAATGATAACACCCGAGTTTTTGATATTGCTGCTTGACAGAGTTTGCCTGGATGCTGCTTCTTGGCTGTTGATTTGGGCCCTGCTCCTTCGTCCTTATTGTTTAAAATTGGCTTCAGACTCACAGGCTGGGATTTTATCCAGACGACGGGGGTCTCGACATTCGGAAAAAGCGATGCCGAGTACCCCGTGTTGCCACTTCTGTGTGATGCCTGCCGAATCTAGTGCCAATTAGGCATTTAGTGGATAGCGGCGGGCCTTCCATGGGATCAAAGACCCCGGCGACGGGAGTCCCACCCTCTGAGAGCAGCCGGCCAATCAGAGGCTGGCAGTTCTTTAACTGAGCAGTGCCAGCGCAGAGGTGGTAGCTGCTGCCAATGGAGCACCTACCCGAGGCCCAGGAGTGGCGCTGGACCCAGGCCACAGGTAGGTCAGGGCGGGGTGGTGTAGGGGGGTCTGTTGCAAGGGCAGTGGGGGGTAGCTCTCAGCAGGCCCTCCCCTTCCCGATGCCAGGTCCCTCATTCAGGCACTAAGGGCCTTTTAACGAGGGACTCTCTCCCCTACCCCCCCCCCGGAGCCGGCAAGCAGCCTGCATAGTTTTTCATGCTGAGAGGGCTGCTCGCCACTGGGCTAACCCCAGGGGCGGTGGGATGAGGCCCTTAATTGGATACTAATTGCCAGTTAAGGGCCTCAATTGGAGGCAGGGCAGGAAGGTGGAAGTGTTTCTCCCCGCCATCATCCCACCCAATTATATGCTCTCCCCACCTCCAAACTCGTCGCGGGGGAAGAGCATAAAATTCCCTCCTTAAAATCTTTAAATCAATAATTATTTGTTATAATATATAATTTATAATATAGAACTAATTATGCACCACAAAGTAGAGATTATTTCACTTTCCATGTCTCTGTGTTTCTTCCAGGATGTGAAAGATTGCTAATGGATTTGCTTTTCAAATAAACTATCACAAAAAAATTAAACACAAAAGACAGTTGCAAAAATACTAATTTCAGATTTCCTGGAGGAGTTTTGAGAATGACAGGAGTGAAGCAGAGATTATCCTTGGTTGCTGAGAGGGCTTGTGCTGATACTGAGTTCATTAAGATCCATGGAAGTCTTTGGACTTTTGAATGGATGTGAATGCAGTTCATAGTGTTTGATGTTAACTATCAACAAATGTAAACCTTGGTTTGGGCATTCAATGGACTAGGCAGTGATATTTCCTCATACTTGTTCAGGGACTTTAGATGCAGACTTGAAGAAAATACTTCGCGATGAGGAAAGAGATTGGTGGGCTTGGAGATGCCATGTTGGTCTAGATAGAGTCATGGAGTCATTTGCAGCACAGAAGGAGGCCATTCGGCCCATTGAGTCCATACCAGCCCTCCACGGAGCTATGCGGTCAGTCCCACTCCCTGCCTCGATCCCTGTAGCCCTGCAAGTCTATTTACCTCAGGTTGCCATCCAACCTCCTTTTGAAGTCATCAATCGTCTCAGCTTCCACCACCCTTGTGGGTAGCGAGTTCTAGGTCATGATCACCTACTGCGTAAAAAAGTGCTTCCTCATATTACCCCCGCATCTTTTGCCCAAAACTTTCAATCCGTGTCCTCTTTACATACTCTACCTGATCCAATACCACACCACATAGTGCAGTTAGTACTCCAAATCATAATGATCTCATGTTGCCCATTCAGTAACATTAGATTTAAAATTTACAGTTCAGAGAGATTGAGGACAAGGGAGTCATAGAGTCATAGAGTTATACAGCACAGAAACACGCACATCGACCCATCGTGTCCGTGCCGGCCATCAAGCACCTTTCTATTCTAATCCTGTTTTCCAGCACTTGGC
Organism: Heterodontus francisci; assembly: GCF_036365525.1. Classification (NCBI taxonomy): domain Eukaryota; kingdom Metazoa; phylum Chordata; class Chondrichthyes; order Heterodontiformes; family Heterodontidae; genus Heterodontus; species Heterodontus francisci. The sequence continues at coordinate 32,367,919 of NC_090408.1, read as the reverse complement.
CTGTAGCCTTGTATGCTATGGCATTTCAAGTGCTCATCTAAATACTTCTTAAATGTTGTGAGGATTCCTGCCACTACCACATCTTCAGGCAGTGTATTCCAACCACCCTCTGGGTGAAATTTTGTTTCCTCAAATCCCCTCTAAACCTCCTGCACCTTACCTATGCCCTCTGGTTATTGACACCTCCGCTAAGAGAAAAAGTTTCTCCCTATCTACCCTATCTATGCCCCTCATAATTTTGTATACCTCAATCAGGTCTCCCTTCAGCCGTCTCTGCTCCAAGGAAAATAACCCTAGTCTATCCAGTCTCTCTTCATAGCTGAAATGCTCCAGCCCAGGCAACATCCTGGTGAATCTCCTCTGCACCTTCTCCAGGGCAATCACATCCTTCCTATAGTGTGGTGACCATAACTGTACACAGATCTCCAGCTGTGGCCTAAGTAGCATTTTATACAGCTCCATCATAACCTCCCTGTTCTTATATTCTGTGCCTTGGCTAATAAAAGCAAGTATCCCATATGCCTTCCTAACCACCTTATCTACCTGTGCTGCTGCCTTCAGTGATCTATGGACAAGTACACCAAGGTCCCGCTGACCTTCTGTACTTCCTAGGGTCCTACCATCCATTGTATATTCCCTTGTCTTGTTAGTCCTCCCAAAATGCATCACCTCACACTTCTCAGGATTAAACTCCATTTGCCGCTGCTCTGCCCATCTTACCAGCCCATCTATATCGTCCTGTAATCTAAGGCTTTCCTCCTCACTATTTATGATTTCAATTTTCGTGTCATCTGCAAACTTACTGATCATACCTCCTATATTCACGTCTAAATCATTAATGTACAGTACAAACAGCAAGGGTCCCAGCACCAGTCCCTGCGTTACACCGCTGGTCACAGGCTTCCAATTTTGACTTCAACATGACTCCCACTCAAGTCATCTTAAATATGTTGTTAGATTAACCAGTGAACAAATACTTAGATCTTCAAAGGGAAAGCAAGGAGCTATAAAATAGCAAAACCGTGCTCCCCCAGCTTGAGGCACACATGGAGAAAACGGTGCTTGTTCTTTGGGACCCATCACAGTGTGAATCACTTGAAAATCTCACTTATTCAAAAGCCACATTAATCGGCGTGTCTACTGACTGGGGCATGGAGGAGTGGTTGCATTAGCAGGAGAAGCTCCAGGAGTATGTTGGATTTTGTTAGCAGAGCCCAGCCCACCTGCAGATTCAGAGGTTTGAGGGTCAGTTATTAATGACCAATATGTAGAGCAGAGAGAAGCAGCAGCAACTGTGCAAAAGGAACAGATCCAGGTTACGAGAGTTTGCTTGTCCTGAAGTAACTGGCACAATTCTTAGTTCAACATAATGTAACAAACGGGGACAGAAATAGGTATGGTGGGTGGGTGATTTATTTTTATTCATTAACAAGATTTGGGCATCACTGGTAAAGCCAGCATTTATTGCCCATCCCTAATTGCCCCTGAGAAGGTGAGCCACCTTTTTGACCCACTACTGCAGTCCATGTGGATTATAGTTTTCTGCAGCGATTTTGATACAACTGAGTGGCTTGCTAGGCTATTTCAGAGGGCAGTTAAGAGTCACCCACATTGCTCTGGGTCTGGAGTCATATATTGGCCAGACCAGGTCAGGAGAGCAGATTTTCTTCCCTGGAGGACATGAGTGAACCAGATGAGTTTTTACGACAATTGGTTGTTTCTTGGTCACCATTACTGATATGAGCTTTCAATTCCACATTTATTTAATTAACTGAACTTAAAACTGTTGTGATGGGGTTGGAACGCCTGTCTTCCAGATTATTAGCCCATGCCTCTGGATTACTAGTCCAATAACATAACCCTGTGCCACCGTTCCTGTCAGTGAACAGGATTTTCCGGCACTGTTTCACTATCTACTCTCCAGTTATGAACCAGCAGCTCTTCAGAGAGCAAGAAGTCTAGAATAAAAGTTAGACAGATTATTTCAGGCTGACCTTCTCTGAACTCTTCCTGCCCCCAGCACCATCACCACCATGTAACCGGGGCTCCTGGGGCTGGTCCTGGACTTCAGCTGTGGAGATTCAATACTCTCCAATCAAACGGGCACTCTCTGATGTAAATTACTTCCGACAGGACCGCTCCAAGAGTTCAGCTCCAAGTGAGAGGCACTGTGCCGTCTGGAGAGAAGATGGAGTGTTGCTGTTGAATGCGCAACATCAGGCCCCTCATTACAAATTCAATCATTCTTGCAGCTGTTGCTTAAGCTGCAGTTTGATGATGGAGTCACTCAACCTTTTCCGTTTAACAGCAGCATCACACATTGTAGAATGAATGCTTTATGAATTACTATTGAACTATAGCTCATCATCTGCAGGCTCCTGTTTACTGAAAATCCTCCAGAAAATGAATCATTCATTGGTCGGCCACGTTGCCCTATCCCGCGCTCGTAACCATTCCCCAATTCCCATTGCTATATTTTCTCTCTATTCCTGCCCCATATCTTCCTGCTGTATTATTTCCTGGCATCCTAGACTTATATCTTATCCTCGTTCCTGCTTCTGTGTGCTGTCCCTGTGCTGTTATGGTATCATACTCCTGTATTCTGTCCCCCTATTATATGTGTCATAGGGTCATAGGAAATAGGAGCAGGGGTAGGTCATCCGGCCCATCAAGCTTGCTCTGCCATTCAAACTGATCATTGCTGATCATCTACCGCTACACCATTTTTCCCCACTATCCCCATATCCCTTGATGCCGTTAGTATTCAGAAATCTATCGATTTCTGTCTTGAACATGCTCAATGATTAAGCGTCCACAGCCCTCTGGGGTAGATAATTCCACAGATTCACCCAATTCTGCCTTATCTCAGTCTTAAATGGCCTACCCCTTATTCTGAGACTGTGTCCCCTGGTTCTAGACTCACCAGCCAGAGGAAACATCCTAACCCACATCCACCCTGTCACACACTGTAAAAATGTTTTACGTTTCAATGAGATCACCTCTCATTCTTCGAAACTCCAGAGAATACAGGCCCAGTTTCTGCATTCTCTCCTCATTAGACAATCCCGCCATCCCAGGGATTAGTCTGGTGAACCTCCGTTGCACTCCCTCAATGGCAAGTATATCCTTCCTTAGATAAGGAGACTGTTCTTATATCCTGTGGATGGGTTCTGTCCCTATTTCCAATCTCAGTATCCTATCCACACATCATGTTCCTGAATCCTCCCTACCTCTCTTTCCTCCTTTTAGATGCTCCTTAAAACCTACCTTTTTGACGAAACTTTTAGCTACCTGCACTAATATCTCCTCTATGTGACTCGGTACCAAATTTTGTTTGATGTTCCTATGAGGCACCTTGGAACATTGTAGTATGTTAAAGGCGCCAGATAAATGCAAGTTGTTGTATCCTTTCCTTGTTGGGAAATCGTAGGCAACCTGATCCTGCCCTGACCTTCCATCCACACATACAGCTATCACTGATCAGCGACCTGTCGCTGCAGGAACCTTGGCTAATTTTTATCCTCCATAAACCAGAGGTGCATTGGCCATGAAGTTTATATTTTGCTTTCTTTTAAGTGAGTTCTGGACATTCATTACTACCTCATTCTGTGCAGGTCTCTATCCCAGGCTGTTGGCAGCCATTGAAATTTAATGTGACCATTAGTGATGGTCACCATTAATGAACATTTTAAATCAAATTTCAAAGAACTTGGATTTTTGGTAAAAGCAAAGGAAGAGAGAACAAACTTGCATTTATTTTTCATTTGTATTTTTGACTCCTTTTATGTCCTGAGGATGTTCCAAAGCACATCAAAGTCAACAAATTAGTTGAAGTGCAGTCACTGTTGTTAGGTAGGGAACGTGCGACAAAGTCCCACAAACAGTAACAAAGTAAATGTCCACTAAATCTGTGTTGATGGTGTTGGCTGAGGGAGGAATGTTGGCCAGGACAACATGAGAATTCCCCTGCTTTTCTCTGAATGGTGCCATTGGATCTTTTACATCACCTAAGCAAACGGACTGGGCCTCTGTTTAATGCCTTATCCAAAAGGTGGCACCTCTAGCAAGACTGCAATCCGTCCATAATGTACTGAAGTGTCAGCCGAGATTGTGTGCTCATCTTTGTGTGGGGCTTGAGCCCAAAGACAACTGGACCAGACTCAAGAGTGCGACCACTGAGCCACGTTGACACTGTAAATGGTTGAAGTGTTTGCAAAAGTCATGTCCATCTTAGCCCTCCATCTCTGGGGTGGTAGCAGAAATCAAACCAGAGAGGGAGCATTAATGAAATGAGATGTGATTTTTGAATCGCCTCATTTAACACAATTTATTCACTTGGATTTTACACCTGAATTTTGTATTTTTGCTGATCTAAATCTAGCATCGCCACCATTGCTGAGGCACCATTCACTGAATACCACAGGCAAGATTCTCTAAGTCAGTTATTCCAAATTCCTGAGATAAAATAGTCAAATAATCTGCTTAACACGACTAAAGTCTTCAGAAGCTAATTACAGACAAGGAGGCCCGTCTTAGCTCATCTGTCCAGAAAGACCCTTCGTCATCATTCTCCCACCCTTTAATCACCCCCTACCCCTGCTCATTTTAGCGTCCGACTGTTTCTTAAATGATTCCAGGTTTTCACCTCCACTACTTTGTCTGCAAGTTGCACACATTGATCACTCTTTGTGTGAAGAAGTTTGTGCTCTCAGTCCTAAAATTATCTTTTAGTTGATGGAACCTGTGTCCCTTTGTCTGACTCCCATAATTTAATATACAGAATTTTTGCTGGATTAATTTTTTCCATACCATTCATTATCTTGTATACTCCTATAAGGTCACTTCTCAGGTACCTGCTAAACAAGGCAGAAAACCCCAAGTGTTTTCAGTCTTCCTTCACAAGGGTTAATTTGGCTATGAGGAAAGAGCAGGGGAATGGGACTAATTTGTAGTTCTTTCAGAGAGCAAGCACAGTGGGCTGAATGGTCTTCTTCTGTTCTGTATTATTCTATGATTCTATAACTCAGATCCTCTTGGAATCTGTAGTTAGCAGATTAGAGCTACTGAATACTGTTCTCTATGCATAAAGAGTAGGAGACAAGTGCCATTAGCGCTGAATCATTGCACTTACCCAGGCAAAAATCACTGCAGGTGAGCCGACTGAGATCAAATGCCAAACGATATAATTTTTAAGGGATTAGGCACACAGTCTGTTAGACTGCTGTCCTTGTACCTCCTGAGACTCGTCTTTAAGTATGTTCCAGGCCAAGGAGATAAAAGTGTCCACTCTCTCTGTTGGCTGTGACGGTTTGTTCTGAAAAGGTATGAGCAGAGTTGAGCTGATTTCACCATCCTTAATGGTGGAAGAGGTATGTGGAAAAGAAACCGCCCTTCTGATCACCTTAGTTAAACAGCCACCTGTATTAAACAGCTGATTGTATGCAGGGCTGCAGTAATTGAATTCAATAGGAGCTATCTCTGGGACCAGCAGCCATCTGCCAGTGTAGCCAGGCCTTAGTCACAAAGTGGCAGGTTAGCACCATATACAAATGAGACCTTCATCGGTCTTTCAACTAATTATTGGACAAAAGTTCCACTAAATTGGGACTAAGGCAAAAAAAAAAATCATTGTTTCTTGGATTCAGATGCTATATGCATGAGTGCTAAAGCTCAGACTCCAGTGCAATTTCTATTCAACACACTGAACCCAACTGAAATCCTTCCTTTCAGCTAACTCATTACATAACAAATTGCTTGAGAGAGCAATGAGGATTTGTGCCCTGATGGCTGCCATTCACTCCTCAGTGGCATCTGGTCCCCTGTTGATGTCACAGTGACTGCTGTTACTGGCTTTAATTGTGAATATTTTACGTTATCTGTTTTGTCTCTTTCTAGAGTATGGAGGTGTAGGGTATGGAGGTGAGTATTAATGTATAGAAAGTCCTACTGCTTATCAGTTTAAAGGATGAACTTTAAGATTGTGAAGGGAATTAACAAAACTGATCCAGGTAAATTGTTGACTATGATTTCAGGTTTAAATCCAAAATTAAACCTGAGGAAGTTAGGAGTGAGAAGGAAAGTAAAGCAATCTGTTTTCACCCAATCAGTAATAGTTTGTGGAACAAGTTACCAATGAAGTGACCAACAGAAATGGACTTGAGGGAATTAGATGTGTTTCTCTGAGTAGTTACGAAGATTAGTTAGTTAGTGATACAGCACTGAAACAGGCCCTTCAGCCCACCGAGTCTGTGCCGACCATCAACCACCCATTTACACTAATCCTACACTAATTCCATATTCGTACCACATCCCCACCTGTCCCTATATTTCCCTACCACCTACCTATACTAGGGGCAATTTATAATGGCCAATTTACCTACCAACCTTCAAGTCTTTTGGCATGTGGGAGGAAACCGGAGCACCCAGAGGAAACCCACGCAGACACAGGGAGAACTTGCAAACTCCACACAGGCAAGACCCAGAATTGAACCCGGGTCGCTGGAGCTGTGAGGCTGCGGTGCTAACCACTGCGCCGTCTGGTGAGAAGTTGGGTTTTATCTATGAAAAAGGTGCAGACCTTTATTGTTCAGTTGGGTCCAATGGCCTTTTTCTCTTCCTAAATGTCCTCTGATCTAATGTAATTACCATGGTAACAGGCATTTGCTGCACCAGAATTATATTGTAATCAGACTAATCTATATATGCAGATCAGATAAAATTAACATACTCTTAACGAATTCCAATTCCTAATGGTGTTTGCAGTTATGGCAGAAAGGCAATTTACTAATTAAGCTAATTTAAATATAAAAACGATGTCCAATTAGCATATTCCAGTAATGTGCTTTCTAGTCCAAGACTTTCAGAAGGAGCATCAAGATACTGAAATTCATTCAGAATGGGAAAGAGTTTGTGCCATTTGTGCAATTGTGACCTTTCTCTCTGCTGCTGTGCTTTTGTCTTTTAATGGGCTGCAATCCAGTGTTGCTCTGTTCTGCAATAAAATTGCTTCCTTTAAGCAGCTCTGTTTGCAAGGTGACTGGCACAGGCCTTCCTGTGTGGCAGAGAGCAACCAACAGACCTCTGCATTTATTAATACTTTCAATCATTCATTACAAATGAGCTTGAATCACCTGTAAACTGACTGGCCAGTCTGCACAATGCATGCATGAAAATAAGCAAGTAAAGCACTGACTGTAACAGCAAGTGTCAATGAAAAAAAATTCATCGCTTGCTCACTGTATAAACAGAAATAAGTGGCTGCCAGCAGATAGATAGAGATAGGCAAAGGCCAAGGAAAGAACACAAGAAAATAAGTGTAGGCTGAGTAACGTTAAGAGGTAAAGAATGTCTGGCATTTTGATCATCCCTTTCTGGTTTACTTGTGGAGCAAGTGAGTACATTGGAAATGTGTTTGCAATGCAACTGTCTCCAATGAGTCAAGTAGATAGAACAGAGCGATTATAGATCCATTTTTCAGAGTATGAGAGATGGTGTCAGAAACTATTACAAAGGGCAATCCAGTGATTCACATGAGCACAGTTGAGTTAAGCTTCTATGTGTGTGTGTGTGTGCCCGTAGAGGTGCTTGCCAAGGTGACAGATACAACAACACAAAAGCAAAATACTACGGATGCTGGAAGTCTGAAACACAAACAGTAAATACTGGAAATACTCAGCAGCTTAGGCGGCATCTGACCTTTCATTAGTGTTGGCCCAGTTCTGATGAAAGGTCATCGACCTGAAACATTAACTCTGCCTTTCTCACCACAGATCCTGCCTGATCGGCTAAGTATTTGCAGCATTTTCTGTTTGTGAAGGATACAACTGTTTTATATTCATAAATATTCCACAGATCTAAGGGCTCAATGTGTTCTCTCAGTCCCAGCTACAGGTGACCTCAGGGTGCTGTCTTCTATGCAGGAACAAAACAGAAAAGTTCATTGAAAATAAAAAGGGGTTTTCTTTTTTTTTAAAAAAAAGGTTGAGAATAACATTCACACAACTTCTTTACTAGAGTGGGCTGCAGTGTTTGTAGGCAGGTGCCCGGGGCAGCATCCTTGGTACAGAAAGAAAGAGTTGCATTTATATAGCACCTTTCACGGCCTTTCGATCCCAATGCACTTTACAGCCAATTAAGTACTTTTGAAGTGTAGTCACTGTTTTAATGTGGGAAATGCGGCAACCAATTTGCGTGCAGCAAGCTCCCACAAACAGCAATGTGATAAAGACCACATAATTTTTTTGTGATGTTGATTGAGGGCATAAATATTGGCCTGACCACTAGGAAATCTCCCCTGCTCTTCTTCAAAATAGTGCCATGGGTTCTTTATATCTGCCTGAGATAGCAGACAGGGCCTCAGTTTAATGTTGCATCCAAAAGATGACACCTCCACCAGTGCAGCATTCCTTCAGTACTGCCCTGGAGTGTCAGGCTAGATTATCATGCTCAAGTCTCTGGATTGGGACTTGAACTACAACCTTGTGACTCAGAGGCAAGCATACTACCAATTGAGCCACCAAATACAGATTTAACATCTATAGCACCTGACTACCTATTCGTTGGGTTTTTTGCTTTTAGGATGAATATATGGCATTGCATTATTTAACATTTATCTGGATGTGGAGGATTCTGGCATGGTCCCATTTGTTGCCTAGCCCCAGTTGCCCAAGAAGTTGGGAGTGAAGCTTCTTACATCTGAGTGGTTTGCTAGACCACTAAAGAGAGCTTTAAATGTCAATGACCGTGTGGATGAGGGACTTGTGTAGGTCAGACCAAGTAAGGATGGTGGGTTTCCCTTGCTTTGCTGCCCCTGTTGCACTTTCCGAAAACACCATTAAGCCATGAGATAGGTTTGATTTATGATGCTGGTTCCTCTGCATCCTGATGCCACAAAATGGCTGGAAAATATGGCCCAGGGGCAGGCAGCCTGAGCCACGAATGATTTCCAGGGAATCATATCAATGGAGTCTAAGCTATGAAACATTCCAGGAAAGAGTCTTTGGGAATGATATCAGTACGTCTGCTTCTGTAATTCAGCCAATTGCAACCAAATGAAATGTCAGTCCTACAGGGAGTATGGAAACCTGATGTAACAAACCGAAATCCCTTGGAATCTACCTTGTATGAGAGTGCAGTAAAGAGTGCAATTTGAACAAATTCAGTTCTCGCACAACCAGGAACATCAGGCTCTAGAGAATTTCTGCTCAGTACACCGAACACTGCTTCAGTACTTAGTGTCAATACAACCTTTTTTCATACACTATAAACACATTCAAAGTGGATTTACTTTTGTGCCCGTTTGTCACAGTTAACCGCTCCAAAGGGTTAACTGGTCTTCTCTCACCAGATAACAACATTCTTAGAGAATTATGGCTCTGGGTTTGAAGCAGCTGACCCAGTTCTGCGCCTCTCTGATGAGGGTACCCTCCACAGCTCTATGTACACTGTGAGCCCCCTCCCCAGCCATCCGACACTGCAAAACCCCTCCCCGGCCGTGTTCCACACCGTGAGCCCCCTTAACTGTGTTACACAATGACTCCCACCAACAGCCATGTCATACCATGAAGTTTTCATGTGATTTATGACACCATGAGCCCTCGTTCATTGCCTCCCCCATGCTCCCACCCCCGCTCCGTTCCCCCCCCCCGCCCCCCCCCATAGCGGTGTTCCTTGGAAACCATTAAGTGAAGCAGCAACTTAAAGACCACCCATGTAAATGCTGACATTTTATCCGAGAGGACTGTGAGACAGTATCCTGAGTACTGCAGCCACCAGACCACTAACCCTATCATTCCAGCTTATCTTAAGGCAGTGGGGCTATAGGAAGAAAGGACTTGATTGGGGATGGGAAACCTCTGTGTTTTATGCTGTATTGAGTGCTTCTAAAATACATTCAGCAACAGAAGAACTGAGATTTTGCTCTGCTATTTTTATATTGACTAATCTTTCACAGCTAGTTCATTCTCAGTCATTCATGCACCAGCCAACAGTTGGTTATTCAACCCAATATATCACCGTAACGCTTTTCATGGAGTGACTGCCACTCAGACATTCCTTACCACATTTCTCACTTGTTTGGTTCAGTGGGACCATTTTTGCCTCCGAGTCAGAATATCTGTTCGTTCAAGCCCCATTCCAAGACTTGAGTACATAATCTGGTCTGACACTCCAGTGCGTTACTGAGGCAGTGCTGCAATGTTGGAAGTGCTGTCTTTCAGATGAAATGTTAAATCAAGGCCCCATCTGCCTTTTTAGGTGGATGAATGCCACTATTGAAATAAGAGCAGAGGAATTCTCCCAGTGTCCTGGCGAATATTTAATCCCTCAATTAACACCAAAAAAAAAACAAGGTCACCATCTAGCTATCTCTTTACTTTTTGTGGCATCCAGCTGCGTGCAAATTGGCTGCCACATTTGCCGACACAACAACAGTGACTACACATGGAAAGTAATTCTTTGTTGTGAAATGATTTGGGATTTTGCCAGGATGTGAAAGATGCTATATAAATGCACAAACTTTCTTTCCAGGTTTGATGTGTATTAGGCAAGATTCAGGATAGAAAATGCTGCTGATCCACAGTGCTCCTGGAGTTACTCAATCGCATTATTAACCCCAATTCTGGAAGCCATGCTGATTTTAAGGGTCTGACATGAGAACTCCATGCAGGGGATGGGGAAATAAAGTTCAAGCATCTTGTACCATATGGGAATTTATTTTTAAAAAGCTTCCCAAATGGAGGAGGGGGGGGTGGCAGAAGGATGGGGGGGTGGGTGGATTCTTTATGTTTTTCACAAATACCATCTTGCTTAATAGCAATTTTATCATAAAAAGTTTGAGGGAGAGAAAATGGGCTTTAATTTCTGACAAATCCATTGGATTTTACCCATTATGAAATTGGAATTTTATCCATTTTGCTGCTGAGCGCCCAATGATTTAATTAAAACATGCACTGATTCGAGGCAAAAAAAAATTGCTGTTAGTGAGAATCGACAATCTTGTAGCAGAGATGATGAGGATGGCCTTGTTGTCAGTCATTTTTGAGTGGATGTATTTGAATGGATCCCTTGTGCAAGCCCCATGCAGCCCAACTATCTGATAGGCACCTTGTTAAACAACAATAAACAAGGAGGAATGGGGCAGCAGTAGAGCTAAACACAGGGCATGGATAAAAGGGAGAACAGGTCAGGATGAGAGTTGATCAACACGACTGTGTTTATAAATGTGACACATGCTGCATGAAAGTCCAAGTTTGGCAGTTTACTGACAAAGTTCAGTCAGACGGAGCTACTGCCAAATGCACCCCAGTGGGTTTACAATGTAGAAAAATAGTTCTTCTAAACAGAATGCATAAAGAAGCAAAGCATCCAACTGCTTTAAGAGCCTGATCAGAGGCGTTAAATGACATTAAAAAAAGCAAGTGGTGAAATGCAGAGATTAAGTCGGCCCTGAGCTGCCAATCATTATGAACAGTTTCTCATTTCCTTCTCATTCTCCTTTATTCACCTCTGTCATTTGTGGCTTTATTAAATAGTATGCAATATGATGGGTCAAAGGTCAAATGCTGGAACCTTTGTTTATGGCTTTCTTTTGATTTGATGGAGGGGATTTTAAAAGCTGTAAAACAGCAGACAGCATGAGTGGGCCCCTGAGGTGTTACCCTGAGCAACCAACAACTTTCTGTTGAAAATTTGCTATATTCAATTTCTAAAGGGAAGTAATATTAAATAAAATAATCAGATTGCCCTGGGCTCCCCACCAGCTCACACAGGGTGACCAACAAGCCTTCAGGTTGCCAACCTCAAGGAGCAATTTCCTAAACAAAGTGAATAGTTTCATCAATGATGATTTCAAGGTAAATTTTATATTAATCCAAATGAGGAACATCACTGCTGAGAAATGGAACATTCTATTGTGAGTATAGATTAGGTACAGAGTAAATCTCCCTCTGCATTATCTCATCATGAATTCTCAGGGCACGAACAGCGTAAAGCTCCCTCTACATCATTCCATCAAACACTCCCAGGTCAAGCGCAACACAGCTCAAATAAAGAGTAAAGTTCCCTCTGCCTTATTCAATCAAGTACTCCTAGGGCAGGTACAGCAGGAGTTACATGCCAAGTCAAGCTCCTATTACACTGCCTAGTTAAACACTGCCAGATCAGAAACAAGTGATTTTCAGGTTCTGCATTTTATACACTTGTAAAGAAATGGACTGTCTAATTTGGAATCACGACAAATTTCGTTTAGAGATACAGCACTGAAACAGGCCCTTTGGCCCACCGAGTCTGTGCCGACCATCAACCACCCAATTATTCTAATCCTGCACTAATCCCATATTCCTACCAAACATCCCCACCTGTCCCTATATTTCCCTACCACCTACCTATACTAGTGGCAATTTATAATGGCCAATTTACCTACCAACCTGCAAGTCCTTTGGCATGTGGGAGGAAACCGGAGCACCTGGAGGAAACCCACGCAGACACAGGGAGAACTTGCAAACTCCACACAGGCAGTACCCAGAATTGAACCCGGGTCGCTGGAGCTGTGAGGCTGCGGTGCTAACCACTGCGCCACTGTGCCGCCCCTTGTGGAACTTTGTTATGTACACATTGTGTAATTCATGGAAAACCCCAACTCAAGGCAGGGAAAGAACACTTGATAGGTACAGAAGTTTGACGCCAAAGCAATGTGAAATCTATTGAATACTAAGTTTCTAATTGATGGTTCCATTTTGATTAGTTTGTGGAATCAGTTTTGGGGTAGTCAGCAGCGGGTAATAAGTTTGCTGGTTCCAGCTCTTCATGTGTGTGGCAGTGTGCAGGTTTTTTGTCTGTTCATTTTTGGGATGTGGCCTTCACTGGCAAAGTTGGAATTTGTTGCCCTGGAGAAGGTGGTGATGGGTCTACTGGATCTCACTGGCAGATAGCCCCATTTAACAGTAATTGCAAAACGTCTGCAGTTTGATGACTTGAGTAGTTAACCTTTGCTGTGATCTGGAGAACTTTGTCGTTGGGGTAAATCTGAGGTGAGTGTTTCACCAGCTGCCTGCTTGCAGCTCTGGCAGTGTGTGGGTACCTGACAATTGCAGTCCTAGCCCTTATTGTATTAACATTTACAAAACACCATCGTCTATCTCCTTGTATCTCATTATTAGTGACAAGACTACTATAATTTACAGAAGCAAGCAGAAAGTGGGCTTCGATTTGTGCAAAATTCAAACTCACTTAGAAACGGGTGAGGAAAAGAAATAAAACTTTTGGAACAATGTCATCACAATTAAAAGTCTTGTTTTGTTTTCTCCGGTGTTCCCACTCTGGAAATAGCTGGGCTCCGATTGTGAGCAAGATGGATTAGTCCGAGTTTTGTTGAGTTTAGCAACTTCTTGTTGTTTAATCACAACCTTACCTCTAGCGACGGGGAAAAAATCAATCTCCAGCATCACTCAGTTTCCTCATGGCTCTACGAAAAATCTTGAAAGCAAGCTGTAGCTGGCAGCTAGCTGTTTTGTGGTTCAACTCTTTTTGCAACTTTGCAATAGTTCAGTCGAAGAAGCCAGCAGATTAAATGGAGTTCAATTTATTTCAAGGATGAAAGCTCAGATCTGTACAGTTAGGGAACTCAAGACTCCTTAAGGAAACTGCACATCAAAGTCCCAGACTAGACAGGGAGCTTAGAGGCTGGTGAGAAGCCAGACAGCCAAAACAGGAATCTGGGTGTAAATGGTGTTGAATTGGGTTTGATTTTGCAAATCTTCTGTTGCGGTTTAGGGGTGAGGAGTGAGATGGCCCATCCTCGGTCTGTACAGCTTTATTTACAACGCCACAATATTAGATTTTTCACAGTTCTAGTTTGACTTTGTAGGCTAGCTGCTGATTGAAGTGGTAGAAATTTCTAAATCAGCGTTGCTTTTTAATGGCATGCACATCGCATTTTAGGTAAGACTGTATACGATGTATGGGAAGAAGAGGCTGGAAGGGCCTATGGCATTTCTCATTCCTTGCCTTTGTAAATTCTTTTGTGATGTGCAAGGACCAGGACATGAAAACTAGAAGAGTTGAAAGTTGCATAGAGCTTCCCATTTCTACAGTACAGTCTGTAGCACTCCGAAAGCATTTTCTTTAGTTGGTGCTGATTTTTTCAGTCCTTTTTCATTGTTTTTACCTGGTTAAAGAGCTTATGATATAAGTGGCCCACAAATGTGTGGAAAGTCTTTGAGGTGGTGACTAAATTGGCTGATAAGAGAGGTGCAGTGGATAAAACGTGGATTGGATTTTCAAAAATACTCTATGGCTCTGATCCTAAGTTTGTAAGATTCTGTGATCTGAAGGCACGAGATAAATTTCTGATCAGTTTTTGGACTGCAGGGTCTAAAGCTGGCTGTTGAATTTCTGCCCCTGTCGTTGGGTTGAAGGCCCTGTTGGGGGGGCATTGGGGGATTGGAGGGGGAATTGATAATAACATGAACCCAGGCATACAGGTGGCCTCAGGTCACTGCAAGTAGAATATGATCTGGGCGCACGCTTCCTGCCTTGCATCCAAGTTGGGGAGGGAGAATGGTTAGGTGTATCTGATTCATTAGGCTGAACCTGGTTTACATGGCACTGAACTGGATTTCTTTGATGCCTTGATATGTGAGAAAACACAGTGGGCAATACCTTGCCAGGGAATAGGGAGGACAAGAAGAGTATCAATGCCTCAAGTTATTTCTGAGAATGGAAAGCAACTTTCACTTCTCCCCTTCAGGGCTACTGTCTTTTCAGTTTTGAACTAGGCAGTTCAGTTATGAATGGGAAGTCCAGAAGTTTCCAAGATGTAAAGTTGACGCCAAACATTTAATTTCAAAACTGATCTTTTTCCAGTTCCCTGCATGTCTACTGATGTGAAGGTGCTGGTTACTGAGATATTAGTCAGGTGGCTCCATTTGTGGAGCTGGATTGGCAGCATTGAATGAAAGGGGTTGGTGGGAGCAGGTGATTGCTGTGAGGGTTACCTTGGCAGCAGGGTAGATCTAGATCTTTTCATTAATTTAGCGGGGTTAGGAGGAGCATTCTTTACTGGAAGGTTTTCAGAGTGGCCTCCAATAAATAAAAGCTGGTTAAACTGCTCTGTGTTGAGTTCCACTGGGCAGGGGTTTGTGCAGCCTCCGTGCCACCCGTTGAATCATTAAAATTGCATCGGGGTCCTGTGTACCTTGCTCGGTTTCCGCTGGAAAGGTAGGGTTAAAAGCAACCATTAGGTGGTTTATGTGGCACAGGCTTGATAGGCTGAGTGACCTGTTTATATACACACTATGACTAATTAACATTCATAATGGAGCTGTTCTAAAAACACTAATTATTGAACTAATTACTCTAATAAGTACAGCTCTTGTTACTCTCTAGAAATGTCAGATAGCTTATGCAGCATAATGAGCAGGGATCACTTTTTAGAGTGCTTTAGCTACTGGTTCTCCCTTGTGCCTGCACAGGATCCTGTTCATTTCCAAGAAGCGACAGTTTTACGCCACACTTGACCTTGTTTTAGGCTTTACCAACCAAATTTAATACACAGTAAATGAACAAGTGAATAAATTACAGGAACTTAACATATATTTTCACGATATAGTTGTTAAATTGTGCGAACTCACTATAAACTTGAAGGCAGTAAATAGTTTGTACCTCTGTACTAAACTAATTGCAAACCAACTCTCGCTTCTCGTCAATTACAGTTATCAACCGTAATTAACACTCTAAAAGTTTCAGTTATACTGTCTTTGAATGCTCCATATTATACTCATTGATTTGAACATTGAAGGTTAATAAGTACCCTTATAAACTATTGCCAGGTTTTCATTAAATTGACAATATTTTGAAAAAAATCATTGAAATTATAAACAGATCTCAACAAATCACACAGCATCTTTGTGTTTGAATTCTGTGGTTTAGTCTCTGTCCAAAACAAACTACTGGAGTTAGCAGGTTGGTCAACCTTACAATGTGTAGTCTCCACTGCTTATAGTTGGTGTCAACATGATTTGCCAACTATGTGCATTGCCTGGTGTAACCAAATAAATGAAAAAAGAGTTCTTTACATTCTGAAGGGAGAGGGTGAACAGTCAGAGGTCGTGGTACACATTGGTACCAATGACATAGGTAGAATGAGGGATGAGGTCCTCAACAAGAATTTAGGGAGTGAGGTAGCAGATTAAAAAGCAAGACCTCAAATGTTGCGCCGACATTGCGCTGCAGATGCGCTTCGAGCCGCATCAGAGTACCTGAATGAAGTCAGGTACAACAAAGGCAAGGTCTCCTTCCATGCCGTACACTGGGGGACGCCGATATCGAGGAGGCCGTGCAGGCTGTGAGCTGGCCTGCTCTCCAGGGTCGTGATCCACTTGTTGACGAAGACGATGCAGATGGAAGCGAACAGGCTCACCGAGAGCCCGATTACCCTGATGAGGTCCTTTCTTAAGTGCATTACTACTAACCAATTAATGAAGGTACCCCACCAACATTCGGATCACTAGAGGACAATGGTGGGAGCTGATGAAATGTTTTATTACCTGAACCCCCTTCCTCCATCCCCTCACCACCCCCGCTCCCCCTTCCCAGCTCCCCCCTCGCGCCCCCCCTCCCAGCTCACACCCCTCGCACCCCGTTCCCCCCTCCCCCTCGCACCCCCTTCCCAGCTCACCCCTCACACCATCTTCCCTTCGCACCCTCTTCCCCTGTACCCCCTCCCCTATCCCCCTGCAGCCCCCTTCCCAGCTCCCCCTCGCACCCCCTTCCCTTCACCCCTTCCCACCGCCCCCCTCCCCCTCCCCCCTGTCACCCCCTTCCCCCCACCTCCTCCCACCGGCATCCACCTATCCCTGAGCAGGGGCCCTAACAACCCCACTGCCTTGTGGGCGTCTTGGGACAGACCAAGGCTAAGGGAGTAAACCCTAACAGAAAATTCGGAGTGGAACCCCGAAGGCGGTCATGTGTCACCTTTGGCATGTTTCCGGTAGTCCCTGCAGCCATACCGGTGCCAAACATCATGCTCCGCACTCCTTTGGACCCCACCAGGAAGGCCAAGAGGGGGGTTTTGATGCTTGGGCAACTCACAACCTCCATACATCCGCCCAGGCATGCGCCATGGAAAGGTCACTCCATTGTCACCTCAGAGCGACCAAATCAACATGGAAGGCAGCAGTTACGGGTTATAAGTCAAGCTCAATTGGCGTAGAGATTGGGCGCCACGGGCTGCCTTTGTCGGTGGGAGAGGTCATCGCATCTCACTGGACAACTACCGCCCGCCTCAAACCGAGCAGCCCCCGGTCAGTAAGGTTCTGTCACGCCACAGTCCACCTGCTTCAATGGGTGCTTGGAGCTCAGGGTCATTGCCCGAAAAGTGGACTGCAACACTGCACCAAACAGCACGACAAAAAAAGGAAAGAAGGTACCAGCCCTTCCTTTTGCAAGCTGGAACATCAGAACTATGTGTCCTGGCCTGTCGGAAGACCTTACACAAATCAACGATTCTCGGAAGACCGCCATCATTAACAACGAGCTCAGTAGACTCAATGTGGACTTTGCAGCACTTCAGGAGACACGCCTCCCTGCGAGTGGATCTCTAGCAGAGCAAGACTACACCTTCTTCTGGCAGGGTAGGGATCCTGAAGAACCAAGACAGCATGGAGTGGGCTTCGCCATCAGAAAGTCTTTGCTCAGCATGAAAGAGCCACCATCAAATGGCTCTGAACGCACAATGTCCATCCGACTGCTCACTGCCTCTGGTCTAGTACACCTACTCAGCATCTATGCTCCAACACTCTGCTCCCCACCTGAAGCTAAAGACCAGTTCTACGGGGAACTCCATAATATCATTAGTAGCATCCCCAATACCGAACATCTGTTCCTGCTGGGGGACTTTAAAGCCAGGGTTGGGGCCGACCATGACTCATGGCCCTCCTGCCTTGGGCGCTATGGCATTGGAAGGATGAATGAGAATGGACAGAGACTGCTTGAGTTGTGTACCTATCATAACCTCTGCATCACCAACTCATTCTTTCACACTAAACCCTGTCACCAGGTTTCTTGGAGGCACCCAAGATCACGTCGTTGACACCAGCTGGACTTCATCGTCACAAGGCGAGCCTCTTTAAACAGTGTTCAAATCACACGCAGCTTCCACAGTGCGGACTGCGACACCGACCACTCCCTGGTGTGCAGCAAGGTTAGACTCAAACCAAAGAAGCTGCATCACTCCAAGCAGAAGGGCCGCCCGTGCATCAACACTAGCAGAATTTCTCATCCACAGCTGTTACATAAATTCACTTGAAAAAGCCCTTCAAAACACTCCGACAGGGGATGCAGAGACCAAGTGGGCCCACATCAGAGACGCCATCTATGACTCATCAATGACCACCTATGGCAAATGTGTGAAGCAGAATGCAGACTGGTTTCAATCTCACTTTGAAGAGCTGGAACCTGTCATAGCCACTAAGCGCCGAACTACAAGAAAGCCCCCAGCGAGTTAACATCCGTAGCAGTTAAAACAGCCAGAAGCGCTACACAAAGAACAGCCAGGCGCTGCGCAAATGACTACTGGCAACACCTATGCAGTCATATTCAGCTGGCCTCTGACACCAGAAACATCGGAGGAATGTATGATGGCATTAAGAGAGCTTTTGGGCCAAACATCAAGAAGATCGCCCCCTCAAATCTAAATCAGGAGACACAATCACTGACCGACGCAAGCAAATGGACCGCTGGGTGGAACACTACCTAGAACTGTACTCCAGGGAAAATGTTGTCACTGAGACCGCCCTCAATGCAGCCCAGTCTCTGCCAGTCATGGATGAGCTGGACGTGCAGCCAACAAAATCGGAACTCAGTGATGCCATTGATTCTCTAGCCAGTGAAAGGCCCCTGGGAAGGACGGCATTACCCCTGAAATAATCAAGAGTGCCAAGCCTGCTATACTTTCAGCACTCTACGAACTGCTTTGCCTGTGCTGGGATGAGGGAGCAGTACCACAGGACATGCGCAATGCCAATATCATCACCCTCTATAAGAGCAAGGGTGACCGCGGTGACTGCAACAACTACCGTGGAATCTCCCTGCACAGCATAGTGCGGAAAGTCTTCGCTCGAGTCGCTTTAAACAGGCCCCAGAAGCTGGCTGAGCGTGTCTACCCTGAGGCACAGTGTGGCTTTCGAGCAGAGAGATCCACCATTGACATGCTGTTCTCCCTTCACTACAGGAGAAATGCCACGAACAACAGATGCCCCTCTACGTTGCTTTCATTGTTCTCACCAAAGCCTTTGACCTCATCAGCAGACGTGGCCTCTTCAGACTACTAGAAAAGATTGGATGTCCACCAAAGCTACTAAGTATCATCACCTCATTCCATGACAATATGAAAGGCACAATTCAGCATAGCGGCGCCTCATCAGACCCCTTTCCTATCCTGAGTGGCATGAAACAGGGCTGTGTTCTCGCACCCACACTTTTTGGGATTTTCTTCTCCCTGCTGCTCTCACATGCCTTCAAGTCTTCAGAAGAAGGAATTTTCCTCCACACAAGATCAGGGGGCAGATTGTTCAACTTTGCCCATCTAAGAGCGAAGACCAAAGTATGGAAAGTCCTCATCAGGGAACTCCTCTTTGCTGACGATGCTGCATTAACATCTCACACTGAAGAGTGTCTGCAGAGACTCATCAACAGGATTGCGGCTGCGTGCAATGAATTTGGCCTAACCATCAGCCTCAAGAAAATGAACATCATGGGACAAAACGTCAGAAATGCTCCATCCATAAATATTGGCGACCATGCTCTGGAAGTGGTTCAAGAGTTCACCTACCAAGGCTCAACTATCACCAGTAACCTGTCTCTCGAAGCAGAAATCAACAAGCGCATGGGAAAGGCTTCCACTGCTATGTCCAGACTGGCCAAGAGAGTGTGGGAAAATGGCACACTGACACGGAACACAAAAGTCCGAGTGTATCAAGTCTGTGTCCTCAGTACCTTGCTCTACGGCAGCGAGGCCTGGATAACGTATGTCAGCCAAGAGCGACGCCTCAATTCATTCCATCTTCGCTGCCTCCGGAGAATCCTTGGCATCAGGTGACAGGACCGTATCTCCAACACAGAAGTCCTCGTGGCGGCCAACATCCCCAGCATATACACCATACTGAGCCAGCGGCGCTTGAGATGGCTTGGCCATGTGAGCCGTATGGAAGATGGCAGGATCCCCAAGGACACATTGTACAGCGAGCTCGTCACTGGTATCAGACCCACCGACCGTCCATGTCTCCTCTTTAAAGATGTCTGCAAACGTGACATGAAGTCCTGTGACATTGATCACAAGTCGTGGGAGTCAGTTGCTAGTGATCGCCTGAGCTGGCGGGCAGCCATAAAAGTGGGGCTAAAGTGTGGCGAGTCGAAGAGACTTAGCAGTTGGCAGGAAAAAAGGCAGAAGCGCAAGGGGAGAGCCAACTGTGTAACAGCTCTGACAACCAATTTTATCTGCAGCACCTGTGAAAGAGTCTGTCACTCTAGAATTGGCCTTTATAGCCACTCCAGGCACTGCTTCACAAACCACTGACCACCTCTAGGCGCTTACCCATTGTCTCTCGAGACAAGGAGGCCAAAGAAGAGAAGAAGAAGAAGAAGACTCCCAGTGCCACATGCTAGTGAGTATAGGAATAGGAGGATAGAGCAGATGAATGCATGGCTGAGGAGATGGTGCAGGAGGGAAGGCTTTAGTTTCCTGGATCACTGGGTCTGTTTCTGGCAAAGGTGGGACCTGTACAAGTTGGACGGGTTGCACCTGAACCGGAACGGGACCAACATCCTTGCTGGGAGGTTTTCTAGTGCTGTTGGGGGGAGGGGGGCGGTGCGGGGGGGGTGTGGTGCGGGGGGGTGGGGGGTGTGTTAAAGTAATTTGACAGGGGGAATGGATGCAGAGTGGAGGTACAGTAGGCGGTGATGTACAGTCAAATATAGAAGAGAAAATGAGTCACTCTGGAAGGCAGAGCAAATATAGACCTGTTAAGGCACAAGTGAAAAATGCAAAGCTGGATTGCATCTATTTTAATGCAAGGAGTCTTACTAGTAAGGCAGTTGAATTGAGGGCATTGATTAGCACATGGCATAATGATATTATTGCTATCACAGAGACATGGTTGAGGGAGGGGCAGGACTGGCAGCTCAATATTCCAGGGTATAGAATCTTCAAGCATGACAGGGGAGGGGGTAAAAGAGGAGGTGGCATTGCACTGTTGATCAAGGAGTCAATTACTGCACTAAGGAGAGATGATATATTGGAAGTTTCCTCAAATGAGGCCATATGGGTAGAACTTAAAAACAAAAAGGGGGCAATCACTCGGCTGGGAGTGTACTACAGGCCGCCAAACAGGGAGAGATAGAGGAACAGATATGTCGGCAAATCTCAGAGAGGTGTAAAAATAATAGGTTAATAATAGTAGGGGATTTCAACTTCCCTAATATCAACTGGGATAGTCTTAGTGCAAAAGGCTTAAAGGGGACGGAGGCCCAGATGAGATGTATCCCAGGCTGTTATGTGAGGCAAGGGAGGAGATTGCAGGTCCTCTGACACAAATTTTCAAATCCTCTCTGGCTACAGGAGAGGTACCAGAAGACTGGAGGACAGCGAATGTGGTACCATTATTCAAGAGGGTAGCAGGGATAAACCAAGTAATTACAGGCCGGTAAGTCTAACATCAGTGGTAGGGAAACTATTGGAAAAAATTCTGAGGGACAGGATTAATCTCCACTTGGAGAGGCAGGGGTTAATCAGGGATAGTCAGCATGGCTTTGTCAGGGGGAGATCGTGTCTGACTAACTTGATTGAATTTTTTGAGGCGGTGACGAAATGTGCAGATGAGGATAAAGCAGTTGATGTAATCTATATGGACTTCAGTAAGGCTTTTGATAAGGTCCTGCATGGGACATTGGTTAAGAAGGTAAGAGCCCATAGGATCCAGGGCAATTTGGCAAATTGGATCCGAAATTGGCTTAGTGGCAGGAGGCAGAGGGTGATGGTCGAGGGTTATTTTTGCGAGCGGAAGCCTGTGACCGGTGGTGTACCGCAGGGATCGGTGCTGGGACCCTTGCTGTTTGTAGTGTACATTAATGATTTAGATGTGAATATATGCAATCTGTAAGTTCGCAGATGACATGAAAATTGGTGGTGTCATAAATAGTGAGGAGGAAAGCCTTAGATTACAGGAAGATATAGATGGGCTGGTAACATGGGCGGAGCTGTGGCAAATGGAATTTAATCCTGAGAAGTGTGAGATGTTGCATTTTGGGAGGACTAACAAGGCAAGGGAATATACAATGTATTGTCGGACCCTAGGAAGTATAGAGGGTCAGAGGGACTTTGGTGTACTTGTCCATACATCACTGAAGGCAGCAGCACAGATAGATAAGGTGGTTAGGAAAGCATATGGGATACTTGCCTTTATTAGCCGAGGCATAGACTATAAGAGCAGGGAGGTTATGATGGAGCTGTATAAAACACTAGTTAGGCCACAGCTGGAGTACTGTGTACAGTTCTGGGCACCAAACTATAGAAAGGATGTGATTGCACTGGAGAGGGTGTAGAGAAGATTCACCAGGATGTTGCCTGGGCTGGAACATTTCAGCTATGAAGAGAGACTGAAAAGGCTGGGGTTGTTTTCCTTCGAGCAGAGAAGGCTAAGGGAAGACCTGATTGAGGTATACAAAATTATGAGGGGCATTGATAGGTTAGATGGGAAGAAACTTTTTCCCTTAGCGGAGGGGCCAATAACCAGGGGGCATATATTTAAGGTAAGGGGCAGGAGGTTTAGAGAGGATTTGAGGAAAAATGTTTTCACCCAGAGGGTGGTTGGAATCTGGAACGCACTGCGTAGAGGCAGGAACCCTCACAACATTTAAAAAGTATTTAGATGAGTACTTGAAACGCCATCGCATACAAGGCTATGGGCCAGGTGCTGGAAAATGGGATTGGAATAGTTCGGTGCTTGATGGCTGGCACAGACACGATGGGCTGAAGGGCCTGTTTCCGTGCTGTAAAACTCTTTGACTGTATGACTCTTTACAGATGTGGGGCTCAATGAGTCGGCAAGAAGGGCTTGTAGGAGCCCCAGAGACGATGGCGCCATGGCTGCACTTTCTGACTGTCTCCTATATTTGGGAACGGTGCGAATAGCTGATTGAAGCTGCCCAAAGCCTCCATCAGCTTTTCGTACTGCTAACAACTACAGGAGGCATTTGGAATGTCGTCACTTCAGGCAGCCATGATCAGCGCTATGTTTAACATGAGATCAGGTTAATCCCTATTACAATGTCTTGATTCTCTTTAGGCCTCTGTGGTTCTGTTTGTGGCTCTGCTTATGTTGCAAGGAAAGCTGTTGATTGGATATGGCCCTATAAATAAAATCAACTTTTAAAAAGTTGTTTTATACTGAACTGCACAAAATAGTTGGTGTGGTTAATACATTTAAGAGTCACCTTTGTAATTGATGCCCAAGATAATGGCAAATGGTTCGCGGCATTTGCCCAATCTAGAGCCCGTGAGTGGTGAGAACTGCATTGAGTTAAGTTGGTTTACAGCCTGGGGCAAACTAGCCAAATGGGAAATCTGGAGATTTCCTGAGTGTCACCTTGAGTGATTCCATACCACCATTATTGGTGCCCTACCTTTTACCATGACGATCCTGAAAAGTCCTGCATCCTTTTGGGTAGCCAATGTTTCTCCCTCAACCAACACCACCAAAAATAGATTAACTGGTCATTAATCTCTTTGCTGTTTGTGAGATATTGCTGTATAGCTGTAAGGCTTTCCTACCTTGCAGTCATGGCACTTCATTTTGCATTTTGAATGGTTTGTGACATTTCTGAGAGATGTGATAAGGCATTGTAGAAGTGCAAGTCTTCTTTGTATCACCGAAATGAAAAGTAAAGCAGTGGATGGAAAATCCAGATCATAATCTTTAAAATCAATCAAACATCGGGGAACATTACAGAGCCATCAACTTTGGGGAAACGTTTGGAGTGAGACTTATAATCAACGAAAATGAGGGCTGGAATTTTACACTCCCCCCCCCCCCAGGAGCGGACTGGGAGATGGGATGGGCATAAAATTGTGTGAGGCGGTGGGTGCTGTACTCGTCGCCAACCTTCCCTCACTGCTATTTTACCAGCAGGAGGGGAGGTGGCAAATGGCCTGCACACCCCAGGCCAATTGAGGCCCTTAAATGGACAATTAATTGTCACTTAAGGACCTGCTTCCACCACTGTTGGTATTTTACCAGCAACGGACAGGCACTTCAGCACTTGAGGAGGCTGCCCAGTAATACCTGGTGGTCTCCTTTCGGGCTGCAGGGGTTGGGGGGGGGAAGGGAAATGTCCTCCTGTTCAGGCACCTTGTGCCCCACGGAGGCCCATCCCCAGCAGCATGGGCCGCCCCCGCTAAAGACCCTCAACCCTGCTCTCTGATGCCTCCCCCCCCCCCCCCACTCACCAGGGCCTAGCTGATTGCCCCTGGTGAGGCCTGACCCCAACTTACCTCTTTGAAGGGCGACACCCATCTTTCCTCTTCTTCTTGGGTGCAGTGCTAGCAGTGGCCACCATTCCCGGTGGAGCTACTGGGACGGAAGAGCTGCCGGCCCTATGATTATCCGGCAGCTCTTGGAAGCAGGACTACCTGCCTGAGAGGGGCGGAAGTCCCGACTGAGGCCAATTAAGGGCCTGGAAGCCACACTGCTATTTCGCGTGGCCCAACTCTCCCGTTAACTTTTCAGCTGGTGGGTGGGGCCACTGCCTCAACGTTAAATTTCGGCTGCGATTTATCCCAAACCCCTGGAGCTTATTTTTAAGACTGAGGCAAGTTCAAAATAGGCCACATTTTTAAACCAAAATGAATGAATCAGCTCCAAATGAGGCAGAGTTGATGGGCCTGTGGTAAACTGATTTTTACAAGGCAGCTAGTTAGTACATCACGAAAAGGCTGATGATCCTGATACATTCTTGAGTTCTTAAAATAACCCAAATCATAGGGAGATGATCAATTTCACACAACTGAGGTTTTGAATTAAGTTGAGGAGCAGAAAAGTTATATTTTTCTGCAAGCCGACGTGCTGTTTCTACACTTTGATCTCCTATTATTACCCAATTGTCTGCTTGACATTTCCATATCAGAAAAGATAATGAGATATCACAGGGCTGCCTATTAACTTGCATCCTGGAGTTGGCACCTACTGCCGTTGGGTTTATTTGGCATGAACTTTTTAACCACATTTTTAATGTCGCACAAGAGAGGAGAGAAATTAGGCAATTAGGATAGTCAGGAGCTGGCGTCTTGGAGCATATGAGGTGTTGAGGAGGTGGATGATAAGGTGAACAGCACTGACAGCTGAGAATTGGAGATTAATGCAAGAGGTTACGATCCCTATTGACAGTCACATTAGATAAAGCCTGATCTTTTAAAAATGTGCTCAATAGTTAAATGAACAAACACTTGTGACATCTCATCAAGCTTCTCCATTTACCTTTTCCCATTTAGGGACATTTTCCAATCCAATGTCATTAGTGTCCCTAATTTGCAGTGAGCCTTGCGCCTCACCATATTACTGTTGAGTAAGTCAGGAACAACTCCCAAAATGTTTAATTTTAATAAGCAATAACAAAGCTGGACTCGAGTCCTGCGTCACCTGTGGCTACTGTGCATCTTATTATAAAAATGAGTAAATGATGGAATCTGCTTGTCGGAGCCACGGGTGGCTGCTCTGGGAAGACAAATAATGGCGATCTTCAACACTTTGAACTGAGAATGGAATCCTTCTGTTTTAATTAGTTTTCAATTTATGCCTGCAGCGTGGCCCAGGAGAATTTGAGACTTTAAAGCAGCCATTTTGTCTCATCTTACCGGAAGACTTCCTAATCGACTGTTAACTATTTTCAGTAACTTTTAACTAAAATCCCAGCATAAGCCAGTTCCCTAGGCATAATGTAATTTAATGCAATTTGCCATAAAGCAGGATTAGCATAGATATTCTTCAAAATGTCTGCAGACACATTATACGAGGCTGGGGAGTAGAACACCTGGGGTTTTGGCTGACCAGGACTTCATTGTGTTTGATGAGCCTTGGCCAATCTGGCATGTTAGAGGAGCTGTGGGGCTGGATTTTCATTGTGAGATGGAAATGGGAATGGAGGTGCACGGACCTGGAATTTCTCACTGCTGGCCAGTGTGCCGGATTGCTGGCACAGTTCCATCCCAGATCCATCTTCCAAAAGGTCAGGTCGGGTTTGGGACAACAACCCGCCCATAAGCAGCGGGCAGCCAATAAAGGTAATTAACAGCCCCATTAAGGCTCTTCTCCCGCGCTGACTGTCCAGCGAGAGGAGACAGCCTGTCGCTGGCTGGGCGGGGTGCCAGCACTCCAGTGGGCTCCTTAAACCCCAGCCTCCTCACAGCTGCAATACCACAATGGCCACAGCTGTGACCTCAGGCTGTCCTGTGGAGGGGGCCAAGGATGGCCTAGCAGCTGTAGCCTCTTTCTATTTTAATATTTTTGAAAAGTGTTCAGAAGGCATCTCAAGATGGAGGCACCCTCTCTCCCTCCTACATACATCAGCAGCTCCCACCTCGGACAGTGGGGCTGTCAGTGTCATTAGGGCCTCCTATTGACCCTCCAGCCTCAGGAGTCTGACCACCATCCTTAATTTGACGGCGAGCGTGCCCGCTGGCCATTAATTGGCCCTGAAAAATCACGCGGGAGTGGTGCAGGGTCAGAGCTTCAGAAGTTCTCCCAATATTGGGTTCCCAACCCAAGGAAAATCCAGCCTGTGGAATGTGGAGTATTTATTTGGAATGCAGATAGACAAGCCCTTCGAGAGGAATTTGGGGAACCCAGTTAAGCACCTTTCTTGGGATGCAATTCCCCAGTGCTGAGTTTTATTGCCAGTTAGTTCAAAATCTGCTGTAGTTTATAATAGAATGGAATTTAGGAAACAGGTATTTGTAATTTTCATAATTTAATAAATTAATATTAAGGTTTCTTTAAATTTATTAGATAGCAAACAGGAATGTACACAGATAGCTCAGATAGTGACTTGAAATATAAAATTTCACACACTGCATTATCATTGTGGATTCATGGAGTAACTTAATTAACCCCATATAAATCATGCATAACTATGATTTTCATAGATTTTAACTTACTCCTTTTTATTCAATAAAAGTATGTTTTTGTAATACCAGACTTATACTCATCATTCGGTGATGCCAGGGTGCCATGTACCTGAGTTAACCAGTCAGAGTTTATGGAACATTCTCGGCCTTTGTTGTTTCTTGATTCATGAGCTTTTACATACAGAAGCAGTAAAACAGAATTCTGGAGGGTCTAAGGCTGTGGTTAGTAAATAATTGAAGCGTGCAGCAGAATGAAAGGAAAAGCAAAGGAAATGTGTACAGCAAGGAGCAGGGAAAAACATATTGGAACCTTTTGGATGAAGACCAGATCAGCAACACAGAAAATCTTAACAGTCATCAAAGAAGATCGAGAGTTCAGAGGCAGAGAGTGTGGATTATCTAACGTATCTCATTCTGGTGCCAATGACAATGAAATGGAGAAGGATTAGTTTGAGTCTGATGCTGAAGAGAAAGACGGAGATGGTAATCTTCCTCCTACAGGTATTCTTTAGAATGTAGAGGATTAAGGGATGATGTAATTGAGGTGTTTAAGATGATTAAAGGCTTTGACAGGGTTGATTGGGGAAATTATTTCCTCTGCTGGATGGAGTCCAGAACAAGGGGCCACAACCTTAAAATTATTTAGTCCATTCAGGGTAAAGCCTGGCTTGGGTATAAAATTAAGACCCGACCTGGGCCCCGACCCGACCACAGCCACCCAAACCCGACCTGAGCCTGAGCTCTTTAATTTTTTTTTCACACCCGACCCAACCCGACCCGACACGACTCTCCTTCTTCTGTTCCGGCAGCAGGCTATTCCTGCAGATGGAATTGTGGGTAAGCCTGAACCCGTGACTTACCGGAAGCAGCACTGTTCAGCCCGAGCCGACCCGAGCCCGACTGCTGGACTCGGAGTTTCGACCTGTCCCGACCCAAGCCCAACACATGTGGTCGGGTCTAGTCGGGTTCAGGTCAGGTAGCCAGGCTTTAATTCAGGGACCATTCTTCACACAAAGGCTGGTGGAGATCTGGCATTCTCCCACAAAAAGCTGATGAAGTTATGTCAATTAAAAATGTCAAAACTGAGATTGTTCGATTTTTGATAAGTATGAAGGGTTACGGAAGTTAATGCAAATGAAGTTAAGATAAATGTAGTGAATAAAGTTGGTGAGCTGCAAGCACAATTAGCAGTGTCGGAATATGATGTAGTGGTAATAACGGAAATGCGGCTTAAAAATGGTGAGGACTGGGCACGTAATATACAAGGATACAAAGTATTCAGAAAAGATAGAGAAGGATAAAAGGGAGATGGGGTAGCAGTACTGATTAGGGAAGACATTGTAGTGTTCAAAAGAGGAGATGTCCTTAAGGGGGCAAGAACAGAATCCATTTGGTTCAGGTTGAGAAGCAAAAAGGGTATGTTCACTCGAATAGGGGTATTCTATAGGCCTCCAAATAGTGAGAGAGAGATTGAGGAGCAAATCTGCAGGGAAATCACGGAGATGTGCAAGAACTATAGAATGATGATATTGGAGGCCTTTAATTACCCAAATATTGATTGGGATCATTTTAGAATAAAGTGAAAGAAGGGGGAGAGATTTCTGGATTGTGCTCAGGAGAACTTCTTTTATCAGTATATTGTTGGCTGAACTACAAAGGAGGCATTGCTGGCTCTGGTGCTGGGAAATGAGGTGAGTCAAGCCGACCAAGTGCCTGTGGGGGGCATTTGGGAAAGAGTGATCATTGTATCATAAAGTTTAGACTTGTAATGCAGAAAAGCAAGAAACAATATAAGGTAGAATGGCTAGTTTGGAAGAGGGCTAATTTCAAGGCAATGAGAAGGGATCTAGCCGGGATAAAATGGAACGAACGACTGACAAGAAAAACCGTAATGGAACAATGAGTTACCTTTAGGGAAGAGATGCTTCAGGTACACGCTAGGTACATGCCAACAAAGGCGAAAGATAGGGGAACCAAAACAGGGCTACTTGGATGACAAGGGAGATAGAGATTATGATGAAAGAAAAAAAGAGGGTGTATGATACATGTCAGGTGAATTCCTCGGGTGAGAACCAGGCCAAATACACTAAGTTGAGAAGGGAGGTGATGAGGTCAATAAGTCTGTCAAAGAGAGAATGTGAGAATAGAATGCCAGTCAACATAAAGGGGAACCCAAAAATCATCATCTGGCATGTAAATATTAAGTGGGTAGTAAGATGTGGAGTGAGGCCTATTAGGGACAAAGAGGGTAATCTATGCTTAGAGGCACAGGGCAAGACTGGAATACTTAATGAATACGTTGTTTACGAAGGAAACGGAATCTGACAAAATATTGGTAGAAGCGGAGAGAGTAGAGATAATGGATAGGGTAAAAATTGTGAGTGAGCAGGTACTGGATAGGCTGGCAATGCTTAGGGTAGATAAGTCACCTGGTCAAGATAGTTTGCATCCCAGGTTGCTAAAGGAAGTGGGGGTGGAGATAGTGGAAGAGCTTGTCATAATCTTCCTTAGATATGGGGGAGGTACCAGAGGATTGGAGAGTGACAAATGTGACACCCTTATTCAAGAAAGGGTGAAAGGACAGTCCTAGTAACTACAAGCCAGTTAGTTTAACATCAGTGGTGAGTAAGGTTTTAGAAATAATAATCAGGGGAAAAAATCAACAGACATTTGGAGAGGTTTGAGTTAATTAAGAAGAGCTAGCACAGATTTGTAAAAGGCAGATTGTGCCTCACAATTCTAATTGCATTTTTTGATGAAGTAACAGAGAAGGTTGATGAAGGAAATGCAGTGGATGTTGTTTTGTACAGATTTTAAGAAAACGTTTGATAAGATACCACATCAAAGGCTGGTGAACAAAATTGAGGCTCATGGAATAGGAGGGTCAGTGTCCAATTGGATAAAAAAAAATTGGCTCAAAGACAGAAAACAGCGAGTCGTGGTAAATGGTTGTTTTTCAGACTGGAGGATGGTAGACAGTGGTGTTCCCCAAGGGTCAGTCCTAGGACCACTGCTTTTTTTGCTACATATAAATGTCTTGGATCTTGGAATACAGAGTAGAATTTCAAAATTTTCCAATGATACCAAACTTGGAGGAATGGCAAATAGTGAGAATGATATTAATCACCTGCAACAGGATATAGGTAGGCTAGCAGAATGGGCAGACTTGGCAGATGGAATTTAATAGAGACAAGTGAGAGGTGATGCATTTTGGCAGAAAGGATAGGGTGAGGCAACCTTAATGGCACAGTCCGAAAGAGTGTGCAGGAACAGAGGGACCTGGGGGTGCGTGTGCATCGATCTTTGAGGTTGGCAGGATATATTGAGAGAGTGGTTAGCAAAGCATGTGGGATCTTGGGGCTTCATAAATAGAGGCATAGAGTACAAAAGCAGAGAAGTTATGCTGAATCTTTATAAAGCTCTGGTTAGGCCCCAACTAGAGTATTGCATCTAGTTCTAGTCAGCAGGAAGGATGTGAGGGTCCTTGAGAGCGGGCAGAGGAGCTTTTACCGGAATGGTTCCGGGGTGAGGGATTTTAGTTACAAGGTTGAGTTGGAAAAGTTGGGGTTGTTCTCCCTGGAGCAAAGGAGATTGAGGGGAGATTTAATAGAGGTGTACAAGATTTGATAGAGGTGTACAAGATTATGACAGGCTTGGATAAGTTAAACAAGGAAAATGTGTTCCCATTAATTGATGGTACAAGGACTAGGGGATACAGATTGAAGGTTTTGGGCAGGAGATGCAGGGGTAACGTGAGGAAGAACTTTTTTACGCAGCGAGTGGTAATGGCCTGGTGGTGGAAGCAGAGACGATCAATGATTTCAAAAGGAAATTGGATGGCCACTTGAAGGCAATGTATTTGTAGGACTTCTGGGTTCAAGTGGTGGAATGGGACTGACTGGGTTTCTCTGCGGAGAACCAGCATGGACTCGATGGGCCGTATGGTACTCTATGATACAGATCAGCTTTGATCTAATGGAATGGCAGAACAGGCTTGAGGGGCTGAATGGCTGAGTCCTGTTCCTAGGTGAAGCGCAGGAGGAGGAAAAGCACAAGGCGGAAAAAGATGATCTGATGTTTCTGCTGAGAAATGGCACTGACAGACTTGTGCTTCATAACTGGAAAATAAAATGCAAATAGTAATATCAGCGGAAAACTTTCTGTGTGGCTTTCTGGACTACACTCTTCCTAATGGAGAGAAAACAGAACGCAAGAAACAGACGGGAAACAGTGACCAAAAGTGCAGTTGCAGCTTTATTTACTAAATAAGCTGTATGAAGTCTCTCCTCAGAACCTGTTCCCCCACCTGATTGTTGCTCTGCACATATTTTGCTGCACATCAGTATCTGTGGTCAGCATGGAAAGATTGTTTTGTGCGCTCAGACATGTAAAGAACTATCGCCATGCGACAATGGGTCAGCCAAGACCTGTAGATTCCAATAACTTTATTCAGTAGCTGAAGCAAATAGCATAGTGCATTTAAGAGGAAGCTAGATAAACACAAGAGGGAGAAAGGCATGATAGGTTATGCTGATAGAGTTCGATGAAGTAGGGTGGGAGGAGGCTCATGTGGAGCATAAAGACCAGTAACGACCACTTGTGCCAACTGGCCTGTTTTTTGTGCTGTACATTCTATGTAACTTGCTGAGAAAAAGGCAAGTATTCAAAGACAAATGTTTATTCTGTTTTCTTTCCTGCATGTTTTATTATCATTGATCAGTTTCATTTATAAATTTGGGCCTCGCCACCCCCCAACTCCCGAGCCCATGGTACCCAGTTGTACCCATGTTCCCTCTATTTTGTCAGCACTGTAGACAGATATCAGTTCAGGAGAGTTAGGCTGCAAATGAAGTGCTTATTTGCTGAGTATTGGGGCAGTTTATCAGGAGTAGACCATTCAGGATAAATACAATGGGTCCTGAAGAACATGGAACTGATTGCAACATCACAAAATTCAACTCCAAACTTTGGATTGAAATTGCCAGGTTTGACGGATTCACCCACTGGTATTTGTGGATAACCTGCTGCCAAGGAAGGAAGGCCATTTAACAGGGCAACTAACATCTAATTCTTCCCCTCTCCATGTACTATGATGCTGTCTGTATGCATCTCCTTAGTTGAAGAGTTTACCTATTTCAATAATGAGGCAGCGGCGCTTATGTGGTACAAAGTCAGTCAGGGATGTCCACCAGGAGATTGCCAGCTGCCTGACTTTTGCACGCATAGAATTAGTTAATTTCCACTCACTGTTGAAAGTTCAAAAGATTGAGTTAAAAATAACAGCCACTTTCCCAATGGCGCTCTACACCGAGGCTGACGGCATTTCCTATTTGCTGAGCAATGGCTTGGCTGATGTCTGCAGGCTGCAGGTAATTTGTTTCCTCACGTGTGAGGTAATATCTGTCTGGAAAAACAAAGGTTTAAGTCATTGAGCGAATGCATATCTGTGGATGCCACAATCTGAAGAAGGACCTCAGTCTGTCAATTAATCAGCTAAATCACTGCATCTTTAGAATTTATGCAGAGATCTTGTACATTGTACTGAGAGTAGTACACCTATCAGAACATCATTGAAAGATGACTCATTTTATGCATAAATTCTAACAATAAATGTGATTCCAGAAGTGTTTTAACCCAGTAACAGTGGCATAGAAATGTTGGAAGAGGAGTAGGCCATTTGGCCCCTCCAACCTGGTTCACTCATTTTACTTCACACCCCAGTGTCTAGGATTGTGACATTTCTAGATATGGCCATGTTGCATTACTTCACACCCCAAATCCCATTGTCCATTACTCCACAAAGAATTGGAGGCATTTAAATGGAAGTGAGAGAGAATGAAAAATTTCACATGGTAAACTGCAACTTGAAAAAACCAAGCAGCATATACTTAAAAAATGGTATAAAGGAAAAGTAATAGCTGGAACTTTGTTCAGAGTTGTATCGTTAATGAAGTGGAATACCCTCCAGTAAGCTCCAGCCTTGAACAGACTCCCAACCATCTGTTCTTCTCTATGTAAACAAACTCACTATATCCCATAGATCACTTTTACAGGCAATGAACCTGATGGGTTATAAGTGGTTCTGAGTGTTGGGAATGCACAGCTTCCCTGTAATCCATGCCTTTGTGATGTCCAGGCTCGATTATTCTGATGCTCTCCTGGCCAGCCTCACACCTTCCACCCTTCATAAATTTAAATTTAAACTCAAAACTCTGCTGCCCATATCCTAACTCACACCAAGCCCCGTTCACCCATCACTCCTGTGCTCAATGACCTAACTCAGCTCCAGGTCCAACAATGCCTCTATTTTAAAATTCTCATCCTTGCTTTCCAATCCCTCAAAGACCTTGCCCCTCCATATCTCAGTATTCTCTTCTGGCTTCACAACTCCAAGATCTCTGCACTCCTCCAATTCTGACCTCTCGCATTCCCTTTTTAATCACTCCACCATTGGCAGCACTTCAGCTGCCTAGGCCCTAAGGTCTGAATTCCCTCCCCAAACTTCTCCATCTCTCTCCTTTTAAGATGTTCCTTAAAACCTACCTCTTTGACCAACTTTTGGTCACCTGCCCTAATATCCCCTCATGTGGCTCAGCTTTGAATTCTGTTTCATAATGCTTCTTGGGACGTTTTATGACATTGAAGCCGTTGTTGGGTTTTTTTAGGTCCAGATTTTAACTCGATGTGAGGAGGTGAAGTGGGCCTGCACTTCTGCTCCTCCTGACCCAACAAGGAAAGTCAGAAAAAATAAAAAGACTTTTATGGGCCACTTTTGGCTCTGACTCTTCTTCCCACTAAGCTGGCCTGACCAGGAAGCCACAACAGCTTCCCCAAGCATGTCTCTAGTTCAATAGAAGTCGGGCCCTGATGAAATAATTGGAGCCTGATCTGTATAATTAAAGAAGGACCCCGTTGGCTTTTGGTGGGTGTCCCTCTCACCTGCTTAGAGGAGCAGGTTAAAAGCTAAACCTACGGGATTGGTGTGGGGCGTTGGCGGCTGAATCCCATGCGCGATTTTAGCTACTCACCTGTCAATTGGGCTGGATTCAAATTGTCCTTTTAGACTTCGGTCGGTAGGCCAGGTGATTTCAGTTCTTGTTCCATAGCTCCTTGTGCTAGCTATAGCTTATAGGAATAAAGCTACACAAGACAAAAGGAGGTCTTAAAAGGCAACTATCATCGTTCGGAGTCTCTTTGACAGCTGTTTGGCTTGTGCAGGGAGAAGAACCAGAAACAGCCAACTGATGTCATTGTCACCATGACATCGTGTGCAGCTAATACAGTGGTGCTTTTGATGTGATTTACAGCATTCTGTTACGAGTTTATAACAAAATTTGAAAAGATTTGCTCAAATGCTTTTTCACCCAAATGCTGCCCTTTTAAAATATAGAGCTCCTCCTGATCCCTCCTCATTAGGTAAATACGCCTTGTCTGGAGGATTTGTTTCGATTGCTCAACTTATATCCCTTTCAGACGGCAGATGACCGCACCTCATTCTCCAGCCGAGACCGGAGGCAATCAAGCCTCATCCTCCTGGGAGACTACACTTGGCTGTCTGGTTGAGGCAGCAGTCACGTCCAATTCTCTGGGGGCGGTGGCAGGCACGAGACTTCGTCTGAGCCTCTGTGGATGCCACTGTGCAGTAGACTGTTATGAGGCATGCTCTGAATCCTCTGAGATTTCCCCCTTTTGGGAAAGCAAATTGTATTTGCTCGGGAAATCCTTCCTGTGCGTGTCTGGGATTGGGACTCACAGTGTGGAAGTCAAGTTGTATTGGTTTCTGTTTCATCAAGAGCAGTAGCATACAGTTGAAGCAGAACTGCCTTCCCTGAAGATGTGTCTTGTATTTGTTATTTTCCCAAATTTGGTAAGCTGTGGGATATCCAATGTAAACAACATTTTGCAAATCCCTGCTGATAATGAGAATTACACCAATGGCTTGCTTATATGCTGGCCGCATCATTATGCCACAATTTGGACTGGCATCAGGTGTCGTCTTGAAGTTATTGCTGTTATAACCTTTGGGAGCAGCCAACAAAGCTTTGGCATCTTCCTCTGTTAAAGACTCGATCTTTTGTGTTTGTGTTGCCAAAGGAGGTTCAAGGTGCCCTCTGAGGAGGGGAGTGTCTGTTAATCTCAACCTCATTGTGAAGCCACAGTTATCGCTCGTGGTATCGCTAACACTCTCACAATGTGCAGTAGACACTGAACTGAGCAGCGTAAAAGCTGTTTGTTTTGTTTTCTTTGGCTTCCAGCAAATGGTTTGAACTGATATGACCCTTTAACTAAAGACACCATTCGGCATCTTTCCCACTACAATCCCTGCTCCCAGGGACTTGAGATAGCAGATGGTGTCATTATAGCAACTGGGCAGAGAGTCTGTGAGCTCTTGTGACTGATCTTAAAATGGCAGAACACTGAAAATATTTCAGCTCTTCCCCTGAACCCAGAATCATAGAATCCTACAGAGCACAAGGAGGCCATTCAGCCCATTGTGCCTCTGCCAGCTCTATGGTAGAGCTATCCAATTAGGCTGCCTCCCCCACTCTTTCCCCAAAGCTCTGCAATTTTATTCCAATGCTTTTAACCCAGAACCTGGGTAATTTAGCCTGAAATGTATTCACCACCATAGTATCCACATCAAAATAGTTCTTTAGAAACAGAAAGTTAAGTAATCCCAAGGATTTTTTTTTTAAAAGGTGAATTATAAGGAAGAATACAGCAGGGTAGAGACCTTACTGCTGTTTATTGCACACATGACCGAGTCCTCATCGTGACCAATGGTGAGACTTGGCAAGTTTATGAACCTGCACTCACCCCTCTTCAGTATGTACCTACACTCATCACTCCCTATCAGAGCTGGCCCATTGCCTTCCCCAGCTGACATGTTAGCTAGTCACAGTAGTAGAGAAACCCTTGCAAGTATTTATTTGAGACTCTGCACCCAGGCATATTGTTAATACTGTTATGTCCATTTCTAACCAGGTAATCTGTTGCATTTCTATTTACTGGAGTCCATAATCACTGCTTATCCTCAGACTCTTCCGTCTAGCCGTGATCCTGCCAGTGGGGTGGGGTGGGGGGGGGGAATAAATTCTTCTTATCCCCTATTAGCTTGAGGCTTTTTAATGTTGTTACTTGTCCTCTTCTAGTTCTGCCTTCCAGACTCAAGTTTAAACAGTTTGCTTACTCCTCTTTTATCTGGTCCTCTCAGCAGTTGAAAGACATAAATCATGTCTCCTCTTAATCTTCATTTTGCAATGAATGCAACCATGGTTCTGGAGCCTTTCTTCATAACCTGAGGGCCCTAAATCCCCAAATCATTCTTTTGCTCTTCTCTGAAGCCTCTGCAATTATTAATTGGCATTCACAATCCAAACTAGCAGCCTGAATGTAAATGGTGCTGGTGGCAGATCTTTGCTTTGTTTTCTGTCTTGTAACAATCTGACATCTCAACGTCTACAGCATTGCTCTATTCCACCCACAAACTCGCAGCATCGTGACAACTTTCTGCCTTTTAGATACAAAAACAATTCTCTCGGTGGACCTGGTGCCATTTTTGGTCTTAAATTAAAAGGAGGTTTCATCCCATTAAACACGATGCAGTCTCACGCACACACACGACCTTGAAAAAAGCCTGTCAAATGGTGACAAGTGTTTTTTTGTGTGAGGGATATAAATCTATGACCCTGTTATCAGGAATAATATGCAGGCTGCCAGGAGTGAGCCACTTAATTTGCAACAGAGCAAGGTGATGAATGATGTTGCAATGGGTTAATCAATGGAATAGTTTGTTCAGATGCATTTCTCAATGTTTTTGTGCCCCGTGCACTGGACAAAATTTAGCCTGTTTTCTGTCCAATGTGAAGTAAATGTACAAACACAAATTCACACCAGTTGAAATCCTGGAGGATGTATTCTGTTTGCTCATTTATTTTTTTTATTATTTAGAGGTACAGCACTGAAACAGGCACTTCGGCCCACCGAGTCTGTGCCGACCAAGAACCACCCATTTATACTAACCCTATAGTAATCCCATATTCTCCACCACCTACCTGCACTAGGGGCAATTTACAATGGCCAATTTACCTATCACCTGCAAGTCTTTGGCGGTGGGAGGAAACCGGAGTACCCGGCAAAAACCCACGCGGTCACAAGGAGAACTTGCAAACTCCACACAGGCAGTACCCAGAATTGAACCCGGGTCGCTGGAGCTGTGAGGCTGCGGTGCTAACCACTGCGCCGCCATGTTGGTATCCATCTGATACAATCATTTTTGGATTCTAGTCGAAAGACCATATTCTATCAGAAAGAAAGATTTGCATTAATATAGTTCCTTTCACAACCTCAGGACATACCAAATTGTGTTATAGCCAATGAATTACTCTTGAAGTTGTAAGGAAGGAAACACAGCAGCCAATTTGCACATAGCAAGCTCCCACAAATAGCAATGAAATAAATGATCAGATCATCTGTTTTAGTGATGTAGTTGGGGGTAAACTTTGGCCAGGACACAGGGGAGAACTCCTCTGCTATTCTTCAAATAGTGCCATGGGATCTTTTATGTCCATTGGAGAGGGCAAATGAGGGCTTGGGTTAATGACTCGTCCAAAAGACAGCACCTCTGACAGTGCAGCACTCTCTCAGTACTGCACTAAGATATCAGCCTCGATTATGCGCTGCATGTCTTTGAAGTGGTACTTGAAACTACCATCTTCTGACTTGAGAGCCAAGAATGCTACCACTGAGCTATAGATGACACCTCAGTGGCTGCAGTCTGTACCTGATGAAATAAATATAAGTGGAGTATGTTAATAAATTGTACCCAGTTAAAGGGAACATTGGTTTGAAGAGGGCTAATCATTCATTGTATAAGGTAATGCAAGGGTGCTTTGGCACCAATGAAATAGGTGCCTGAGGTGCTACAACACACCATACACCTGTTCCCTCAAAAAGTAGGCACAGAAGCCTAAAGTTTACAATGCAGCAATGGTGCTCAGTGCACCCAGTGAAGCTCGTGAGTGCACAGGTTGTGCACTAGGTATATTAGGTTCCCAAGTTCTACTTAAATAGGGTGGCTACCCTTTCATGTGGCTGGAAGACCTGTCCAGCAATATGGCTATGGTGCCATTGAGCCAGACCATTCTGTAGTGTATAGAGCTTGGTTTAGTTTGTACTTGGAAGGTACCAAGGCTCGTGGGACTGTACCTCAGTGAGAAGCTCATCTTTTGGAGTGGAAGAAAGATCACAAGTTCACAAATCAGGATATGGGCTGGGGGTGGGGGTGGGGTGAAAATTTTATGCTCTCCCCCACGTTGGGTTTGGAGGTGGGGAGAGCATAAAATTGGGTGGGATGGCCGGATGGGGTTGTTGGGGGGGTGGGGGGGGGGTGGGCGGGGGCTCGTTCCCCGCCACCATCCAGAGAAGGCCTGTGAATGGCCTTCCCGCCCCACCACCAATTGAGGCCCTTAACTGGGCAATTAACCCCAATTAAGGACGTCTTCTCACCACAGCCACAATTAGCCGTGTACAGGAAACACGGCACAAAAAAACGTGTGGGTTGCTTCCTGGCTCTGATGGAGGGGGGGGGGCGGGGGTCCCTTGTTAAAAGGCACCGTGCCTGAATGAGCGACCTAGCATCAGGAATGCTGAATGCCATCCCCTAGCCCTTGCTGCCAGCCCCCCTATATCCCCTTCCCCTGTGAGACCCCTCCCACTCTGACCTACCAATGGCCTGGGTCCAGCAATGCTCCTTGGCCTCCAGTAGGTGGTCCTCCAGCAGCAGCCACCGCCTGCATGGTGGCGCTGTAGCTGTCAGCCATTGATTGGCTGACAGCTCTCCAAGGGCGGGACTTCCAGTGACAGGGTTTTTGATCCTGTGGAAGGCCCGCAGCTGTCCACTTGAGTGCCTCATTGGCAGTAGATTTGATAGGTTTTCCGGAGTGTAACGGAGAGGAGGCGACACGGGGATCTTGCCGTCACTTTCTCCGACCACCAGAATAAAATCGCGGCCAGGGTGTCAAGGAAACAAGTGCCAGATGTGGTGGAAACAGGAGCAGCTTCATAAGATAGAAACAAAACCACATCTTGTGACATTGTTTTGCACAGAGAGTGTAAGGTTCACACAGAATAGAATCGTGTTGCTGAGTAGAATTATGTTACAGGTGCAGGATCTCTTCTGCTTGACTTCTGGATTTTCAAGACTTGGACAATGTCCCCTGTCATTCCAGAGAATTACTTAAATGGGGTTTTACTGGGTGACCTGGGGTTGTGGACTTCCATCATAATGTGTTCCAAAACTAGCTTCAGTCTGTTCATACTCAGACCACGATAGGCTCAGTTGAATGATTGTTGAAGTGAATGCCTCCCAACTGATGTTGAGGCGGTTGATTAGATCAGCTTTTAGTGTCCCATCATCTCCGTGAAGTTTAAGTACTTTGGAAGATAATTCTTCCCTGTGCCAAATTTCACATAACGCCTAAGTAAGAAATAATTGGCAATAAAGCTGCCTAATACATGTGCTGAAGTCCTTGCAGAGGCCCAGTGGCATGGTGCATTGGAGAATGATGCCAAGGCAATACAGTGCTTGTCCCTGGAGACAAAGGTTGGAACTCAGGCCAGGAAAAGGAGTCAATGCTTTCCAGTCACAGAGGACTGGGCTGCGATTCTTCCTCATGAAAGTCACAGATTGATACTGTTTAAAGTGGGTTCTGTATTTGACCCTTTAGACATTGGTAGGAGAAAATGAGTCAAAGGTTCCTTGGTAAAAGATAATGTAGAGTTACCCAGTGTAGCACAACGCCCTTGACTTCCACTCATTCAAGTGTCAGCTTGATACAACGACCAGTGCCATCTGTCTCCCTCTTAGTGTGGATTGATATATATTTGCAGGCAGTTGGCTGGGATTCAGTCAGTTACAGGATGCATTAGTAGCTCAGAACCAACCGCACTACAAGCCTAGCAATATTTCTGTTCTCATCTAAAATAATTTACATTAATTAAAAGGGAAGGGCATTGAAATGTTCGCCTTGTACAAACACCAAAAAGTGAGTCTTTGTACTACGAGTCCACCACATCTCCTCATCCACCAGTTGCTACTGTGCCAAAGAATGATTAAATACAGTTTGGAAAACTGTACCGTTGTGGAATATGGAATTAGCAAATAGCGAGAGCAACATCTGTAATACTGTATCATGTATATTAGTATATCCATCAGTAATAATGAAGGGAAGCTTGTATGTTAATGTACACATCTGTAGTGTTATTTATGGGAACGTGTGTTGGAGTAATATGCACAGTTCTGAGTACTCCATTATTGAATGGAAAGAGTGCAGTGAAAATCAACTAGAATAATACTAGGAGTGAAAGGTATGGGTTATAAAAGAAGGCTCAAAAATTGAGGCTTTTTACTGGAACAGCAAAATTTCAGGGAATCTAATAGAGGTTTTCAAAATTATGGAAAGATTTGAGATGATGAATAGTAAAAAGTTCTCAATTGTTGATGAGTCAGTAACAAGGGAACAAGAACTAATTATAACAAGAAGAACAAAGGGGGAAGTTAGAAGAAATGCTTTCACACAGAGGGTTATTAAAATATGGAATGCATTATCGCATTGGCCATCAAGCCTAAAGCGATAACATCATTTAAAGGGAGACTGGATCCGTTTAGAAAAGAACAATATAAAGGATACCTGGAAAGGACAGGAAAGTGGGATTATAATAGATAGCTTCAATTAAGGAGCTAGCACCAGCAATTCATCAAATGGCCTCCATCTGTGCTGTATTATCAATGATTCTTTGATTTGAAGATAAGGATAATACAAGGTTAAAAGGCCATCTGTCACATTGAGAAATACCTTTCATAGGGTACATGCAATCTACCCCAGCAGAAACTACTCTGCCTGTATCATCTGTTGAGGAACATTTTTCCCTCCCTCTCTCCCCAGAACTCTTCCTACACTCACTTTTTACATCCTTAACAAGTTGCCTTCCTTGCCCTTATACCCGCAGGATTCCACACAGCTTCCCACCATCTCCAGCTCAACCTATCCTTATAATCATCAGTGCCGTTCCTAACCAGGTACTCGGACCAGAACATTTTTAAATGGATGTTAATTTAAGCAGTAACTGTGCTGTTTGCAGCTATATGAAGCTGGCCTCTGTCTGATCTCTGTCTCCTTTGCTTCAATTAAAACAAGTAGATTTCTGCTTGTCTCTCTCAAATTAAGTCCCAAAATGACATTTCTCATGTTTCTGTATCTCTCAAGTCCACCAATATCCTTTTGAAATGGTTTATTTATGTGCCTTAAGACCACAGTGAGCCTGCATAGGGGAACCATTGTATTTGGGGGAGTTGAATTTCAGCTGTACTTGTGAAATACTGATTCTTTAAGGTTGCGACCTTCTGCGCTCTGTATCTCTCAAATAATCAAGTTAAGTCACAATTTCTTGCAACAGAAACTTGTAATCATTTCTCCCCTGCTTGGCAAATATAGAGGAAAAATAAGGAGGAATTCATTTGCAATGAGAAGGACTGTCTCAAGAGCTAGAGTTGGCATGAGATTGATTGCCCTCTTGTTTGGCGCAGTGGATCCTTTCATTTTCCTTTCACCAGTAATAATGGTAAATGTTTAATGGATTGAGTTCAATACCCTCCCCACGCTTCCCTTTAAATTGAATGATGCAGTGTTATCAATTTCTCTTTACCTTGCTGAAAAGAATATTGATTATCCTCACTCATTTTCCTCTGATAGCTCTTTCCTACTTCTTTCTGTTGACCTCTCAGCTGCATTTTTTTTTTGTCCCACAACTTCTTGCTTTGAGCTGACTGGTTACATTTGCTGCAGAAAACTGTGAGAGATGATGGTGTTGGGGTTGATGGAGCCTCAGATTTTACCCGACTGAGAAAGCTCAACACCCCTTCAAAACTTAACATAGGAAGAGAAGAGGTCACCGGGAAGATAAGACAAGAACAAGGTTTATTGAGGAAAACCAGCCTGTTTATGGAAATGCACAGATGAACAAAAAAAAGTGGTAAAATGGGGCAAAGGCTGAGTACATTGGAGAGGAGTTACAGTACAAAGTGTGAATAGAATATGTTGGAGGTGATTAAGAGTACAGGAGGGGAATGGAATACACTGGAGGGGAGTTCAGATACAGAGGATGAATGGAATACATTGGAGAGGAGTTAAGGTACTGTATGGAATGGGATAAAACAGAGGGAATTAGAATATTGAGAGACAAACCTTAATAGGAGGTTTAGGGTATTTAGATCGGACGGTGAGAGTACCCGACAGATGGGCTTTGATGGGAAGATTAGGATACCAGGAAATTGGGGTCGGCTGGGACAGTTCATGTACTAGAGGAATGGGCTTTGATGATCGGGTTTGTGTATTTGCAGAATGGGCTTCATTGGTTGTGTTAGAGTATTTAAAGGATGAATTTTGATGGGAAGGTTAGGGCACTAAATGAATGGGCTTCATTGGAAGGATTAGAGTACTAGAGGAATGGGCTTCAATCGGAGAATTAGGAAAGATGGTGATATTTTTCTAAGCAGCCCCAGGTAAGGATTACACACTCCACCTATCATCATTAGAGCTGATCAAATGCTTCAGGCTGTGGACCGATTCACCAACCTGTGGAACGCTGTGTCTGGAGAATTCCATATCGTTACAGAAGAATCATGCAGAATTGTCAAAGTCGGGTGTAGATCTGGGAAAAGTGCCACTTGAAAGTCTAACAGCTGCATTGGAAAAATTTGCTGATGATCATTGTACTTAAACCAACAAATTGTGGCTATCTAATTGGAGATTGTAAAGCAGAATTCACAGAGAGTGAGCATTTGACTTGCCCTTCTGCTATGCTAATGAATTAACATTGCCTAAACTGTTGCCGTGGTGATGACACCAATGTGGTAAAATCAAAGAGAAAAATGAGAATGCAAGTTTGTTGTAAATTCACAATGAAGATTTTTGTTTTGAAGAAATGTCCAATTCATGGAAAACTGTGCTGCAATCTGTGCATGAAGCCTTTTTGCCTCCATCTTTGATAATCCCAAATGGCAGCTTTGTGTATAAACACAATTTTCTATTTGGCAAAACAGTAGATCCTTGGAGAACATCAGTCCTCATTATCCTGTCTCCCCTGTGGAAGGTGAGATCCACCAGTGTTCCTAACCATCCATCTGCCTGTCTGCCTTTGCCAAAATGACAACAAAATAACTGGAGAATGGTTTTGCAGATTGTACAGGCAATTCCCTTCAGACTAAGGCGCTTTCCCTTTCAAATTTAGATTAGGTCTGATGAAGTGCAGTCTAATGAATAATGTATTAACACATGTACTTTGCACTTTGACTGCAAATAGGACACACCGTGAAAGATGAGCACAGAACTGTTACTAGACATTGACAAGTAAGGAATGTTGAGGACAGATTTTAACAGATCAGAGCTTTTATCTATCGGAGAGCTGGGGATGATAGCTGTCAACATATCTATGGGGGCGAGGATTACTGTCTCCTATCCGTGAGGCTGGGTGATTATCTTGTATTTATCGGGGAGAGGTTGACAATCTCCTATCTATGTTTCATATCTAGATATGAGTGTTTCATATCTAACAGAGTGATGTATGCATGCAGGTGACAGTGTTGTGTAATAATAGGTACATTATCAATAGGTGGAGAAGCAGTGACATCATTCTCATATCTACAGGCATGCAGGAGGGCAAGAGTTATCTGATCTCCGTAGAATGTGGGATCAGTGCAAAAGTTTTTTCACCTCCATAAAGTGTGGGGGAGGAATAAAGGTTGACCTGTGTCTGTTTGTCATGGTGGACTGAGGGTTGATTTGTATATACATGGTGTAATATTTTATCTACATGGGGTGGATAGAGGGCTGTCTCAAATATATATGGTGTGGGAGAGGAGGGAGGGTTGTCTTGTATCTATATACAAGAGGCAGTGGCGTATTGGTATTGTCACTGGACTAGTAACTCAGAGACCCAGGGTATTACTCTGGGGACTTGGGTTCAAATCCCACCACGCAGAAGGTGGAATTTGAATTCAATTAATAAATCTGGAATTAAAAGCCATTGTCAATTGTTGCAAAAACCCATCTGGTTCACTAATGTCCTTCAGGGAAGGAAATCAGCTGTCCTTACCTGGTCTGGTCTACATGTGAGTCCGGACCACCCGGCATTGACTTAGGCACCGGGAAAGACAATGGCAAACCCAGCCCTGCTGACCCTGCAAAGTCCTCCTTATTAACATCTGGGGGCTTGTGCCAAAGTTGGGAGAGCTGTCCCACAGACTAGTCAAGCAACAGCCTGACATAGCCATAGTCACCGAATCATACCTTCCAGAATATGTCCCAGACATCACCATCCCCGGGTATGTCCTGTCCCACCGGCAGAACAGACCCAGCAGAGGTGGCGGCACAGTGGTATACAGTCGGGAGGGAGTTGCCCTGGGAGTCCTCAACATTGACAATGAAGTGTCATGGCATCAGGTCAAACATGGGCAAGGAAACCTCCTGCTGATTACTGCCTACCAGCTCCCCCTCAGCTGATGAATCAGTACTCCTCCATGTTGAACAGCACTTGGACGAAGTACATTATGTACTCATGTGAGTGGCTCAGTAGTACCACTACTGACCGAGCTGGCCGAGTCCTGAAGGACATAGCTGCAAGACTGGGCCTGTGGCAGGTGGTGAGGCAACCAACAAGAGGGAAAAATATACTTGTCTTCACCAAACTGCCTGCCGCAGAGGCATCTGTCCATGACAGTATTGGCGGGAGTGACCATCACACAGTCCTTGTGGAGACAAAGTCTT
Organism: Heterodontus francisci; assembly: GCF_036365525.1. Taxonomy (NCBI): domain Eukaryota; kingdom Metazoa; phylum Chordata; class Chondrichthyes; order Heterodontiformes; family Heterodontidae; genus Heterodontus; species Heterodontus francisci. Next base: position 32,322,922 of record NC_090408.1, on the reverse strand, counting down.
CATTGAGGATACCCTCCATTGTGTTGCTTGGCACTACCACCGTGTGAAATGGGATAGATTTCGAACAGATCTAGCAATGCAAAACTGGGCATCCATGAGGCACTGTGGGCCATCAGCAGCAGCAGAATTGTATTAAACCACAATCTGTAACTTCATGGCCTAGCATATTCCCCATTCTACCATTACCATTCAGCCAGGGGACCAACTCTGGTTCAATAAAGAGTGCAGGAGGGCATGCCAGGAGCAGCACCAGGCATACCTCAAAATGCGGTGTCAACCTGGTGAAGCTACGAACGAGGACTACTTGCATGCCAAACAGCATGGCAGCATGCAATAGACAGAGCTAAATGATCGCATAACCAACGGATCAGATCTAAGCTCTGCAGTCCTGCCACATCCAGTCATGAATGACAGTGGACAATTAAACAACTAACTGGAGGAGGTGGCTCCACAAACGTTCCCATCCTCAATGATGGGGGAGCCCAGCACATCAGTGCAAAAGATAAGGCTGAAGCATTTGCAACAATCTTCAGCCAGATGTTCCGAGTGGATGATCCATTTCGGCCTCCTCCAAAAGTCCCCAGCATCATAGATGCCAGTCTTCAGCCAATTCGATTCACTCCATGTGATATCAAGAAATGACTGAAGGCATTAGATACTGCAAAGGCTATGGGCCCTGACAACATTCCGGCAATAGTACTGAAGACCAATGCTCCAGAAATTGCTGCACCCCTAGTCAAGCTGTTCCAGTACAGCTTCAACACTGGCAGCTATCTGGCAATGTGGAAAATTTCCCAGGTATGTCCTGCACCCAAAAAGCAGGACAAGTCTAACCGGCCAATTACTGCCCCATCAGCCTACTCTCAATCATCAGTAAAGTGATGTAAGGTATCATTGACAGTGCTATCAAGCGGCACTTGCTGTGCAATAGCCTGCTCACTGATGCTCAGTTTCGGTTCCATCAGAATCACTCAGCTCTTGACCTCATTACAGCCTTAGTTCAAACATGGACAAAAGAGCTGAACTCGAGAAGTGAGGTGAGGGTGATTGCCCTTGACATCAAGGCGGCATTTGACCGAGTATGCCATCAAGGAGCCCCAGCATAACCGGAGTCAATGGGAATCGGGGGACAACTCTCCGCTGGTTGGAGTCATACCGAGCACAAAGGAAGATGGTTGTGGTTGTTGGAGGTCAATCATCTCTGCTCCAGGGCATCACTGCAGGAGTTCCTCAGGATAGTGCCCTGGGCCCAACCATCTTCAGCTACTTCATCAATGACCTTCCTTCAATCATAGGTCAGAAGTGGGGATGTTCGCTGACGATTGCACAATGTTCAGCACCATTCGTAGCACCTCAGATACTGAAGCAGTTTGTGTAGAAATGCAGCAAGACCTGGACAACATCCAGGCTTGGACTGATAAGTGGCAAATAACATTCATGCCACACAAGTGCCAGGCAATGACCATCTCCAACAAAAGAGAATCTAACCATCTCCCCTTGACATTCAATGGCATTACCATCGCTGAATCCCCCACTATCTACATCCTGGGGATTACCATTGACCAGAAACTGAACTGGAGCAGCCATATAAATACCGTGGCTACAAGAGCAGGTCAGAGGCTAGGAATCCTGAGGCGAGTAACTCACCTCCTGACTCCCCAAAGCCTGTCCACCATCTACAAGGCACAAGTCAGGAGTGTGATAGAATACTCTCCACTTGCCTGGATGGATGACTCAAGAAGCTCGACACCATCCAGGACAAAGCAGCCCGCTTGATTTGCACGCCATCCACAAACATTCACTCCCTTCACCACCGATGCACAGTGGCAGCAGTGTGTACCATCTACAAGATGCACTGCAGCAACGTACCAAGGCTCCTTAGACAACACCTTCCAAACCTGGGAACTAAATATACCTGGTTATAAAGTTTACAGGAGGGACAGTGAAAATGGCAGAGGGGGTGGAATAGCCTTACTGATTAGAAATAATATCACCTCATTGGTGAGGAAAGCATCCAGTGGAGACCTTATGGGTGGAATAGAAGAACAGAAAAGGATCTAAAAC